>NC_090968.1:2165946-2439205 GCF_040807025.1 Struthio camelus | reverse complement strand
AGGCAGGGCAGGCTCCGAGTGCCTTTTCTGGGGCAGCGGGCAGGCTCCGAGTGCCTTTCGGGGTAGCTGGGGCGCCTCCGAGTGCCTTTTGGGGTTGGCCGGGGAGGCTCCGAGTGCCTTTCGGGGCGGCCGGTCCACCTCCGAGTGCTTTCGGGGCGGCCGGGGAGGCTCCGAGTGCCTTTCGGGGCAGCCGGGCTTCCTCCGAGTGCCTTTCGGGTAGCTGGGGAGCCTCCGAGTGCCTTTCGGTGAGGCCGGGAGGCTCCGAGTGCCTTTCGGGGTGGCCGGGCAAGCTCCGAGTGCCATTCGGGGCGGCCGGGCAGGCTCCGAGTGCCTTTTGGGGCAGCCGGGGAGGCTCCGAGTGCCTTTTGGGGCCGGCCGGGAGGCTCCGAGTGCCTTTCGGGGCGGCCAGGCTGCCTGCGTGTGCCTTTTGGGGTGTCCGGGCCGCCTCCGAGTGCCTTTCCGGGTGGTCGGGCCGCCTCCGAGTGCCTTTCGGGTGGCCGGGGAGGCTCCGATTGCCTTTCGGGAGGCCGGAGAGGCTCCGAGTGCCTTTCGGGGCGGCCTGGGGAGGCTCCGAGTGCCTTTCGGGGTGGCCGGGGAGGCTCCGAGTGCCTTTCGGGGTCGCCGAGCTGCCTCTGAGTGCCTTTTGGGGAGGCAGGGCAGGCTCCGAGTGCCTTTCGGGGAGGCCGGGCCGCCTCCCAGTGCCTTTCGGGGTGGCCGGGGAGACTCCGAGTGCCTTTCGGGGTGGCCGGGCCGCCTGCGAGTGCCTTTCGGGTAGGCCGGGCCTCCTCCGAGTGCCTTTCGGGGAGGCCGGGGAGGCTCCGAGTGCCTTTCGGTGAGGCCGGGCAGGCTCCGAGTGCCTTTCGGGGCGGCCGGGCTGCCTCCGAGTGCCTTTTGTGGTGGCCGGGGAGGCTCCGAGTGCCTTTCTGTGTGGCCGGGGAGGCTCCGAGTGCCTTTCTGTGTGGGCCGGGGCTCCTCCGGGTGCCTTTCGGGGCATCCGGGGAGGCTCCGAGTGCCTTTTGGGGTGGCCGGGGAGGCTCCGAGTGCCTTTCGGTGAGGCCGGGCAGGCTCCGAGTGCCTTTTGGGGCAGCCGGGCAGGCTCCGAGTGCCTTTCGGGGTAGCTGGGGCGCCTCCGAGTGCCTTTTGGGGCGTCCGGGGAGGCTCCGAGTGCCTTTCGGGGCGGCCGGTCCACCTCCGAGTGCCTTTCGGGGCGGCCGGGGAGGCTCCGAGTGCCTTTCGGGGCAGCCGGGCTTCCTCCGAGTGCCTTTCGGGGTAGCTGGGGAGCCTCCGAGTGCCTTTCGGTGAGGCCGGGGAGGCTCCGAGTGCCTTTTGGGGTGGCCGGGCAAGCTCCGAGTGCCATTTGGGGCGGCCGGGCAGGCTCCGAGTGCCTTTTGGGGCAGCCGGGGAGGCTCCGAGTGCCTTTTGGGGTGGCCGGGGAGGCTCCGAGTGCCTTTCGGGGCGGCCAGGCTGCCTGCGTGTGCCTTTTGGGGTGTCCGGGCCGCCTCCGAGTGCCTTTCGGGGTGGTCGGGCCGCCTCCGAGTGCCTTTCGGGGTGGCCGGGGAGGCTCCGATTGCCTTTCGGGGAGGCCGGAGAGGCTCCGAGTGCCTTTGTGGGCGTCCGGGGAGGCTTGGAGTGTTTTTTGGGGCGGCCGGGGAGGCTCCGAGTGCCTTTCGGGGAGGCCGGGGAGGCTCCGAGTGCCTTTCGGGGTCTCCGAGCTGCCTCTGAGTGCCTTTTGGGGCGGCCGGGGAGGCTCCGAGTGCCTTTTGGCGTGGCCGGTCTGCCTCTGAGTGCCTTTCGGGAAGGCCGGGGAGACTCCGAGTGCCTTTCAGGGAGGCCGGTCTGCCTCCGAGTGCCTTTTGGGAAGGCCGGGCCGCCTCCGATTGCCTTTCGGGGCGGCCGGGGAGGCTCCGAGTGCCTTTCGGGGTGGCCGGGGAGGCTCCGAGTGCCTTTTGGGGTGGTCGGGCCGCCTCCGAGTCCCTTTCGGGGTGGCCGGGGAAGCTCCGAGTGCCTTTCGGGGTAGCTGGGGCGCCTCCGAGTGCCTTTCGGGGCTTCCGGGGAGGCTCCGAGTGCCTTTCGGGGTGGCCGGGCCGCCTCCGAGTGCCTTTCAGGGAGGCCGGTCTGCCTCCGAGTGCCTTTCGGGGCGGCCGGGGAGGCTCCGAGTGCCTTTCAGGGCGGTCGGGGAGGCTCCGAGTGCCTTTCGGGGAGGCCGGGGAGGCTCTGAGTGCCTTTTGTTGCAGCCGGGGAGGCTCCGAGTGCCTTTCGGGGCGGCCGGGGAGGCTCCGAGTGCCTTTCGGGGCGACCGGGCCTCCTCCGAGTGCCTTTCGGGGAGGCCGGGGAGGCTCCGAGTGCCTTTTGGGGCGGCCGGGGAATCTCCGAGTGCCTTTCGGGGCGGCCGGGCAGGCTCCGAGTGCCTTTCGGGGCGACCGGGCCGCCTCCGAGTGCCTTTTGGGGTGGCTGGGGAGGCTCCGAGTGCCTTTTGGGGTGGCCGGGCCGCCTCCAAGTGTCTTATGGGGAGTCTGGGGAGGCTCCGAGTGCCTTTCGGGGTGGCCGGGCCGCCTCCGAGTACCTTTCGGGGTGGCCGGGCCGCCTCCAAGTGCCTTTCGCAGCGGCCAGTCTGCCTCTGAGTGCCTTTCGGGGAGGCCGGGCAGGCTCCGAGTGCCTTTCGGGGTCGCCGAGCTGCCTCTGAGTGCCTTTGTGGGCGGCAGGGCATGCTCTGAGTGCCTTTCGGGGTGGCCGGGCTGCCTCGGAGTGCCTTTCGGGGAGTCCGGGGAGACTCCGAGTGCCTTTCGGGGTGACCGGGTCGCCTCCGAGTGCCTTTTGGGAAGGCCGGGCTGCCTCCGATTGCCTTTCGTGGCGGCCGGGGAGGCTCCGAGTGCCTTTTGGGGTGGTCGGGGAGGCTCCGAGTGCCTTTCGGGGTGGCCGGGGAGGCTCCGAGTGCCTTTTGGGGTGGCTGGGGCGCCTCCGAGTGCCTTTCGGAGTGGCCGGGGAGGCTCCGAGTGCCTTTTGGGGTGGCCGGGCCGCCTCCGAGTGCCTTTTGGGGTGGCCGGGCAGGCTCCGAGTGCCTTTCGGGGTGGCTGGGGCAGGCCCCGAATGCCTTTCGGGGTGGTCGGGCAGGCTCCGAGTGCCTTTTGGGGCGGCCGGGGAGGCTCCGAGTGCCTTTCGGGGAGGCCGGGAAGGCTCCGAGTGCCTTTTGGGGTGGCCGGGGAGGCTCCGAGTGCCTTTCGGGGCAGCCGGTCTGCCTCCGAGTGCCTTTCGGGGTGGCCGGGGAGGCTCCGAGTGCCTTTCGGGGCGGTCGGGGAGGCTCCGAGTGCCTTTCGGGGAGGCCAGGGAGGCTCCGAGTGCCTTTTGGGGTGGCCGGGGAGGCTCCGAGTGCCTTTGGGGGCTGACGGGCCGCCTCCGAGTGCCTTTTGGGGTGGCCGGGCAGGCTCCGAGTGCCTTTTGGGGTGGCCGGGGAGGCTCCAAGTGCCTTTTGGGGCGGTCAGGCTGCCTCCCAGTGCCTTTCAGGGAGGCCGGGCTGCCTCCGAGTGCCTTTTGGGGTGGCCGGGGAGGCTCCGAGTGCCTTTTGGGGCGTCTGGGCAAGCTCCGAGTGCCTTTTGGGGTGGCCGGGGAGGCTCCGATTGCCTTTCGGGGAGTCCGGGGAGCCTCCGAGTGCCTTTGTGGGCGGCCGGGCAGGCTCCGAGTGCCTTTCGGGGCGGCCGGGCAGGCTCCGAGTGCCTTTCGGGGAGGCCGGGGAGGCTCCGAGTGCCTTTTGGGGTGGCTGGGGAGGCTCCGAGTGCCTATTGGGGAGTCTGGGGAGGCTCCGAGTGCCTTTCGGGGTCGCCGGGCCGCCTCCGAGTGCCTTTCGGGGAGGCCGGGCCGCCTCCGAGTGCCTTTTGGGGCGGCCGGGCAGGCTCCGAGTGCCTTTCGGGGAGGCCGGGGAGGCTCCGAGTGCCTTTCGGGGTCGCCGAACTGCCTCTGAGTGCCTTTGTGGGCGGCAGGGCAGGCTCCGAGTGCCTTTCGGGGTGGCCGGGCTGCCTCGGAGTGCCTTTCGGGGAGGCCGGGGAGACTCCGAGTGCCTTTCGGGGTGACCGGGTCGCCTTCGAGTGCCTTTTGGGAAGGCCGGGCCGCCTCCGATTGCCTTTCGTGGCGGCCGGGGAGGCTCCGAGTGCCTTTCGGGGTGGTCGGGGAGGCTCCGAGTGCCTTTCGGGGTGGCCGGGGAGGCTCCGAGTGCCTTTTGGGGTGGCTGGGGCGCCTCCGAGTGCCTTTCGGAGTGGCCGGGGAGGCTCCGAGTGCCTTTTGGGGTGGCCGGGCCGCCTCCGAGTGCCTTTTGGGGTGGCCGGGCAGGCTCCGAGTGCCTTTCGGGGTGGCTGGGGCAGGCCCCGAATGCCTTTCGGGGTGGTCGGGCAGGCTCCGAGTGCCTTTCGGGGCGGCCGGGCAGGCTCCGAGTGCCTTTCGGGGAGGTCGGGGAGGCTCCGAGTGCCTTTTGGGGAGTCTGGGCTGCCTCCGAGTGCCTTTCGGGGAGGCCGGGCCGCCTCCGAGTGCCTTTTGGGGCGGTGGGGGAGGCTCCGAGTGCCTTTCGGAGAGGCCGGGGAGGCTCTGAGTGCCTTTCGGGGCGGTGGGGGAGGCTCCGAGTACCTTTCGGGGCGGCCGGGCAGGCTCCGAGTGCCTTTCGGGGCGGTCAGGTTGCCTCGGAGTGCCTTTCGGGGCGGCCGGGGAGGCTCCGAGTGCCTTTCTGGCCGGCCGGGGAGGCTCTGAGTGCCTTTTGGGATGTCCGGGCAAGTTCCGAGTGCCATTCGGGGCGGTCGGGGAGGCTCCGAGTGCCTTTGGGGGCTACCAGGCCGCCTCCGAGTGCCTTTTGGGGTGGCCGGGCCGCCTTCGAGTGCCTTTCGGGGCGGCAGGGCAGGCTCCGAGTGCCTTTCGGGGTGGTCGGGCAGGCTCCGAGTGCCTTTCGGGGCCGCCGGGGAGGCTCCGAGTGCCTTTCGGGGCGGCCAGGCTGCCTCCGAGTGCCTTTCGGGGAGGCCGGGCTGCCTCCGAGTGCCTTTCAGGGAGGCCGGTCTGCCTCCGAGTGCCTTTTGGGGCGGCCGGGGAGGCTCCGAGTCCCTTTCGGGGCGGCCGGGGAGGCTCCGAGTGCCTTTCGGTGAGGCCGGGGAGGCTCCGAGTGCCTTTCGGGGTCGCCGAGCTGCCTCTGAGTGCCTTTTGGGGAGGCAGGGCAGGCTCCGAGTGCCTTTCGGGGAGGCCGGGCCGCCTCCCAGTGCCTTTCGGGGTGGCCGGGGAGACTCCGAGTGCCTTTCGGGGTGGCCGGGCCGCCTGCGAGTGCCTTTCGGGGCGGCCGGGCAGGCTCCGAGTGCCTTTCGGGGTAGCTGGGGCGCCTCCGAGTGCCTTTTGGGGCGGCCGGGGAGGCTCCGAGTGCCTTTCGGGGAGGCCGGGCAGGCTCCGAGTGCCTTTTGGGGCGGCCGGGGAGGCTCCGAGTGCCTTTCTGTGTGGCCGGGGCTCCTCCGGGTGCCTTTCGGGGCATCCGGGGAGGCTCCGAGTGCCTTTTGGGGTGGCCGGGGACGCTCCGAGTGCCTTTCGGTGAGGCCGGGCAGGCTCCGAGTGCCTTTCGGGGCAGCCGGGGAGGCTCCGAGTGCCTTTTGGGGTGGCCGGGCCGCCTCCGAGTGCCTTTCGGGGCGGCCAGGCTGCCTCCGTGTGCCTTTTGGGGCGGCCGGGGAGGCTCCAAGTGTCTTTTGGGGCGGTTCGGCAGGCTCCGAGTGCCTTTTGGGGCGGCCGGGCAGGCTCCGAGTGCCTTTCGGGGTCTCCGAGCTGCCTCTGAGTGCCTTTCGGGGCGGCAGGGCCGGCTCCGAGTGCCTTTTGGGGTGGCCGGTCTGCCTCCGAGTGCCTTTCGGGGCGGCCGGGGAGACTCCGAGTGCCTTTCAGGGAGGCCCGTCTGCCTCCGAGTGCCTTTTGGGAAGGCTGGGCCGCCTCCGAGTGCCTTTCGGGGTGGCCGGGGAGGCTCCGAGTGCCTTTCGGGGTGGTCGGGGAGGCTCCGAGTGCCTTTCGGGGCGGTCGGGGAGGCTCCGAGTGCCTTTCGGGGCAGCCGGGGAGGCTCCGAGTGCCTTTTGGGGCGGTCGGGGAGGCTCCGAGTGCCTTTTGGGGTGGTCGGGGAGGCTGCGAGTGCCTTTCGGGGCGACAGGGCCGCCTCCGAGTGCCTTTCGGGGCATCCGGGGAGGCTCCGAGTGCCTTTCGGGGTGGCCGGGGAGGCTCCGAGTGCCTTTTGGGGTGACCGGGCCGCCTCCGAGGGCCTTTTGGGGAGTCTTGGGAGGCTCCGAGTGCCTTTCGGGGAGGCCGGGGAGGCTCCGAGTGCCTTTTGGGGCGGCCGAGCTACCTCCGAGTGCCTTTCGGGGCAGCCGTGCAGGCTCCGAGTGCCTTTCGGGGTAGCTGGGGCGCCTCCGAGTGCCTTTCGGGGAGGCTGGGGAGGCTCCGAGTGCCTTTCGGGGCGGCCGTGCAGGCCCCGAGTGCCTTTTGGGGTGGTCGGGCCAGCTTCGAGTGCCTTTCGGGGCAGCCGGGCAGGCTCCGAGTGCCTTTTGGGGTGGCTGGGGAGGCTCCGAGTGCCTATTGGGGAGTCTGGGGAGGCTCCGAGTGCCTTTCGGGGCGGCCGGGCCGCCTCCGAGTGCCTTTCGGGGAGGCCGGGCCGCCTCCGAGTGCCTTTTGGGGCGGCCGGGCAGGCTCCGAGTGCCTTTCGGGGAGGCCGGGGAGGCTCCGAGTGCCTTTCGGGGTCGCCGAGCTGCCTCTGAGTGCCTTTGTGGGCGGCAGGGCAGGCTCCGAGTGCCTTTCGGGGTGGCCGGGCTGCCTCGGAGTGCCTTTCGGGGAGGCCGGGGAGACTCCGAGTGCCTTTCGGGGTGACCGGGTCGCCTTCGAGTGCCTTTTGGGAAGGCCGGGCCGCCTCCGATTGCCTTTCGTGGCGGCCGGGGAGGCTCCGAGTGCCTTTCGGGGTGGTCGGGGAGGCTCCGAGTGCCTTTCGGGGTGGCCGGGGAGGCTCCGAGTGCCTTTTGGGGTGGCTGGGGCGCCTCCGAGTGCCTTTCGGAGTGGCCGGGGAGGCTCCGAGTGCCTATTGGGGTGGCCGGGCCGCCTCCGAGTGCCTTTTGGGGTGGCCGGGCAGGCTCCGAGTGCCTTTCGGGGTGGCTGGGGCAGGCCCCGAATGCCTTTCGGGGTGGTCGGGCAGGCTCCGAGTGCCTTTCGGGGCGGCCGGGCAGGCTCCGAGTGCCTTTCGGGGTGGTCGGGGAGGCTCCGAGTGCCTTTTGGGGAGTCTGGGCTGCCTCCGAGTGCCTTTCGGGGAGGCCGGGCCGCCTCCGAGTGCCTTTTGGGGCGGTGGGGGAGGCTCCGAGTGCCTTTCGGAGAGGCCGGGGAGGCTCCGAGTACCTTTCGGGGAGGCCGGGCAGGCTCCGAGTGCCTTTCGGGGCGGTCAGGTTGCCTCCGAGTGCCTTTCGGGGCGGCCGGGGAGGCTCCGAGTGCCTTTTGGGCCGGCCGGGGAGGCTCTGAGTGCCTTTTGGGATGTCCGGGCAAGTTCCGAGTGCCATTCGGGGCGGCCGGGGAGGCTCCGAGTGCCTTTGGGGGCTACCAGGCCGCCTCCGAGTGCCTTTTGGGGTGGCCGGGGAGGCTCCGAGTGCCTTTCGGGGCGGCCGGGCAGGCTCCGAGTGCCTTTCGGGGCGGTCGGGCAGGCTCCGAGTGCCTTTCGGGGCAGCCGGGCAGGCTCCGAGTGGCTTTCGGGGTAGCTGGGGCGCCTCCGAGTGCCTTTTGGCGTGGTTGGGCAGGCTCCGAGTGCCTTTCGGGGCCGCCGGGCAGGCTCCGAGTGCCTTTCGGGGCGGCCAGGCTGCCTCCGAGTGCCTTTCGGGGAGGCCGGGCTGCCTCCGAGTGCCTTTCAGGGAGGCCGGTCTGCCTCCGAGTGCCTTTCGGGATGGCCGGGGAGGCTCCGAGTCC
Source organism: Struthio camelus (assembly GCF_040807025.1). Taxonomy (NCBI): domain Eukaryota; kingdom Metazoa; phylum Chordata; class Aves; order Struthioniformes; family Struthionidae; genus Struthio; species Struthio camelus. The sequence continues at coordinate 2,431,276 of NC_090968.1, read as the reverse complement.
CTTTCGGGGCAGCCGGGGAGGCTCCGAGTGCCTTTCGGTGAGGCCGGGGAGGCTCCGAGTGCCTTTCGGGGTCGCCGAGCTGCCTCTGAGTGCCTTTTGGGGAGGCAGGGCAGGCTCCGAGTGCCTTTCGGGGAGGCCGGGCCGCCTCCCAGTGCCTTTCGGGGTGGCCGGGGAGACTCCGAGTGCCTTTCGGGGTGGCCGGGCCACCTGCGAGTGCCTTTCGGGGCGGCCGGGCAGGCTCCGAGTGCCTTTCGGGGTAGCTGGGGCGCCTCCGAGTGCCTTTTGGGGCGTCCGGGGAGGCTCCGAGTGCCTTTCGGGGAGGCCGGGCAGGCTCCGAGTGCCTTTCGGGGCGGCCGGGCTGCCTCCGAGTGCCTTTTGGGGTGGCCGGGGAGGCTCCGAGTGTCTTTCGGGGCGGCCGGGGAGGCTCCGAGTGCCTTTCTGTGTGGCCGGGGCTCCTCCGGGTGCCTTTCGGGGCATCCGGGGAGGCTCCGAGTGCCTTTTGGGGTGGCCGGGGAGGCTCCGAGTGCCTTTCGGTGAGGCAGGGCAGGCTCCGAGTGCCTTTTGGGGCAGCCGGGCAGGCTCCGAGTGCCTTTCGGGGTAGCTGGGGCGCCTCCGAGTGCCTTTTGGGGTGGCCGGGGAGGCTCCGAGTGCCTTTCGGGGCGGCCGGTCCACCTCCGAGTGCCTTTCGGGGCGGCCGGGGAGGCTCCGAGTGCCTTTCGGGGCAGCCGGGCTTCCTCCGAGTGCCTTTCGGGGTAGCTGGGGAGCCTCCGAGTGCCTTTCGGTGAGGCCGGGGAGGCTCCGAGTGCCTTTCGGGGTGGCCGGGCAAGCTCCGAGTGCCATTCGGGGCGGCCGGGCAGGCTCCGAGTGCCTTTTGGGGCAGCCGGGGAGGCTCCGAGTGCCTTTTGGGGCGGCCGGGGAGGCTCCGAGTGCCTTTCGGGGCGGCCGGGGAGGCTCCGAGTGCCTTTGGGGGCGGCCGGGCCGCCTCCGAGTGCCTTTCGGTGAGGCCGGGGAGGCTCCGAGTGCCTTTTGGGGCGGCCGGGCAGGCTCCGAGTGCCTTTCGGGGTGGCCGGGGAGGCTCCGAGTGCCTTTCGGGGCGGCCGGGGAGGCTCCGAGTGCCTTTCGGGGCGGCCGGGGAGGCTCCGAGTGCCTTTCGGGGTCGCCGAGCTGCCTCTGAGTGCCTTTTGGGGAGGCAGGGCAGGCTCCGAGTGCCTTTCGGGGAGGCCGGGCCGCCTCCCAGTGCCTTTCGGGGTGGCCGGGGAGACTCCGAGTGCCTTTCGGGGTGGCCGGGCCGCCTGCGAGTGCCTTTCGGGTAGGCCGGGCCTCCTCCGAGTGCCTTTCGGGGAGGCCGGGGAGGCTCCGAGTGCCTTTCGGTGAGGCCGGGCAGGCTCCGAGTGCCTTTCGGGGCGGCCGGGCTGCCTCCGAGTGCCTTTTGTGGTGGCCGGGGAGGCTCCGAGTGCCTTTCTGTGTGGCCGGGGAGGCTCCGAGTGCCTTTCTGTGTGGCCGGGGCTCCTCCGGGTGCCTTTCGGGGCATCCGGGGAGGCTCCGAGTGCCTTTTGGGGTGGCCGGGGAGGCTCCGAGTGCCTTTCGGTGAGGCCGGGCAGGCTCCGAGTGCCTTTTGGGGCAGCCGGGCAGGCTCCGAGTGCCTTTCGGGGTAGCTGGGGCGCCTCCGAGTGCCTTTTGGGGCGTCCGGGGAGGCTCCGAGTGCCTTTCGGGGCGGCCGGTCCACCTCCGAGTGCCTTTCGGGGCGGCCGGGGAGGCTCCGAGTGCCTTTCGGGGCAGCCGGGCTTCCTCCGAGTGCCTTTCGGGGTAGCTGGGGAGCCTCCGAGTGCCTTTCGGTGAGGCCGGGGAGGCTCCGAGTGCCTTTTGGGGTGGCCGGGCAAGCTCCGAGTGCCATTTGGGGCGGCCGGGCAGGCTCCGAGTGCCTTTTGGGGCAGCCGGGGAGGCTCCGAGTGCCTTTTGGGGTGGCCGGGGAGGCTCCGAGTGCCTTTCGGGGCGGCCAGGCTGCCTGCGTGTGCCTTTTGGGGTGTCCGGGCCGCCTCCGAGTGCCTTTCGGGGTGGTCGGGCCGCCTCCGAGTGCCTTTCGGGGTGGCCGGGGAGGCTCCGATTGCCTTTCGGGGAGGCCGGAGAGGCTCCGAGTGCCTTTGTGGGCGTCCGGGGAGGCTTGGAGTGTTTTTTGGGGCGGCCGGGGAGGCTCCGAGTGCCTTTCGGGGAGGCCGGGGAGGCTCCGAGTGCCTTTCGGGGTCTCCGAGCTGCCTCTGAGTGCCTTTTGGGGCGGCCGGGGAGGCTCCGAGTGCCTTTTGGCGTGGCCGGTCTGCCTCTGAGTGCCTTTCGGGAAGGCCGGGGAGACTCCGAGTGCCTTTCAGGGAGGCCGGTCTGCCTCCGAGTGCCTTTTGGGAAGGCCGGGCCGCCTCCGATTGCCTTTCGGGGCGGCCGGGGAGGCTCCGAGTGCCTTTCGGGGTGGCCGGGGAGGCTCCGAGTGCCTTTTGGGGTGGTCGGGCCGCCTCCGAGTCCCTTTCGGGGTGGCCGGGGAAGCTCCGAGTGCCTTTCGGGGTAGCTGGGGCGCCTCCGAGTGCCTTTCGGGGCTTCCGGGGAGGCTCCGAGTGCCTTTCGGGGTGGCCGGGCCGCCTCCGAGTGCCTTTCAGGGAGGCCGGTCTGCCTCCGAGTGCCTTTCGGGGCGGCCGGGGAGGCTCCGAGTGCCTTTCAGGGCGGTCGGGGAGGCTCCGAGTGCCTTTCGGGGAGGCCGGGGAGGCTCTGAGTGCCTTTTGTTGCAGCCGGGGAGGCTCCGAGTGCCTTTCGGGGCGGCCGGGGAGGCTCCGAGTGCCTTTCGGGGCGACCGGGCCTCCTCCGAGTGCCTTTCGGGGAGGCCGGGGAGGCTCCGAGTGCCTTTTGGGGCGGCCGGGGAATCTCCGAGTGCCTTTCGGGGCGGCCGGGCAGGCTCCGAGTGCCTTTCGGGGCGACCGGGCCGCCTCCGAGTGCCTTTTGGGGTGGCTGGGGAGGCGCCGAGTGCCTTTTGGGGTGGCCGGGCCGCCTCCAAGTGTCTTATGGGGAGTCTGGGGAGGCTCCGAGTGCCTTTCGGGGTGGCCGGGCCGCCTCCGAGTACCTTTCGGGGTGGCCGGGCCGCCTCCAAGTGCCTTTCGCAGCGGCCAGTCTGCCTCTGAGTGCCTTTCGGGGAGGCCGGGCAGGCTCCGAGTGCCTTTCGGGGTCGCCGAGCTGCCTCTGAGTGCCTTTGTGGGCGGCAGGGCATGCTCTGAGTGCCTTTCGGGGTGGCCGGGCTGCCTCGGAGTGCCTTTCGGGGAGTCCGGGGAGACTCCGAGTGCCTTTCGGGGTGACCGGGTCGCCTCCGAGTGCCTTTTGGGAAGGCCGGGCTGCCTCCGATTGCCTTTCGTGGCGGCCGGGGAGGCTCCGAGTGCCTTTTGGGGTGGTCGGGGAGGCTCCGAGTGCCTTTCGGGGTGGCCGGGGAGGCTCCGAGTGCCTTTTGGGGTGGCTGGGGCGCCTCCGAGTGCCTTTCGGAGTGGCCGGGGAGGCTCCGAGTGCCTTTTGGGGTGGCCGGGCCGCCTCCGAGTGCCTTTTGGGGTGGCCGGGCAGGCTCCGAGTGCCTTTCGGGGTGGCTGGGGCAGGCCCCGAATGCCTTTCGGGGTGGTCGGGCAGGCTCCGAGTGCCTTTTGGGGCGGCCGGGGAGGCTCCGAGTGCCTTTCGGGGAGGCCGGGAAGGCTCCGAGTGCCTTTTGGGGTGGCCGGGGAGGCTCCGAGTGCCTTTCGGGGCAGCCGGTCTGCCTCCGAGTGCCTTTCGGGGTGGCCGGGGAGGCTCCGAGTGCCTTTCGGGGCGGTCGGGGAGGCTCCGAGTGCCTTTCGGGGAGGCCAGGGAGGCTCCGAGTGCCTTTTGGGGTGGCCGGGGAGGCTCCGAGTGCCTTTGGGGGCTGACGGGCCGCCTCCGAGTGCCTTTTGGGGTGGCCGGGCAGGCTCCGAGTGCCTTTTGGGGTGGCCGGGGAGGCTCCAAGTGCCTTTTGGGGCGGTCAGGCTGCCTCCCAGTGCCTTTCAGGGAGGCCGGGCTGCCTCCGAGTGCCTTTTGGGGTGGCCGGGGAGGCTCCGAGTGCCTTTTGGGGCGTCTGGGCAAGCTCCGAGTGCCTTTTGGGGTGGCCGGGGAGGCTCCGATTGCCTTTCGGGGAGTCCGGGGAGCCTCCGAGTGCCTTTGTGGGCGGCCGGGCAGGCTCCGAGTGCCTTTCGGGGCGGCCGGGCAGGCTCCGAGTGCCTTTCGGGGAGGCCGGGGAGGCTCCGAGTGCCTTTTGGGGTGGCTGGGGAGGCTCCGAGTGCCTATTGGGGAGTCTGGGGAGGCTCCGAGTGCCTTTCGGGGTCGCCGGGCCGCCTCCGAGTGCCTTTCGGGGAGGCCGGGCCGCCTCCGAGTGCCTTTTGGGGCGGCCGGGCAGGCTCCGAGTGCCTTTCGGGGAGGCCGGGGAGGCTCCGAGTGCCTTTCGGGGTCGCCGAACTGCCTCTGAGTGCCTTTGTGGGCGGCAGGGCAGGCTCCGAGTGCCTTTCGGGGTGGCCGGGCTGCCTCGGAGTGCCTTTCGGGGAGGCCGGGGAGACTCCGAGTGCCTTTCGGGGTGACCGGGTCGCCTTCGAGTGCCTTTTGGGAAGGCCGGGCCGCCTCCGATTGCCTTTCGTGGCGGCCGGGGAGGCTCCGAGTGCCTTTCGGGGTGGTCGGGGAGGCTCCGAGTGCCTTTCGGGGTGGCCGGGGAGGCTCCGAGTGCCTTTTGGGGTGGCTGGGGCGCCTCCGAGTGCCTTTCGGAGTGGCCGGGGAGGCTCCGAGTGCCTTTTGGGGTGGCCGGGCCGCCTCCGAGTGCCTTTTGGGGTGGCCGGGCAGGCTCCGAGTGCCTTTCGGGGTGGCTGGGGCAGGCCCCGAATGCCTTTCGGGGTGGTCGGGCAGGCTCCGAGTGCCTTTCGGGGCGGCCGGGCAGGCTCCGAGTGCCTTTCGGGGAGGTCGGGGAGGCTCCGAGTGCCTTTTGGGGAGTCTGGGCTGCCTCCGAGTGCCTTTCGGGGAGGCCGGGCCGCCTCCGAGTGCCTTTTGGGGCGGTGGGGGAGGCTCCGAGTGCCTTTCGGAGAGGCCGGGGAGGCTCTGAGTGCCTTTCGGGGCGGTGGGGGAGGCTCCGAGTACCTTTCGGGGCGGCCGGGCAGGCTCCGAGTGCCTTTCGGGGCGGTCAGGTTGCCTCGGAGTGCCTTTCGGGGCGGCCGGGGAGGCTCCGAGTGCCTTTCTGGCCGGCCGGGGAGGCTCTGAGTGCCTTTTGGGATGTCCGGGCAAGTTCCGAGTGCCATTCGGGGCGGTCGGGGAGGCTCCGAGTGCCTTTGGGGGCTACCAGGCCGCCTCCGAGTGCCTTTTGGGGTGGCCGGGCCGCCTTCGAGTGCCTTTCGGGGCGGCAGGGCAGGCTCCGAGTGCCTTTCGGGGTGGTCGGGCAGGCTCCGAGTGCCTTTCGGGGCCGCCGGGGAGGCTCCGAGTGCCTTTCGGGGCGGCCAGGCTGCCTCCGAGTGCCTTTCGGGGAGGCCGGGCTGCCTCCGAGTGCCTTTCAGGGAGGCCGGTCTGCCTCCGAGTGCCTTTTGGGGCGGCCGGGGAGGCTCCGAGTCCCTTTCGGGGCGGCCGGGGAGGCTCCGAGTGCCTTTCGGTGAGGCCGGGGAGGCTCCGAGTGCCTTTCGGGGTCGCCGAGCTGCCTCTGAGTGCCTTTTGGGGAGGCAGGGCAGGCTCCGAGTGCCTTTCGGGGAGGCCGGGCCGCCTCCCAGTGCCTTTCGGGGTGGCCGGGGAGACTCCGAGTGCCTTTCGGGGTGGCCGGGCCGCCTGCGAGTGCCTTTCGGGGCGGCCGGGCAGGCTCCGAGTGCCTTTCGGGGTAGCTGGGGCGCCTCCGAGTGCCTTTTGGGGCGGCCGGGGAGGCTCCGAGTGCCTTTCGGGGAGGCCGGGCAGGCTCCGAGTGCCTTTTGGGGCGGCCGGGGAGGCTCCGAGTGCCTTTCTGTGTGGCCGGGGCTCCTCCGGGTGCCTTTCGGGGCATCCGGGGAGGCTCCGAGTGCCTTTTGGGGTGGCCGGGGACGCTCCGAGTGCCTTTCGGTGAGGCCGGGCAGGCTCCGAGTGCCTTTCGGGGCAGCCGGGGAGGCTCCGAGTGCCTTTTGGGGTGGCCGGGCCGCCTCCGAGTGCCTTTCGGGGCGGCCAGGCTGCCTCCGTGTGCCTTTTGGGGCGGCCGGGGAGGCTCCAAGTGTCTTTTGGGGCGGTTCGGCAGGCTCCGAGTGCCTTTTGGGGCGGCCGGGCAGGCTCCGAGTGCCTTTCGGGGTCTCCGAGCTGCCTCTGAGTGCCTTTCGGGGCGGCAGGGCCGGCTCCGAGTGCCTTTTGGGGTGGCCGGTCTGCCTCCGAGTGCCTTTCGGGGCGGCCGGGGAGACTCCGAGTGCCTTTCAGGGAGGCCCGTCTGCCTCCGAGTGCCTTTTGGGAAGGCTGGGCCGCCTCCGAGTGCCTTTCGGGGTGGCCGGGGAGGCTCCGAGTGCCTTTCGGGGTGGTCGGGGAGGCTCCGAGTGCCTTTCGGGGCGGTCGGGGAGGCTCCGAGTGCCTTTCGGGGCAGCCGGGGAGGCTCCGAGTGCCTTTTGGGGCGGTCGGGGAGGCTCCGAGTGCCTTTTGGGGTGGTCGGGGAGGCTGCGAGTGCCTTTCGGGGCGACAGGGCCGCCTCCGAGTGCCTTTCGGGGCATCCGGGGAGGCTCCGAGTGCCTTTCGGGGTGGCCGGGGAGGCTCCGAGTGCCTTTTGGGGTGACCGGGCCGCCTCCGAGGGCCTTTTGGGGAGTCTTGGGAGGCTCCGAGTGCCTTTCGGGGAGGCCGGGGAGGCTCCGAGTGCCTTTTGGGGCGGCCGAGCTACCTCCGAGTGCCTTTCGGGGCAGCCGTGCAGGCTCCGAGTGCCTTTCGGGGTAGCTGGGGCGCCTCCGAGTGCCTTTCGGGGAGGCTGGGGAGGCTCCGAGTGCCTTTCGGGGCGGCCGTGCAGGCCCCGAGTGCCTTTTGGGGTGGTCGGGCCAGCTTCGAGTGCCTTTCGGGGCAGCCGGGCAGGCTCCGAGTGCCTTTTGGGGTGGCTGGGGAGGCTCCGAGTGCCTATTGGGGAGTCTGGGGAGGCTCCGAGTGCCTTTCGGGGCGGCCGGGCCGCCTCCGAGTGCCTTTCGGGGAGGCCGGGCCGCCTCCGAGTGCCTTTTGGGGCGGCCGGGCAGGCTCCGAGTGCCTTTCGGGGAGGCCGGGGAGGCTCCGAGTGCCTTTCGGGGTCGCCGAGCTGCCTCTGAGTGCCTTTGTGGGCGGCAGGGCAGGCTCCGAGTGCCTTTCGGGGTGGCCGGGCTGCCTCGGAGTGCCTTTCGGGGAGGCCGGGGAGACTCCGAGTGCCTTTCGGGGTGACCGGGTCGCCTTCGAGTGCCTTTTGGGAAGGCCGGGCCGCCTCCGATTGCCTTTCGTGGCGGCCGGGGAGGCTCCGAGTGCCTTTCGGGGTGGTCGGGGAGGCTCCGAGTGCCTTTCGGGGTGGCCGGGGAGGCTCCGAGTGCCTTTTGGGGTGGCTGGGGCGCCTCCGAGTGCCTTTCGGAGTGGCCGGGGAGGCTCCGAGTGCCTATTGGGGTGGCCGGGCCGCCTCCGAGTGCCTTTTGGGGTGGCCGGGCAGGCTCCGAGTGCCTTTCGGGGTGGCTGGGGCAGGCCCCGAATGCCTTTCGGGGTGGTCGGGCAGGCTCCGAGTGCCTTTCGGGGCGGCCGGGCAGGCTCCGAGTGCCTTTCGGGGTGGTCGGGGAGGCTCCGAGTGCCTTTTGGGGAGTCTGGGCTGCCTCCGAGTGCCTTTCGGGGAGGCCGGGCCGCCTCCGAGTGCCTTTTGGGGCGGTGGGGGAGGCTCCGAGTGCCTTTCGGAGAGGCCGGGGAGGCTCCGAGTACCTTTCGGGGAGGCCGGGCAGGCTCCGAGTGCCTTTCGGGGCGGTCAGGTTGCCTCCGAGTGCCTTTCGGGGCGGCCGGGGAGGCTCCGAGTGCCTTTTGGGCCGGCCGGGGAGGCTCTGAGTGCCTTTTGGGATGTCCGGGCAAGTTCCGAGTGCCATTCGGGGCGGCCGGGGAGGCTCCGAGTGCCTTTGGGGGCTACCAGGCCGCCTCCGAGTGCCTTTTGGGGTGGCCGGGGAGGCTCCGAGTGCCTTTCGGGGCGGCCGGGCAGGCTCCGAGTGCCTTTCGGGGCGGTCGGGCAGGCTCCGAGTGCCTTTCGGGGCAGCCGGGCAGGCTCCGAGTGGCTTTCGGGGTAGCTGGGGCGCCTCCGAGTGCCTTTTGGCGTGGTTGGGCAGGCTCCGAGTGCCTTTCGGGGCCGCCGGGCAGGCTCCGAGTGCCTTTCGGGGCGGCCAGGCTGCCTCCGAGTGCCTTTCGGGGAGGCCGGGCTGCCTCCGAGTGCCTTTCAGGGAGGCCGGTCTGCCTCCGAGTGCCTTTCGGGATGGCCGGGGAGGCTCCGAGTCCCTTTCGGGGCAGCCGGGGAGGCTCCGAGTGCCTTTCGGTGAGGCCGGGGAGGCTCCGAGTGCCTTTCGGGGTCGCCGAGCTGCCTCTGAGTGCCTTTTGGGGAGGCAGGGCAGGCTCCGAGTGCCTTTCGGGGAGGCCGGGCCGCCTCCCAGTGCCTTTCGGGGTGGCCGGGGAGACTCCGAGTGCCTTTCGGGGTGGCCGGGCCACCTGCGAGTGCCTTTCGGGGCGGCCGGGCAGGCTCCGAGTGCCTTTCGGGGTAGCTGGGGCGCCTCCGAGTGCCTTTTGGGGCGTCCGGGGAGGCTCCGAGTGCCTTTCGGGGAGGCCGGGCAGGCTCCGAGTGCCTTTCGGGGCGGCCGGGCTGCCTCCGAGTGCCTTTTGGGGTGGCCGGGGAGGCTCCGAGTGTCTTTCGGGGCGGCCGGGGAGGCTCCGAGTGCCTTTCTGTGTGGCCGGGGCTCCTCCGGGTGCCTTTCGGGGCATCCGGGGAGGCTCCGAGTGCCTTTTGGGGTGGCCGGGGAGGCTCCGAGTGCCTTTCGGTGAGGCAGGGCAGGCTCCGAGTGCCTTTTGGGGCAGCCGGGCAGGCTCCGAGTGCCTTTCGGGGTAGCTGGGGCGCCTCCGAGTGCCTTTTGGGGTGGCCGGGGAGGCTCCGAGTGCCTTTCGGGGCGGCCGGTCCACCTCCGAGTGCCTTTCGGGGCGGCCGGGGAGGCTCCGAGTGCCTTTCGGGGCAGCCGGGCTTCCTCCGAGTGCCTTTCGGGGTAGCTGGGGAGCCTCCGAGTGCCTTTCGGTGAGGCCGGGGAGGCTCCGAGTGCCTTTCGGGGTGGCCGGGCAAGCTCCGAGTGCCATTCGGGGCGGCCGGGCAGGCTCCGAGTGCCTTTTGGGGCAGCCGGGGAGGCTCCGAGTGCCTTTTGGGGCGGCCGGGGAGGCTCCGAGTGCCTTTCGGGGCGGCCGGGGAGGCTCCGAGTGCCTTTGGGGGCGGCCGGGCCGCCTCCGAGTGCCTTTCGGTGAGGCCGGGGAGGCTCCGAGTGCCTTTTGGGGCGGCCGGGCAGGCTCCGAGTGCCTTTCGGGGTGGCCGGGGAGGCTCCGAGTGCCTTTCGGGGCGGCCGGGGAGGCTCCGAGTGCCTTTCGGGGCGGCCGGGGAGGCTCCGAGTGCCTTTCGGGGTCGCCGAGCTGCCTCTGAGTGCCTTTTGGGGAGGCAGGGCAGGCTCCGAGTGCCTTTCGGGGAGGCCGGGCCGCCTCCCAGTGCCTTTCGGGGTGGCCGGGGAGACTCCGAGTGCCTTTCGGGGTGGCCGGGCCGCCTGCGAGTGCCTTTCGGGTAGGCCGGGCCTCCTCCGAGTGCCTTTCGGGGAGGCCGGGGAGGCTCCGAGTGCCTTTCGGTGAGGCCGGGCAGGCTCCGAGTGCCTTTCGGGGCGGCCGGGCTGCCTCCGAGTGCCTTTTGTGGTGGCCGGGGAGGCTCCGAGTGCCTTTCTGTGTGGCCGGGGAGGCTCCGAGTGCCTTTCTGTGTGGCCGGGGCTCCTCCGGGTGCCTTTCGGGGCATCCGGGGAGGCTCCGAGTGCCTTTTGGGGTGGCCGGGGAGGCTCCGAGTGCCTTTCGGTGAGGCCGGGCAGGCTCCGAGTGCCTTTTGGGGCAGCCGGGCAGGCTCCGAGTGCCTTTCGGGGTAGCTGGGGCGCCTCCGAGTGCCTTTTGGGGCGTCCGGGGAGGCTCCGAGTGCCTTTCGGGGCGGCCGGTCCACCTCCGAGTGCCTTTCGGGGCGGCCGGGGAGGCTCCGAGTGCCTTTCGGGGCAGCCGGGCTTCCTCCGAGTGCCTTTCGGGGTAGCTGGGGAGCCTCCGAGTGCCTTTCGGTGAGGCCGGGGAGGCTCCGAGTGCCTTTTGGGGTGGCCGGGCAAGCTCCGAGTGCCATTTGGGGCGGCCGGGCAGGCTCCGAGTGCCTTTTGGGGCAGCCGGGGAGGCTCCGAGTGCCTTTTGGGGTGGCCGGGGAGGCTCCGAGTGCCTTTCGGGGCGGCCAGGCTGCCTGCGTGTGCCTTTTGGGGTGTCCGGGCCGCCTCCGAGTGCCTTTCGGGGTGGTCGGGCCGCCTCCGAGTGCCTTTCGGGGTGGCCGGGGAGGCTCCGATTGCCTTTCGGGGAGGCCGGAGAGGCTCCGAGTGCCTTTGTGGGCGTCCGGGGAGGCTTGGAGTGTTTTTTGGGGCGGCCGGGGAGGCTCCGAGTGCCTTTCGGGGAGGCCGGGGAGGCTCCGAGTGCCTTTCGGGGTCTCCGAGCTGCCTCTGAGTGCCTTTTGGGGCGGCCGGGGAGGCTCCGAGTGCCTTTTGGCGTGGCCGGTCTGCCTCTGAGTGCCTTTCGGGAAGGCCGGGGAGACTCCGAGTGCCTTTCAGGGAGGCCGGTCTGCCTCCGAGTGCCTTTTGGGAAGGCCGGGCCGCCTCCGATTGCCTTTCGGGGCGGCCGGGGAGGCTCCGAGTGCCTTTCGGGGTGGCCGGGGAGGCTCCGAGTGCCTTTTGGGGTGGTCGGGCCGCCTCCGAGTCCCTTTCGGGGTGGCCGGGGAAGCTCCGAGTGCCTTTCGGGGTAGCTGGGGCGCCTCCGAGTGCCTTTCGGGGCTTCCGGGGAGGCTCCGAGTGCCTTTCGGGGTGGCCGGGCCGCCTCCGAGTGCCTTTCAGGGAGGCCGGTCTGCCTCCGAGTGCCTTTCGGGGCGGCCGGGGAGGCTCCGAGTGCCTTTCAGGGCGGTCGGGGAGGCTCCGAGTGCCTTTCGGGGAGGCCGGGGAGGCTCTGAGTGCCTTTTGTTGCAGCCGGGGAGGCTCCGAGTGCCTTTCGGGGCGGCCGGGGAGGCTCCGAGTGCCTTTCGGGGCGACCGGGCCTCCTCCGAGTGCCTTTCGGGGAGGCCGGGGAGGCTCCGAGTGCCTTTTGGGGCGGCCGGGGAATCTCCGAGTGCCTTTCGGGGCGGCCGGGCAGGCTCCGAGTGCCTTTCGGGGCGACCGGGCCGCCTCCGAGTGCCTTTTGGGGTGGCTGGGGAGGCGCCGAGTGCCTTTTGGGGTGGCCGGGCCGCCTCCAAGTGTCTTATGGGGAGTCTGGGGAGGCTCCGAGTGCCTTTCGGGGTGGCCGGGCCGCCTCCGAGTACCTTTCGGGGTGGCCGGGCCGCCTCCAAGTGCCTTTCGCAGCGGCCAGTCTGCCTCTGAGTGCCTTTCGGGGAGGCCGGGCAGGCTCCGAGTGCCTTTCGGGGTCGCCGAGCTGCCTCTGAGTGCCTTTGTGGGCGGCAGGGCATGCTCTGAGTGCCTTTCGGGGTGGCCGGGCTGCCTCGGAGTGCCTTTCGGGGAGTCCGGGGAGACTCCGAGTGCCTTTCGGGGTGACCGGGTCGCCTCCGAGTGCCTTTTGGGAAGGCCGGGCTGCCTCCGATTGCCTTTCGTGGCGGCCGGGGAGGCTCCGAGTGCCTTTTGGGGTGGTCGGGGAGGCTCCGAGTGCCTTTCGGGGTGGCCGGGGAGGCTCCGAGTGCCTTTTGGGGTGGCTGGGGCGCCTCCGAGTGCCTTTCGGAGTGGCCGGGGAGGCTCCGAGTGCCTTTTGGGGTGGCCGGGCCGCCTCCGAGTGCCTTTTGGGGTGGCCGGGCAGGCTCCGAGTGCCTTTCGGGGTGGCTGGGGCAGGCCCCGAATGCCTTTCGGGGTGGTCGGGCAGGCTCCGAGTGCCTTTCGGGGTGGCCGGGGAGGCTCCGAGTGCCTTTCGGGGCGGCCGGGGAGGCTCCGAGTGCCTTTTGGGGAGTCTGGGGAGGCTCCGAGTGCCTTTCGGGGAGGCCGGGCCGCCTCCAAGTGCCTTTCGGGGCGGTGGGGGAGGCTCCGAGTGCCTTTCGGTGAGGCCGGGGAGGCTCCGAGTGCCTTTCGGGGCGGTGGGGGAGGCTCCGAGTACCTTTCGGGGCGGCCGGGCAGGCTCTGAGTGCCTTTCGGGGCGGTCAGGTTGCCTCCGAGTGCCTTTCGGGGCGGTCGGGGAGGCTCCGAGTGCCTTTCGGGGTGGCCGGGGAGGCTCTGAGTGCCTTTTGTTGCAGAGTGGGAGGCTCCGAGTGCCTTTCGGGGCTGACGGGCCGCCTCCGAGTGCCTTTTGGGGTGGCCGGGGAGGCTCCGAGTGCCTTTCGGGGCGGCCGGGCAGGCTCCGAGTGCCTTTCGGGGCAGCCGGGCAGGCTCCGAGTGCCTTTCGGGGCAGCCGGGCAGGCTCCGAGTGCCTTTCGGGGTAGCTGGGGCGCCTCCGAGTGCCTTTTGGCGTGGTTGGGCAGGCTCCGAGTGCCTTTCGGGGCCGCCGGGCAGGCTCCGAGTGCCTTTCGGGGCGGCCAGGCTGCCTCCGAGTGCCTTTCGGGGCGGTCAGGTTGCCTCCGAGTGCCTTTCGGGGCGGCCGGGGAGGCTCCGAGTGCCTTTTGGGCCGGCCGGGGAGGCTCCGAGTGCCTTTTGGGATGTCCGGGCAAGTTCCGAGTGCCATTCGGGGCGGCCGGGGAGGCTCCGAGTGCCTTTGGGGGCTACCAGGCCGCCTCCGAGTGCCTTTTGGGGTGGCCGGGGAGGCTCCGAGTGCCTTTCGGGGCGGCCGGGCAGGCTCCGAGTGCCTTTCGGGGCGGTCGGGGAGGCTCCGAGTGCCTTTCGGGGCAGCCGGGCAGGCTCCGAGTGGCTTTCGGGGTAGCTGGGGCGCCTCCGAGTGCCTTTTGGCGTGGTTGGGCAGGCTCCGAGTGCCTTTCGGGGCCGCCGGGCAGGCTCCGAGTGCCTTTCGGGGAGGCCAGGCTGCCTCCGAGTGCCTTTCGGGGAGGCCGGGCTGCCTCCGAGTGCCTTTCAGGGAGGCCGGTCTGCCTCCGAGTGCCTTTCGGGATGGCCGGGGAGGCTCCGAGTCCCTTTCGGGGCGGCCGGGGAGGCTCCGAGTGCCTTTCGGTGAGGCCGGGGAGGCTCCGAGTGCCTTTCGGGGTCGCCGAGCTGCCTCTGAGTGCCTTTTGGGGAGGCAGGGCAGGCTCCGAGTGCCTTTCGGGGAGGCCGGGCCGCCTCCCAGTGCCTTTCGGGGTGGCCGGGGAGACTCCGAGTGCCTTTCGGGGTGGCCGGGCCGCCTGCGAGTGCCTTTCGGGGAGGCCGGGCAGGCTCCGAGTGCCTTTCGGGGTAGCTGGGGCGCCTCCGAGTGCCTTTTGGGGCGTCCGGGGAGGCTCCGAGTGCCTTTCGGGGAGGCCGGGCAGGCTCCGAGTGCCTTTCGGGGCGGTCGGGCTGCCTCCGAGTGCCTTTTGGGGTGGCCGGGGAGGCTCCGAGTGCCTTTCGGGGCGGCCGGGGAGGCTCCGAGTGCCTTTCTCTGTGGCCGGGACTCCTCCGGGTGCCTTTCGGGGCATCCGGGGAGGCTCCGAGTGCCTTTTGGGGTGGCCGGGGAGGCTCCGAGTGCCTTTCGGTGAGGCAGGGCAGGCTCCGAGTGCCTTTTGGGGCAGCCGGGCAGGCTCCGAGTGCCTTTCGGGGTAGCTGGGGCGCCTCCGAGTGCCTTTTGGGGCGTCCGGGGAGGCTCCGAGTGCCTTTCGGGGCGGCCGGTCCACCTCCGAGTGCCTTTCGGGGCGGCCGGGGAGGCTCCGAGTGCCTTTCGGGGCAGCCGGGCTTCCTCCGAGTGCCTTTCGGGGTAGCTGGGGAGCCTCCGAGTGCCTTTCGGTGAGGCCGGGGAGGCTCCGAGTGCCTTTTGGGGTGGCTGGGGCAGGCCCCGAATGCCTTTCGGGGTGGTCGGGCAGGCTCCGAGTGCCTTTCGGGGTGGCCGGGGAGGCTCCGAGTGCCTTTCGGGGCGGCCGGGGAGGCTCCGAGTGCCTTTTGGGGAGTCTGGGGAGGCTCCGAGTGCCTTTCGGGGAGGCCGGGCCGCCTCCAAGTGCCTTTCGGGGCGGTGGGGGAGGCTCCGAGTGCCTTTCGGTGAGGCCGGGGAGGCTCCGAGTGCCTTTCGGGGCGGTGGGGGAGGCTCCGAGTACCTTTCGGGGCGGCCGGGCAGGCTCTGAGTGCCTTTCGGGGCGGTCAGGTTGCCTCCGAGTGCCTTTCGGGGCGGTCGGGGAGGCTCCGAGTGCCTTTCGGGGTGGCCGGGGAGGCTCTGAGTGCCTTTTGTTGCAGAGTGGGAGGCTCCGAGTGCCTTTCGGGGCTGACGGGCCGCCTCCGAGTGCCTTTTGGGGTGGCCGGGGAGGCTCCGAGTGCCTTTCGGGGCGGCCGGGCAGGCTCCGAGTGCCTTTCGGGGCAGCCGGGCAGGCTCCGAGTGCCTTTCGGGGCAGCCGGGCAGGCTCCGAGTGCCTTTCGGGGTAGCTGGGGCGCCTCCGAGTGCCTTTTGGCGTGGTTGGGCAGGCTCCGAGTGCCTTTCGGGGCCGCCGGGCAGGCTCCGAGTGCCTTTCGGGGCGGCCAGGCTGCCTCCGAGTGCCTTTCGGGGCGGTCAGGTTGCCTCCGAGTGCCTTTCGGGGCGGCCGGGGAGGCTCCGAGTGCCTTTTGGGCCGGCCGGGGAGGCTCCGAGTGCCTTTTGGGATGTCCGGGCAAGTTCCGAGTGCCATTCGGGGCGGCCGGGGAGGCTCCGAGTGCCTTTGGGGGCTACCAGGCCGCCTCCGAGTGCCTTTTGGGGTGGCCGGGGAGGCTCCGAGTGCCTTTCGGGGCGGCCGGGCAGGCTCCGAGTGCCTTTCGGGGCGGTCGGGCAGGCTCCGAGTGCCTTTCGGGGCAGCCGGGCAGGCTCCGAGTGGCTTTCGGGGTAGCTGGGGCGCCTCCGAGTGCCTTTTGGCGTGGTTGGGCAGGCTCCGAGTGCCTTTCGGGGCCGCCGGGCAGGCTCCGAGTGCCTTTCGGGGAGGCCAGGCTGCCTCCGAGTGCCTTTCGGGGAGGCCGGGCTGCCTCCGAGTGCCTTTCAGGGAGGCCGGTCTGCCTCCGAGTGCCTTTCGGGATGGCCGGGGAGGCTCCGAGTCCCTTTCGGGGCGGCCGGGGAGGCTCCGAGTGCCTTTCGGTGAGGCCGGGGAGGCTCCGAGTGCCTTTCGGGGTCGCCGAGCTGCCTCTGAGTGCCTTTTGGGGAGGCAGGGCAGGCTCCGAGTGCCTTTCGGGGAGGCCGGGCCGCCTCCCAGTGCCTTTCGGGGTGGCCGGGGAGACTCCGAGTGCCTTTCGGGGTGGCCGGGCCGCCTGCGAGTGCCTTTCGGGGAGGCCGGGCAGGCTCCGAGTGCCTTTCGGGGTAGCTGGGGCGCCTCCGAGTGCCTTTTGGGGCGTCCGGGGAGGCTCCGAGTGCCTTTCGGGGAGGCCGGGCAGGCTCCGAGTGCCTTTCGGGGCGGTCGGGCTGCCTCCGAGTGCCTTTTGGGGTGGCCGGGGAGGCTCCGAGTGCCTTTCGGGGCGGCCGGGGAGGCTCCGAGTGCCTTTCTCTGTGGCCGGGACTCCTCCGGGTGCCTTTCGGGGCATCCGGGGAGGCTCCGAGTGCCTTTTGGGGTGGCCGGGGAGGCTCCGAGTGCCTTTCGGTGAGGCAGGGCAGGCTCCGAGTGCCTTTTGGGGCAGCCGGGCAGGCTCCGAGTGCCTTTCGGGGTAGCTGGGGCGCCTCCGAGTGCCTTTTGGGGCGTCCGGGGAGGCTCCGAGTGCCTTTCGGGGCGGCCGGTCCACCTCCGAGTGCCTTTCGGGGCGGCCGGGGAGGCTCCGAGTGCCTTTCGGGGCAGCCGGGCTTCCTCCGAGTGCCTTTCGGGGTAGCTGGGGAGCCTCCGAGTGCCTTTCGGTGAGGCCGGGGAGGCTCCGAGTGCCTTTTGGGGTGGCCGGGCAAGCTCCGAGTGCCATTCGGGGAGGCCGGGCAGGCTCCGAGTGCCTTTTGGGGCAGCCGGGGAGGCTCCGAGTGCCTTTCGGGGCGGCCGGGGAGGCTCCGAGTGCCTTTCGGGGCGGCCAGGCTGCCTGCGTGTGCCTTTTGGGGTGTCCGGGCCGCCTCCGAGTGCCTTTCCGGGTGGTCGGGCCGCCTCCGAGTGCCTTTCGGGGTGGCCGGGGAGGCTCCGATTGCCTTTCGGGGAGGCCGGAGAGGCTCCGAGTGCCTTTCGGGGCGGCCGGGGAGGCTCCGAGTGCCTTTCGGGGCGGCCGGGGAGGCTCCGAGTGCCTTTCGGGGTCGCCGAGCTGCCTCTGAGTGCCTTTTGGGGAGGCAGGGCAGGCTCCGAGTGCCTTTCGGGGAGGCCGGGCCGCCTCCCAGTGCCTTTCGGGGTGGCCGGGGAGACTCCGAGTGCCTTTCGGGGTGGCCGGGCCGCCTGCGAGTGCCTTTCGGGTAGGCCGGGCCTCCTCCGAGTGCCTTTCGGGGAGGCCGGGGAGGCTCCGAGTGCCTTTCGGTGAGGCCGGGCAGGCTCCGAGTGCCTTTCGGGGCGGCCGGGCTGCCTCCGAGTGCCTTTTGTGGTGGCCGGGGAGGCTCCGAGTGCCTTTCTGTGTGGCCGGGGAGGCTCCGAGTGCCTTTCTGTGTGGCCGGGGCTCCTCCGGGTGCCTTTCGGGGCATCCGGGGAGGCTCCGAGTGCCTTTTGGGGTGGCCGGGGAGGCTCCGAGTGCCTTTCGGTGAGGCCGGGCAGGCTCCGAGTGCCTTTTGGGGCAGCCGGGCAGGCTCCGAGTGCCTTTCGGGGTAGCTGGGGCGCCTCCGAGTGCCTTTTGGGGCGTCCGGGGAGGCTCCGAGTGCCTTTCGGGGCGGCCGGTCCACCTCCGAGTGCCTTTCGGGGCGGCCGGGGAGGCTCCGAGTGCCTTTCGGGGCAGCCGGGCTTCCTCCGAGTGCCTTTCGGGGTAGCTGGGGAGCCTCCGAGTGCCTTTCGGTGAGGCCGGGGAGGCTCCGAGTGCCTTTTGGGGTGGCCGGGCAAGCTCCGAGTGCCATTTGGGGCGGCCGGGCAGGCTCCGAGTGCCTTTTGGGGCAGCCGGGGAGGCTCCGAGTGCCTTTTGGGGTGGCCGGGGAGGCTCCGAGTGCCTTTCGGGGCGGCCAGGCTGCCTGCGTGTGCCTTTTGGGGTGTCCGGGCCGCCTCCGAGTGCCTTTCGGGGTGGTCGGGCCGCCTCCGAGTGCCTTTCGGGGTGGCCGGGGAGGCTCCGATTGCCTTTCGGGGAGGCCGGAGAGGCTCCGAGTGCCTTTGTGGGCGTCCGGGGAGGCTTGGAGTGTTTTTTGGGGCGGCCGGGGAGGCTCCGAGTGCCTTTCGGGGAGGCCGGGGAGGCTCCGAGTGCCTTTCGGGGTCTCCGAGCTGCCTCTGAGTGCCTTTTGGGGCGGCCGGGGAGGCTCCGAGTGCCTTTTGGCGTGGCCGGTCTGCCTCTGAGTGCCTTTCGGGAAGGCCGGGGAGACTCCGAGTGCCTTTCAGGGAGGCCGGTCTGCCTCCGAGTGCCTTTTGGGAAGGCCGGGCCGCCTCCGATTGCCTTTCGGTGAGGCCGGGGAGGCTCTGAGTGCCTTTCGGGGTGGCCGGGGAGGCTCCGAGTGCCTTTTGGGGTGGTCGGGCCGCCTCCGAGTCCCTTTCGGGGTGGCCGGGGAAGCTCCGAGTGCCTTTCGGGGTAGCTGGGGCGCCTCTGAGTGCCTTTCGGGGCTTCCGGGGAGGCTCCGAGTGCCTTTCGGGGTGGCCGGTCTGCCTCCGAGTGCCTTTCGGGGCGGCCGGGGAGGCTCCGAGTGCCTTTCAGGGCGGTCGGGGAGGCTCCGAGTGCCTTTCGGGGAGGCCGGGGAGGCTCTGAGTGCCTTTTGGGGCAGCCGGGGAGGCTCCGAGTGCCTTTCGGGGCGGCCGGGGAGGCTCCGAGTGCCTTTCGGGGCGGCCAGGCTGCCTGCGTGTGCCTTTTGGGGTGTCCGGGCCGCCTCCGAGTGCCTTTCCGGGTGGTCGGGCCGCCTCCAAGTGCCTTTCGGGGTGGCCGGGGAGGCTCCGATTGCCTTTCGGGGAGGCCGGAGAGGCTCCGAGTGCCTTTCGGGGCGGCCGGGGAGGCTCCGAGTGCCTTTCGGGGCGGCCGGGGAGGCTCCGAGTGCCTTTCGGGGTCGCCGAGCTGCCTCTGAGTGCCTTTTGGGGAGGCAGGGCAGGCTCCGAGTGCCTTTCGGGGAGGCCGGGCCGCCTCCCAGTGCCTTTCGGGGTGGCCGGGGAGACTCCGAGTGCCTTTCGGGGTGGCCGGGCCGCCTGCGAGTGCCTTTCGGGTAGGCCGGGCCTCCTCCGAGTGCCTTTCGGGGAGGCCGGGGAGGCTCCGAGTGCCTTTCGGGGAGGCCGGGCAGGCTCCGAGTGCCTTTCGGGGCGGCCGGGCTGCCTCCGAGTGCCTTTTGTGGTGGCCGGGGAGGCTCCGAGTGCCTTTCGGGGCGGCCGGGGAGGCTCCGAGTGCCTTTCTGTGTGGCCGGGACTCCTCCGGGTGCCTTTCGGGGCATCCGGGGAGGCTCCGAGTGCCTTTTGGGGTGGCCGGGGAGGCTCCGAGTGCCTTTCGGTGAGGCCGGGCAGGCTCCGAGTGCCTTTTGGGGCAGCCGGGCAGGCTCCGAGTGCCTTTCGGGGTAGCTGGGGCGCCTCCGAGTGCCTTTTGGGGCGTCCGGGGAGGCTCCGAGTGCCTTTCGGGGCGGCCGGTCCACCTCCGAGTGCCTTTTGGGGCGGCCGGGGAGGCTCCGAGTGCCTTTCGGGGCAGCCGGGCTTCCTCCGAGTGCCTTTCGGGGTAGCTGGGGAGCCTCTGAGTGCCTTTCGGTGAGGCCGGGGAGGCTCCGAGTGCCTTTTGGGGTGGCCGGGCAAGCTCCGAGTGCCATTTGGGGCGGCCGGGCAGGCTCCGAGTGCCTTTTGGGGCAGCCGGGGAGGCTCCGAGTGCCTTTTGGGGTGGCCGGGGAGGCTCCGAGTGCCTTTCGGGGCGGCCAGGCTGCCTGCGTGTGCCTTTTGGGGTGTCCGGGCCGCCTCCGAGTGCCTTTCGGGGTGGTCGGGCCGCCTCCGAGTGCCTTTCGGGGTGGCCGGGGAGGCTCCGATTGCCTTTCGGGGAGGCCGGAGAGGCTCCGAGTGCCTTTGTGGGCGTCCGGGGAGGCTTGGAGTGTTTTTTGGGGCGGCCGGGGAGGCTCCGAGTGCCTTTCGGGGAGGCCGGGGAGGCTCCGAGTGCCTTTCGGGGTCTCCGAGCTGCCTCTGAGTGCCTTTTGGGGCGGCCGGGGAGGCTCCGAGTGCCTTTTGGCGTGGCCGGTCTGCCTCTGAGTGCCTTTCGGGAAGGCCGGGGAGACTCCGAGTGCCTTTCAGGGAGGCCGGTCTGCCTCCGAGTGCCTTTTGGGAAGGCCGGGCCGCCTCCGATTGCCTTTCGGGGCGGCCGGGGAGGCTCCGAGTGCCTTTTGGGGTGGCCGGGGAGGCTCCGAGTGCCTTTTGGGGTGGTCGGGCCGCCTCCGAGTCCCTTTCGGGGTGGCCGGGGAAGCTCCGAGTGCCTTTCGGGGTAGCTGGGGCGCCTCTGAGTGCCTTTCGGGGCTTCCGGGGAGGCTCCGAGTGCCTTTCGGGGTGGCCGGGCCGCCTCCGAGTGCCTTTCAGGGAGGCCGGTCTGCCTCCGAGTGCCTTTTGGGGCGGCCGGGGAGGCTCCGAGTGCCTTTCAGGGCGGTCGGGGAGGCTCCGAGTGCCTTTCGGGGAGGCCGGGGAGGCTCTGAGTGCCTTTTGGGGCAGCCGGGGAGGCTCCGAGTGCCTTTCGGGGCGGCCGGGGAGGCTCCGAGTGCCTTTCGGGGCGGCCAGGCTGCCTGCGTGTGCCTTTTGGGGTGTCCGGGCCGCCTCCGAGTGCCTTTCCGGGTGGTCGGGCCGCCTCCGAGTGCCTTTCGGGGTGGCCGGGGAGGCTCCGATTGCCTTTCGGGGAGGCCGGAGAGGCTCCGAGTGCCTTTCGGGGCGGCCGGGGAGGCTCCGAGTGCCTTTCGGGGCGGCCGGGGAGGCTCCGAGTGCCTTTCGGGGTCGCCGAGCTGCCTCTGAGTGCCTTTTGGGGAGGCAGGGCAGGCTCCGAGTGCCTTTCGGGGAGGCCGGGCCGCCTCCCAGTGCCTTTCGGGGTGGCCGGGGAGACTCCGAGTGCCTTTCGGGGTGGCCGGGCCGCCTGCGAGTGCCTTTCGGGTAGGCCGGGCCTCCTCCGAGTGCCTTTCGGGGAGGCCGGGGAGGCTCCGAGTGCCTTTCGGTGAGGCCGGGCAGGCTCCGAGTGCCTTTCGGGGCGGCCGGGCTGCCTCCGAGTGCCTTTTGTGGTGGCCGGGGAGGCTCCGAGTGCCTTTCGGGGCGGCCGGGGAGGCTCCGAGTGCCTTTCTGTGTGGCCGGGGCTCCTCCGGGTGCCTTTCGGGGCATCCGGGGAGGCTCCGAGTGCCTTTTGGGGTGGCCGGGGAGGCTCCGAGTGCCTTTCGGTGAGGCCGGGCAGGCTCCGAGTGCCTTTTGGGGCAGCCGGGCAGGCTCCGAGTGCCTTTCGGGGTAGCTAGGGCGCCTCCGAGTGCCTTTTGGGGCGTCCGGGGAGGCTCCGAGTGCCTTTCGGGGCGGCCGGTCCACCTCCGAGTGCCTTTTGGGGCGGCCGGGGAGGCTCCGAGTGCCTTTCGGGGCAGCCGGGCTTCCTCCGAGTGCCTTTCGGGGTAGCTGGGGAGCCTCCGAGTGCCTTTCGGTGAGGCCGGGGAGGCTCCGAGTGCCTTTTGGGGTGGCCGGGCAAGCTCCGAGTGCCATTTGGGGCGGCCGGGCAGGCTCCGAGTGCCTTTTGGGGCAGCCGGGGAGGCTCCGAGTGCCTTTTGGGGTGGCCGGGGAGGCTCCGAGTGCCTTTCGGGGTGGTCGGGCCGCCTCCGAGTGCCTTTCGGGGTGGCCGGGGAGGCTCCGATTGCCTTTCGGGGAGGCCGGAGAGGCTCCGAGTGCCTTTGTGGGCGTCCGGGGAGGCTTGGAGTGTTTTTTGGGGCGGCCGGGGAGGCTCCGAGTGCCTTTCGGGGAGGCCGGGGAGGCTCCGAGTGCCTTTCGGGGTCTCCGAGCTGCCTCTGAGTGCCTTTTGGGGCGGCCGGGGAGGCTCCGAGTGCCTTTTGGCGTGGCCGGTCTGCCTCTGAGTGCCTTTCGGGAAGGCCGGGGAGACTCCGAGTGCCTTTCAGGGAGGCCGGTCTGCCTCCGAGTGCCTTTTGGGAAGGCCGGGCCGCCTCCGATTGCCTTTCGGGGCGGCCGGGGAGGCTCCGAGTGCCTTTCGGGGTGGCCGGGGAGGCTCCGAGTGCCTTTTGGGGTGGCCGGGGAGGCTCTGAGTGCCTTTTGTTGCAGCCGGGGAGGCTCCGAGTGCCTTTTGGGGTGGCCGGGGAGGCTCCGAGTGCCTTTTGGGGTGGCCGGGCCGCCTCCGAGTGCCTTTCGGGGAGGCCGGGGAGGCTCCGAGTGCCTTTCGGGGTAGCTGGGGCGCCTCCGAGTGCCTTTTGGGGTGGCCGGGGAGGCTCCGAGTGCCTTTCGGGACGGCCGGGGAGGCTCTGAGTGCCTTTTGGGGTGGTCGGGGAGGCTCCGAGTGCCTTTCGGGGTGGCCGGGGAGGCTCCGAGTGCCTTTCGGGGTGGTCGGGCAGGCTCCGAGTGCCTTTCGGGGTGGTCGGGGAGGCTCCGAGTGCCTTTTGGGGAGTCTGGGGAGGCTCCGAGCGCCTTTCGGTGAGGCCGAGCAGATTCCGATTGCCTTTCGGGGTGGCTGGGGCACCTCCGAGTGCCTTTTGGGGTGGCCGGGGAGGCTCCGAGTGCCTTTCGGGGTGGCCGGGGAGGCTCCGAGTGCCTTTCGGGGCGGCCGGGCCACCTCCGAGTGCCTTTCGGGGCGGCCAGGCTGCCTCCGAGTGCCTTTCAGTGCGCCCGGGGAGGCTCCGAGTGCCTTTCGGGGTGGCCGGGGAGGCTCCGAGTGCCTTTCGGGGCGGCCGGGGAGGCTCCGAGTGCCTTTGGGGGCGGCCGGGCCGCCTCCGAGTGCCTTTCGGTGAGGCCGGGGAGGCTCCGAGTGCCTTTTGGGGCGGCCGGGGAGGCTCCGAGTGCCTTTCGGGGAGGCCGGGAAGGCTCCGAGTGCCTTTTGGGGTGGCCGGGGAGGCTCCGAGTGCCTTTCAGGGATGCCGGTCTGCCTCCGAGTGCCTTTCGGGGCGGCCGGGGAGGCTCCGAGTGCCTTTCGGGGCGGTCGGGGAGGCTCCGAGTGCCTTTCGGGGAGGCCAGGGAGGCTCCGAGTGCCTTTTGGGGTGGCCGGGGAGGCTCCGAGTGCCTTTGGGGGCTGACGGGCCGCCTCCGAGTGCCTTTTGGGGTGGCCGGGCAGGCTCCGAGTGCCTTTTGGGGTGGCCGGGGAGGCTCCAAGTGCCTTTTGGGGCGGTCAGGCTGCCTCCCAGTGCCTTTCAGGGAGGCCGGGCTGCCTCCGAGTGCCTTTTGGGGTGGCCGGGGAGGCTCCGAGTGCCTTTTGGGGCGTCTGGGCAAGCTCCGAGTGCCTTTCGGGGAGGCCGGGGAGGCTCCGAGTGCCTTTCGGGGTGGCTGGGGCGCCTCCGAGTGCCTTTCGGGGTGGCCGGGGAGGCTCCGATTGCCTTTCGGGGAGTCCGGGGAGCCTCCGAGTGCCTTTGTGGGCGGCCGGGCAGGCTCCGAGTGCCTTTTGGGGCGGCCGGGCAGGCTCCGAGTGCCTTTCGGGGAGGCCGGGGAGGCTCCGAGTGCCTTTTGGGGTGGCTGGGGAGGCTCCGAGTGCCTATTGGGGAGTCTGGGGAGGCTCCGAGTGCCTATTGGGGAGTCTGGGGAGGCTCCGAGTGCCTTTCGGGGCGGCCGGGCCGCCTCCGAGTGCCTTTCGGGGAGGCCGGGCCGCCTCCGAGTGCCTTTTGGGGCGGCCGGGCAGGCTCCGAGTGCCTTTCGGGGAGGCCGGGGAGGCTCCGAGTGCCTTTCGGGGTCGCCGAGCTGCCTCTGAGTGCCTTTGTGGGCGGCAGGGCAGGCTCCGAGTGCCTTTCGGGGTGGCCGGGCTGCCTCGGAGTGCCTTTCGGGGTGGCCGGGGAGACTCCGAGTGCCTTTCGGGGTGACCGGGTCGCCTTCGAGTGCCTTTTGGGAAGGCCGGGCCGCCTCCGATTGCCTTTCGTGGCGGCCGGGGAGGCTCCGAGTGCCTTTCGGGGTGGTCGGGGAGGCTCCGAGTGCCTTTCGGGGTGGCCGGGGAGGCTCCGAGTGCCTTTTGGGGTGGCTGGGGCGCCTCCGAGTGCCTTTCGGAGTGGCCGGGGAGGCTCCGAGTGCCTATTGGGGTGGCCGGGCCGCCTCCGAGTGCCTTTTGGGGTGGCCGGGCAGGCTCCGAGTGCCTTTCGGGGTGGCTGGGGCAGGCCCCGAATGCCTTTCGGGGTGGTCGGGCAGGCTCCGAGTGCCTTTCGGGGCGGCCGGGCAGGCTCCGAGTGCCTTTCGGGGAGGTCGGGGAGGCTCCGAGTGCCTTTTGGGGAGTCTGGGCTGCCTCCGAGTGCCTTTCGGGGAGGCCGGGCCGCCTCCGAGTGCCTTTTGGGGCGGTGGGGGAGGCTCCGAGTGCCTTTCGGAGAGGCCGGGGAGGCTCTGAGTGCCTTTCGGGGCGGTGGGGGAGGCTCCGAGTACCTTTCGGGGCGGCCGGGCAGGCTCCGAGTGCCTTTCGGGGCGGTCAGGTTGCCTCCGAGTGCCTTTCGGGGCGGCCGGGGAGGCTCCGAGTGCCTTTTGGGCCGGCCGGGGAGGCTCTGAGTGCCTTTTGGGATGTCCGGGCAAGTTCCGAGTGCCATTCGGGGCGGCCGGGGAGGCTCCGAGTGCCTTTGGGGGCTACCAGGCCGCCTCCGAGTGCCTTTTGGGGTGGCCGGGCCGCCTTCGAGTGCCTTTCGGGGCGGCCGGGCAGGCTCCGAGTGCCTTTTGGGGTGGTCGGGCAGGCTCCGAGTGCCTTTCGGGGCAGCCGGGCAGGCTCCGAGTGGCTTTCGGGGTAGCTGGGGCGCCTCCGAGTGCCTTTTGGCGTGGTTGGGCAGGCTCCGAGTGCCTTTCGGGGCCGCCGGGCAGGCTCCGAGTGCCTTTCGGGGCGGCCAGGCTGCCTCCGAGTGCCTTTCGGGGAGGCCGGGTTGCCTCCGAGTGCCTTTCAGGGAGGCCGGTCTGCCTCCGAGTGCCTTTTGGGGCGGCCGGGGAGGCTCCGAGTCCCTTTCGGGGCGGCCGGGGAGGCTCCGAGTGCCTTTCGGTGAGGCCGGGGAGGCTCCGAGTGCCTTTCGGGGTCGCCGAGCTGCCTCTGAGTGCCTTTTGGGGAGGCAGGGCAGGCTCCGAGTGCCTTTCGGGGAGGCCGGGCCGCCTTCGAGTGCCTTTCGGGGTGGCCGGGGAGACTCCGAGTGCCTTTCGGGGTGGCCGGGCCGCCTGCGAGTGCCTTTCGGGGCGGCCGGGCAGGCTCCGAGTGCCTTTCGGGGTAGCTGGGGCGCCTCCGAGTGCCTTTTGGGGCGTCCGGGGAGGCTCCGAGTGCCTTTTGGGGAGGCCGGGCAGGCTCCGAGTGCCTTTCGGGGCGGCCGGGGAGGCTCCGAGTGCCTTTCTGTGTGGCCGGGGCTCCTCCGGGTGCCTTTCGGGGCATCCGGGGAGGCTCCGAGTGCCTTTTGGGGTGGCCGGGGAGGCTCCGAGTGCGTTTCAGGGAGGTCGGTCTGCCTCCGAGTGCCTTTCGGGGCGGCCGGGGCGTCTCCGAGTGCCTTTCGGGGCGGTCGGGGAGGCTCCGAGTGCCTTTTGGGGTGGCCGGGGAGGCTCTGAGTGCCTTTTGTTGCAGCCGGGGAGGCTCCGAGTGCCTTTTGGGGTGGCCGGGGAGGCTCCGAGTGCCTTTTGGGGTGGCCGGGCCGCCTCCGAGTGCCTTTCGGGGAGGCCGGGGAGGCTCCGAGTGCCTTTCGGGGTAGCTGGGGCGCCTCCGAGTGCCTTTTGGGGTGGCCGGGGAGGCTCCGAGTGCCTTTCGGGACGGCCGGGGAGGCTCTGAGTGCCTTTTGGGGTGGTCGGGGAGGCTCCGAGTGCCTTTCGGGGTGGCCGGGGAGGCTCCGAGTGCCTTTCGGGGTGGTCGGGCAGGCTCCGAGTGCCTTTCGGGGTGGTCGGGGAGGCTCCGAGTGCCTTTTGGGGAGTCTGGGGAGGCTCCGAGCGCCTTTCGGTGAGGCCGGGAAGATTCCGATTGCCTTTCGGGGTGGCTGGGGCACCTCCGAGTGCCTTTTGGGGTGGCCGGGGAGGCTCCGAGTGCCTTTCGGGGTGGCCGGGGAGGCTCCGAGTGCCTTTCGGGGCGGCCGGGCCGCCTCCGAGTGCCTTTCGGGGCGGCCAGGTTGCCTCCGAGTGCCTTTCGGTGCGCCCGGGGAGGCTCCGAGTGCCTTTCGGAGTGGCCGGGGAGGCTCCGAGTGCCTTTCGGGGCGGCCGGGGAGGCTCCGAGTGCCTTTGGGGGCGGCCGGGCCGCCTCCGAGTGCCTTTCGGTGAGGCCGGGGAGGCTCCGAGTGCCTTTTGGGGCGGCCGGGGAGGCTCCGAGTGCCTTTCGGGGAGGCCGGGAAGGCTCCGAGTGCCTTTTGGGGTGGCCGGGGAGGCTCCGAGTGCCTTTCAGGGAGGCCGGTCTGCCTCCGAGTGCCTTTCGGGGCGGCCGGGGATGCTTCGAGTGCCTTTCGGGGCGGTCGGGGAGGCTCCGAGTGCCTTTCGGGGAGGCCAGGGAGGCTCCTAGTGCCTTTTGGGGTGGCCGGGGAGGCTCCGAGTGCCTTTGGGGGCTGACGGGCCGCCTCCGAGTGCCTTTTGGGGTGGCCGGGCAGGCTCCGAGTGCCTTTTGGGGTGGCCGGGGAGGCTCCAAGTGCCTTTTGGGGCGGTCAGGCTGCCTCCCAGTGCCTTTCAGGGAGGCCGGGCTGCCTCCGAGTGCCTTTTGGGGTGGCCGGGGAGGCTCCGAGTGCCTTTTGGGGCGTCTGGGCAAGCTCCGAGTGCCTTTCGGGGAGGCCGGGGAGGCTCCGAGTGCCTTTCGGGGTGGCTGGGGCGCCTCCGAGTGCCTTTCGGGGTGGCCGGGGAGGCTCCGATTGCCTTTCGGGCAGTCCGGGGAGCCTCCGAGTGCCTTTGTGGGCGGCCGGGCAGGCTCCGAGTGCCTTTTGGGGCGGCCGGGCAGGCTCCGAGTGCCTTTCGGGGTGGCCGGGGAGGCTCCGAGTGCCTTTTGGGGTGGCTGGGGAGGCTCCGAGTGCCTATTGGGGAGTCTGGGGAGGCTCCGAGTGCCTTTCGGGGCGGCCGGGCCGCCTCCGAGTGCCTTTCGGGGAGGCCGGGCTGCCTCCGAGTGCCTTTTGGGGCGGCCGGGCAGGCTCCGAGTGCCTTTCGGGGAGGCCGGGGAGGCTCCGAGTGCCTTTCGGGGTCGCCGAACTGCCTCTGAGTGCCTTTGTGGGCGGCAGGGCAGGCTCCGAGTGCCTTTCGGGGTGGCCGGGCTGCCTCGGAGTGCCTTTCGGGGAGGCCGGGGAGACTCCGAGTGCCTTTCGGGGTGACCGGGTCGCCTTCGAGTGCCTTTTGGGAAGGCCGGGCCGCCTCCGATTGCCTTTCGGGGCGGCCGGGGAGGCTCCGAGTGCCTTTCGGGGTGGTCGGGGAGGCTCCGAGTGCCTTTCGGGGTGGCCGGGGAGGCTCCGAGTGCCTTTTGGGGTGGCTGGGGCGCCTCCGAGTGCCTTTCGGAGTGGCCGGGGAGGCTCCGAGTGCCTTTTGGGGTGGCCGGGCCGCCTCCGAGTGCCTTTTGGGGTGGCCGGGCAGGCTCCGAGTGCCTTTCGGGGTGGCTGGGGCAGGCCCCGAATGCCTTTCGGGGTGCTCGGGCAGGCTCCGAGTGCCTTTTGGGGCGGCCGGGCAGGCTCCGAGTGCCTTTCGGGGAGGTCGGGGAGGCTCCGAGTGCCTTTTGGGGAGTCTGGGCTGCCTCCGAGTGCCTTTCGGGGAGGCCGGGCCGCCTCCGAGTGCCTTTTGGGGCGGTGGGGGAGGCTCCGAGTGCCTTTCGGAGAGGCCGGGGAGGCTCTGAGTGCCTTTCGGGGCGGTGGGGGAGGCTCCGAGTACCTTTCGGGGCGGCCGGGCAGGCTCCGAGTGCCTTTCGGGGCGGTCAGGTTGCCTCCGAGTGCCTTTCGGGGCGGCCGGGGAGGCTCCGAGTGCCTTTCGGGCCGGCCGGGGAGGCTCTGAGTGCCTTTTGGGATGTCCGGGCAAGTTCCGAGTGCCATTCGGGGCGGCCGGGGAGGCTCCGAGTGCCTTTGGGGGCTACCAGGCCGCCTCCGAGTGCCTTTTGGGGTGGCCGGGCCGCCTTCGAGTGCCTTTCGGGGCGGCCGGGCAGGCTCCGAGTGCCTTTTGGGGTGGTCGGGCAGGCTCCGAGTGCCTTTCGGGGCAGCCGGGCAGGCTCCGAGTGGCTTTCGGGGTAGCTGGGGCGCCTCCGAGTGCCTTTTGGCGTGGTTGGGCAGGCTCCGAGTGCCTTTCGGGGCCGCCGGGCAGGCTCCGAGTGCCTTTCGGGGCGGCCAGGCTGCCTCCGAGTGCCTTTCGGGGAGGCCGGGCTGCCTCCGAGTGCCTTTCAGGGAGGCCGGTCTGCCTCCGAGTGCCTTTTGGGGCGGCCGGGGAGGCTCCGAGTCCCTTTCGGGGCGGCCGGGGAGGCTCCGAGTGCCTTTCGGTGAGGCCGGGGAGGCTCCGAGTGCCTTTCGGGGTCGCCGAGCTGCCTCTGAGTGCCTTTTGGGGAGGCAGGGCAGGCTCCGAGTGCCTTTCGGGGAGGCCGGGCCGCCTTCGAGTGCCTTTCGGGGTGGCCGGGGAGACTCCGAGTGCCTTTCGGGGTGGCCGGGCCGCCTGCGAGTGCCTTTCGGGGCGGCCGGGCAGGCTCCGAGTGCCTTTCGGGGTAGCTGGGGCGCCTCTGAGTGCCTTTTGGGGCGTCCGGGGAGGCTCCGAGTGCCTTTCGGGGAGGCCGGGCAGGCTCCGAGTGCCTTTCGGGGCGGCCGGGGAGGCTCCGAGTGCCTTTCTGTGTGGCCGGGGCTCCTCCGGGTGCCTTTCGGGGCATCCGGGGAGGCTCCGAGTGCCTTTTGGGGTGGCCGGGGAGGCTCCGAGTGCGTTTCAGGGAGGTCGGTCTGCCTCCGAGTGCCTTTCGGGGCGGCCGGGGCGTCTCCGAGTGCCTTTCGGGGCGGTCGGGGAGGCTCCGAGTGCCTTTTGGGGTGGCCGGGGAGGCTCTGAGTGCCTTTTGTTGCAGCCGGGGAGGCTCCGAGTGCCTTTTGGGGTGGCCGGGGAGGCTCCGAGTGCCTTTTGGGGTGGCCGGGCCGCCTCCGAGTGCCTTTCGGGGAGGCCGGGGAGGCTCCGAGTGCCTTTCGGGGTAGCTGGGGCGCCTCCGAGTGCCTTTTGGGGAGTCTGGGGAGGCTCCGAGCGCCTTTCGGTGAGGCCGGGCAGATTCCGATTGCCTTTCGGGGTGGCTGGGGCACCTCCGAGTGCCTTTTGGGGTGGCCGGGGAGGCTCCGAGTGCCTTTCGGGGTGGCCGGGGAGGCTCCGAGTGCCTTTCGGGGCGGCCGGGGAGGCTCCGAGTGCCTTTGGGGGCGGCCGGGTCGCCTCCGAGTGCCTTTCGGTGAGGCCGGGGAGGCTCCGAGTGCCTTTTGGGGCGGCCGGGGAGGCTCCGAGTGCCTTTCGGGGAGGCCGGGAAGGCTCCGAGTGCCTTTTGGGGTGGCCGGGGAGGCTCCGAGTGCCTTTCAGGGATGCCGGTCTGCCTCCGAGTGCCTTTCGGGGCGGCCGGGGAGGCTCCGAGTGCCTTTCGGGGCGGTCGGGGAGGCTCCGAGTGCCTTTCGGGGAGGCCAGGGAGGCTCCGAGTGCCTTTTGGGGTGGCCGGGGAGGCTCCGAGTGCCTTTGGGGGCTGACGGGCCGCCTCCGAGTGCCTTTTGGGGTGGCCGGGCAGGCTCCGAGTGCCTTTTGGGGTGGCCGGGGAGGCTCCAAGTGCCTTTTGGGGCGGTCAGGCTGCCTCCCAGTGCCTTTCAGGGAGGCCGGGCTGCCTTCGAGTGCCTTTTCGGGGTGGCCGGGGAGGCTCCGAGTGCCTTTTGGGGCGTCTGGGCAAGCTCCGAGTGCCTTTCGGGGAGGCCGGGGAGGCTCCGAGTGCCTTTCGGGGTGGCTGGGGCGCCTCCGAGTGCCTTTCGGGGTGGCCGGGGAGGCTCCGATTGCCTTTCGGGGAGTCCGGGGAGCCTCCGAGTGCCTTTGTGGGCGGCCGGGCAGGCTCCGAGTGCCTTTTGGGGCGGCCGGGCAGGCTCCGAGTGCCTTTCGGGGAGGCCGGGGAGGCTCCGAGTGCCTTTTGGGGTGGCTGGGGAGGCTCCGAGTGCCTATTGGGGAGTCTGGGGAGGCTCCGAGTGCCTTTCGGGGCGGCCGGGCCGCCTCCGAGTGCCTTTCGGGGAGGCCGGGCCACCTCCGAGTGCCTTTTGGGGCGGCCGGGCAGGCTCCGAGTGCCTTTCGGGGAGGCCGGGGAGGCTCCGAGTGCCTTTCGGGGTCGCCGAACTGCCTCTGAGTGCCTTTGTGGGCGGCAGGGCAGGCTCCGAGTGCCTTTCGGGGTGGCTGGGCTGCCTCGGAGTGCCTTTCGGGGAGGCCGGGGAGACTCCGAGTGCCTTTCGGGGTGACCGGGTCGCCTTCGAGTGCCTTTTGGGAAGGCCGGGCCGCCTCCGATTGCCTTTCGTGGCGGCCGGGGAGGCTCCGAGTGCCTTTCGGGGTGGTCGGGGAGGCTCCGAGTGCCTTTCGGGGTGGCCGGGGAGGCTCCGAGTGCCTTTTGGGGTGGCTGGGGCGCCTCCGAGTGCCTTTCGGAGTGGCCGGGGAGGCTCCGAGTGCCTTTTGGGGTGGCCGGGCCGCCTCCGAGTGCCTTTTGGGGTGGCCGGGCAGGCTCCGAGTGCCTTTCGGGGTGGCTGGGGCAGGCCCCGAATGCCTTTCGGGGTGGTCGGGCAGGCTCCGAGTGCCTTTCGGGGCGGCCGGGCAGGCTCCGAGTGCCTTTCGGGGAGGTCGGGGAGGCTCCGAGTGCCTTTTGGGGAGTCTGGGCTGCCTCCGAGTGCCTTTCGGGGAGGCCGGTCCACCTCCGAGTGCCTTTCGGGGCGGTGGGGGAGGCTCCGAGTGCCTTTCGGAGAGGCCGGGGAGGCTCTGAGTGCCTTTCGGGGCGGTGGGGGAGGCTCCGAGTACCTTTCGGGGCGGCCGGGCAGGCTCCGAGTGCCTTTCGGGGCGGTCAGGTTGCCTCCGAGTGCCTTTCGGGGCGGCCGGGGAGGCTCCGAGTGCCTTTCGGGCCGGCCGGGGAGGCTCTGAGTGCCTTTTGGGATGTCCGGGCAAGTTCCGAGTGCCATTCGGGGCGGCCGGGGAGGCTCCGAGTGCCTTTGGGGGCTACCAGGCCGCCTCCGAGTGCCTTTTGGGGTGGCCGGGCCGCCTTCGAGTGCCTTTCGGGGCGGCCGGGCAGGCTCCGAGTGCCTTTTGGGGTGGTCGGGCAGGCTCCGAGTGCCTTTCGGGGCAGCCGGGCAGGCTCCGAGTGGCTTTCGGGGTAGCTGGGGCGCCTCCGAGTGCCTTTTGGCGTGGTTGGGCAGGCTCCGAGTGCCTTTCGGGGCCGCCGGGCAGGCTCCGAGTGCCTTTCGGGGCGGCCAGGCTGCCTCCGAGTGCCTTTCGGGGAGGCCGGGCTGCCTCCGAGTGCCTTTCAGGGAGGCCGGTCTGCCTCCGAGTGCCTTTTGGGGCGGCCGGGGAGGCTCCGAGTCCCTTTCGGGGCGGCCGGGGAGGCTCCGAGTGCCTTTCGGTGAGGCCGGGGAGGCTCCGAGTGCCTTTCGGGGTCGCCGAGCTGCCTCTGAGTGCCTTTTGGGGAGGCAGGGCAGGCTCCGAGTGCCTTTCGGGGAGGCCGGGCCGCCTCCCAGTGCCTTTCGGGGTGGCCGGGGAGACTCCGAGTGCCTTTCGGGGTGGCCGGGCCGCCTGCGAGTGCCTTTCGGGGCGGCCGGGCAGGCTCTGAGTGCCTTTCGGGGTAGCTGGGGCGCCTCCGAGTGCCTTTTGGGGCGTCCGGGGAGGCTCCGAGTGCCTTTCGGTGAGGCCGGGCAGGCTCCGAGTGCCTTTGTGGGCGTCCGGGGAGGCTCCGAGTGCCTTTCTGTGTGGCCGGGGCTCCTCCGGGTGCCTTTCGGGGCATTCGGGGAGGCTCCGAGTGCCTTTTGGGGTGGCCGGGGACGCTCCGAGTGCCTTTCGGTGAGGCCGGGCATGCTCCGAGTGCCTTTCGGGGCAGCCGGGGAGGCTCCGAGTGCCTTTTGGCGTGGCCGGGCCGCCTCCGAGTGCCTTTCGGGGCGGCCAGGCTGCCTCCGTGTGCCTTTTGGGGCGGCCGGGGAGGCTCCAAGTGTCTTTTGGGGCGGTTCGGCAGGCTCCGAGTGCCTTTTGGGGCGGCCGGGCAGGCTCCGAGTGCCTTTCGGGGTCTCCGAGCTGCCTCTGAGTGCCTTTCGGGGCGGCAGGGCCGGCTCCGAGTGCCTTTTGGGGTGGCCGGTCTGCCTCCGAGTGCCTTTCGGGGCGGCCGGGGAGACTCCGAGTGCCTTTCAGGGAGGCCCGTCTGCCTCCGAGTGCCTTTTGGGAAGGCTGGGCCGCCTCCGAGTGCCTTTCGGGGTGGCCGGGGAGGCTCCGAGTGCCTTTCGGGGCGGTCGGGGAGGCTCCGAGTGCCTTTCGGGGCAGCCGGGGAGGCTCCGAGTGCCTTTTGGGGCGGTCGGGGAGGCTCCGAGTGCCTTTCGGGGCGTCCGGGGAGGCTGCGAGTGCCTTTCGGGGCAACAGGGCCGCCTCCGAGTGCCTTTCGGGGCATCCGGGGAGGCTCCGAGTGCCTTTCGGGGTGGCCGGGGAGGCTCCGAGTGCCTTTTGGGGTGACCGGGCCGCCTCCGAGGGCCTTTTGGGGAGTCTTGGGAGGCTCCGAGTGCCTTTCGGGGAGGCCGGGGAGGCTCCGAGTGCCTTTTGGGGCGGCCGAGCTACCTCCGAGTGCCTTTCGGGGCAGCCGTGCAGGCTCCGAGTGCCTTTCGGGGTAGCTGGGGCGCCTCCGAGTGCCTTTCGGGGAGGCTGGGGAGGCTCCGAGTGCCTTTCGGGGCGGCCGTGCAGGCCCCGAGTGCCTTTTGGGGTGGTCGGGCCAGCTTCGAGTGCCTTTCGGGGCAGCCGGGCAGGCTCCGAGTGCCTTTTGGGGTGGCTGGGGAGGCTCCGAGTGCCTATTGGGGAGTCTGGGGAGGCTCCGAGTGCCTTTCGGGGCGGCCGGGCCGCCTCCGAGTGCCTTTCGGGGAGGCCGGGCCGCCTCCGAGTGCCTTTTGGGGCGGCCGGGCAGGCTCCGAGTGCCTTTCGGGGAGGCCGGGGAGGCTCCGAGTGCCTTTCGGGGTCGCCGAGCTGCCTCTGAGTGCCTTTGTGGGCGGCAGGGCAGGCTCCGAGTGCCTTTCGGGGTGGCCGGGCAGGCTCCGAGTGCCTTTCGGGGAGGCCGGGGAGACTCCGAGTGCCTTTCGGGGTGACCGGGTCGCCTTCGAGTGCCTTTTGGGAAGGCCGGGCCGCCTCCGATTGCCTTTCGTGGCGGCCGGGGAGGCTCCGAGTGCCTTTCGGGGTGGTCGGGGAGGCTCCGAGTGCCTTTCGGGGTGGCCGGGGAGGCTCCGAGTGCCTTTTGGGGTGGCTGGGGCGCCTCCGAGTGCCTTTCGGAGTGGCCGGGGAGGCTCCGAGTGCCTATTGGGGTGGCCGGGCCGCCTCCGAGTGCCTTTTGGGGTGGCCGGGCAGGCTCCGAGTGCCTTTCGGGGTGGCTGGGGCAGGCCCCGAATGCCTTTCGGGGTGCTCGGGCAGGCTCCGAGTGCCTTTCGGGGCGGCCGGGCAGGCTCCGAGTGCCTTTCGGGGTGGTCGGGGAGGCTCCGAGTGCCTTTTGGGGAGTCTGGGCTGCCTCCGAGTGCCTTTCGGGGAGGCCGGGCCGCCTCCGAGTGCCTTTTGGGGCGGTGGGGGAGGCTCCGATTGCCTTTCGGAGAGGCCGGGGAGGCTCTGAGTGCCTTTCGGGGCGGTGGGGGAGGCTCCGAGTACCTTTCGGGGCGGCCGGGCAGGCTCCGAGTGCCTTTCGGGGCGGTCAGGTTGCCTCCGAGTGCCTTTCGGGGCGGCCGGGGAGGCTCCGAGTGCCTTTTGGGCCGGCCGGGGAGGCTCTGAGTGCCTTTTGGGATGTCCGGGCAAGTTCCGAGTGCCATTCGGGGCGGCCGGGGAGGCTCCGAGTGCCTTTGGGGGCTACCAGGCCGCCTCCGAGTGCCTTTTGGGGTGGCCGGGGAGGCTCCGAGTGCCTTTCGGGGCGGCCGGGCAGGCTCCGAGTGCCTTTCGGGGCGGTCGGGCAGGCTCCGAGTGCCTTTCGGGGCAGCCGGGCAGGCTCCGAGTGGCTTTCGGGGTAGCTGGGGCGCCTCCGAGTGTCTTTTGGCGTGGTTGGGCAGGCTCCGAGTGCCTTTTGGGGCCGCCGGGCAGGCTCCGAGTGCCTTTCGGGGCGGCCAGGCTGCCTCCGAGTGCCTTTCGGGGAGGCCGGGCTGCCTCCGAGTGCCTTTCAGGGAGGCCGGTCTGCCTCCGAGTGCCTTTCGGGATGGCCGGGGAGGCTCCGAGTCCCTTTCGGGGCAGCCGGGGAGGCTCCGAGTGCCTTTCGGTGAGGCCGGGGAGGCTCCGAGTGCCTTTCGGGGTCGCCGAGCTGCCTCTGAGTGCCTTTTGGGGAGGCAGGGCAGGCTCCGAGTGCCTTTCGGGGAGGCCGGGCCGCCTCCCAGTGCCTTTCGGGGTGGCCGGGGAGACTCCGAGTGCCTTTCGGGGTGGCCGGGCCGCCTGCGAGTGCCTTTCGGGGCGGCCGGGCAGGCTCCGAGTGCCTTTCGGGGCGGCCGGGCAGGCTCCGAGTGCCTTTCGGGGAGGTCGGGGAGGCTCCGAGTGCCTTTTGGGGAGTCTGGGCTGCCTCCGAGTGCCTTTCGGGGAGGCCGGTCCACCTCCGAGTGCCTTTCGGGGCGGTGGGGGAGGCTCCGAGTGCCTTTCGGAGAGGCCGGGGAGGCTCTGAGTGCCTTTCGGGGCGGTGGGGGAGGCTCCGAGTACCTTTCGGGGCGGCCGGGCAGGCTCCGAGTGCCTTTCGGGGCGGTCAGGTTGCCTCCGAGTGCCTTTCGGGGCGGCCGGGGAGGCTCCGAGTGCCTTTCGGGCCGGCCGGGGAGGCTCTGAGTGCCTTTTGGGATGTCCGGGCAAGTTCCGAGTGCCATTCGGGGCGGCCGGGGAGGCTCCGAGTGCCTTTGGGGGCTACCAGGCCGCCTCCGAGTGCCTTTTGGGGTGGCCGGGCCGCCTTCGAGTGCCTTTCGGGGCGGCCGGGCAGGCTCCGAGTGCCTTTCGGGGTGGTCGGGCAGGCTCCGAGTGCCTTTCGGGGCAGCCGGGCAGGCTCCGAGTGGCTTTCGGGGTAGCTGGGGCGCCTCCGAGTGCCTTTTGGCGTGGTTGGGCAGGCTCCGAGTGCCTTTCGGGGCCGCCGGGCAGGCTCCGAGTGCCTTTCGGGGCGGCCAGGCTGCCTCCGAGTGCCTTTCGGGGAGGCCGGGTTGCCTCCGAGTGCCTTTCAGGGAGGCCGGTCTGCCTCCGAGTGCCTTTTGGGGCGGCCGGGGAGGCTCCGAGTCCCTTTCGGGGCGGCCGGGGAGGCTCCGAGTGCCTTTCGGTGAGGCCGGGGAGGCTCCGAGTGCCTTTCGGGGTCGCCGAGCTGCCTCTGAGTGCCTTTTGGGGAGGCAGGGCAGGCTCCGAGTGCCTTTCGGGGAGGCCGGGCCGCCTCCCAGTGCCTTTCGGGGTGGCCGGGGAGACTCCGAGTGCCTTTCGGGGTGGCCGGGCCGCCTGCGAGTGCCTTTCGGGGCGGCCGGGCAGGCTCCGAGTGCCTTTCGGGGTAGCTGGGGCGCCTCCGAGTGCCTTTTGGGGCGGCCGGGGAGGCTCCGAGTGCCTTTCGGTGAGGCCGGGCAGGCTCCGAGTGCCTTTGTGGGCGTCCGGGGAGGCTCCGAGTGCCTTTCTGTGTGGCCGGGGCTCCTCCGGGTGCCTTTCGGGGCATCCGGGGAGGCTCCGAGTGCCTTTTGGGGTGGCCGGGGACGCTCCGAGTGCCTTTCGGTGAGGCCGGGCAGGCTCCGAGTGCCTTTCGGGGCAGCCGGGGAGGCTCCGAGTGCCTTTTGGCGTGGCCGGGCCGCCTCCGAGTGCCTTTCGGGGCGGCCAGGCTGCCTGCGTGTGCCTTTTGGGGCGGCCGGGGAGGCTCCAAGTGTCTTTTGGGGCGGTTCGGCAGGCTCCGAGTGCCTTTTGGGGCGGCCGGGCAGGCTCCGAGTGCCTTTCGGGGTCTCCGAGCTGCCTCTGAGTGCCTTTCGGGGCGGCAGGGCCGGCTCCGAGTGCCTTTTGGGGTGGCCGGTCTGCCTCCGAGTGCCTTTCGGGGCGGCCGGGGAGACTCCGAGTGCCTTTCAGGGAGGCCCGTCTGCCTCCGAGTGCCTTTTGGGAAGGCTGGGCCGCCTCCGAGTGCCTTTCGGGGAGGCCGGGGAGGCTCCGAGTGCCTTTCGGGGCGGTCGGGGAGGCTCCGAGTGCCTTTCGGGGCAGCCGGGGAGGCTCCGAGTGCCTTTTGGGGCGGTCGGGGAGGCTCCGAGTGCCTTTCGGGGCGTCCGGGGAGGCTGCGAGTGCCTTTCGGGGCAACAGGGCCGCCTCCGAGTGCCTTTCGGGGCATCCGGGGAGGCTCCGAGTGCCTTTCGGGGTGGCCGGGGAGGCTCCGAGTGCCTTTTGGGGTGACCGGGCCGCCTCCGAGGGCCTTTTGGGGAGTCTTGGGAGGCTCCGAGTGCCTTTCGGGGAGGCCGGGGAGGCTCCGAGTGCCTTTTGGCGCGGCCGAGCTACCTCCGAGTGCCTTTCGGGGCAGCCGTGCAGGCTCCGAGTGCCTTTCGGGGTAGCTGGGGCGCCTCCGAGTGCCTTTCGGGGAGGCTGGGGAGGCTCCGAGTGCCTTTCGGGGCGACCGTGCAGGCCCCGAGTGCCTTTTGGGGTGGTCGGGCCAGCTTCGAGTGCCTTTCGGGGCAGCCGGGCAGGCTCCGAGTGCCTTTTGGGGTGGCTGGGGAGGCTCCGAGTGCCTATTGGGGAGTCTGGGGAGGCTCCGAGTGCCTTTCGGGGCGGCCGGGCCGCCTCCGAGTGCCTTTCGGGGAGGCCGGGCCGCCTCCGAGTGCCTTTTGGGGCGGCCGGGCAGGCTCCGAGTGCCTTTCGGGGAGGCCGGGGAGGCTCCGAGTGCCTTTCGGGGTCGCCGAGCTGCCTCTGAGTGCCTTTGTGGGCGGCAGGGCAGGCTCCGAGTGCCTTTCGGGGTGGCCGGGCTGCCTCGGAGTGCCTTTCGGGGTGGCCGGGGAGACTCCGAGTGCCTTTCGGGGTGACCGGGTCGCCTTCGAGTGCCTTTTGGGAAGGCCGGGCCGCCTCCGATTGCCTTTCGTGGCGGCCGGGGAGGCTCCGAGTGCCTTTCGGGGTGGTCGGGGAGGCTCCGAGTGCCTTTCGGGGTGGCCGGGGAGGCTCCGAGTGCCTTTTGGGGTGGCTGGGGCGCCTCCGAGTGCCTTTCGGAGTGGCCGGGGAGGCTCCGAGTGCCTATTGGGGTGGCCGGGCCGCCTCCGAGTGCCTTTTGGGGTGGCCGGGCAGGCTCCGAGTGCCTTTCGGGGTGGCTGGGGCAGGCCCCGAATGCCTTTCGGGGTGGTCGGGCAGGCTCCGAGTGCCTTTCGGGGCGGCCGGGCAGGCTCCGAGTGCCTTTCGGGGTGGTCGGGGAGGCTCCGAGTGCCTTTTGGGGAGTCTGGGCTGCCTCCGAGTGCCTTTCGGGGAGGCCGGGCCGCCTCCGAGTGCCTTTTGGGGCGGTGGGGGAGGCTCCGAGTGCCTTTCGGAGAGGCCGGGGAGGCTCTGAGTGCCTTTCGGGGCGGTGGGGGAGGCTCCGAGTACCTTTCGGGGCGGCCGGGCAGGCTCCGAGTGCCTTTCGGGGCGGTCAGGTTGCCTCCGAGTGCCTTTCGGGGCGGCCGGGGAGGCTCCGAGTGCCTTTTGGTGCGGCCGGGGAGGCTCTGAGTGCCTTTTGGGATGTCCGGGCAAGTTCCGAGTGCCATTCGGGGCGGCCGGGGAGGCTCCGAGTGCCTTTGGGGGCTACCAGGCCGCCTCCGAGTGCCTTTTGGGGTGGCCGGGGAGGCTCCGAGTGCCTTTCGGGGCGGCCGGGCAGGCTCCGAGTGCCTTTCGGGGTGGTCGGGCAGGCTCCGAGTGCCTTTCGGGGCAGCCGGGCAGGCTCCGAGTGGCTTTCGGGGTAGCTGGGGCGCCTCCGAGTGCCTTTTGGCGTGGTTGGGCAGGCTCCGAGTGCCTTTCGGGGCCGCCGGGCAGGCTCCGAGTGCCTTTCGGGGCAGCCAGGCTGCCTCCGAGTGCCTTTCGGGGAGGCCGGGCTGCCTCCGAGTGCCTTTCAGGGAGGCCGGTCTGCCTCCGAGTGCCTTTCGGGATGGCCGGGGAGGCTCCGAGTCCCTTTCGGGGCAGCCGGGGAGGCTCCGAGTGCCTTTCGGTGAGGCCGGGGAGGCTCCGAGTGCCTTTCGGGGTCGCCGAGCTGCCTCTGAGTGCCTTTTGGGGAGGCAGGGCAGGCTCCGAGTGCCTTTCGGGGAGGCCGGGCCGCCTCCCAGTGCCTTTCGGGGTGGCCGGGGAGACTCCGAGTGCCTTTCGGGGTGGCCGGGCCGCCTGCGAGTGCCTTTCGGGGCGGCCGGGCAGGCTCCGAGTGCCTTTCGGGGTAGCTGGGGCGCCTCCGAGTGCCTTTTGGGGCGTCCGGGGAGGCTCCGAGTGCCTTTCGGGGAGGCCGGGCAGGCTCCGAGTGCCTTTCGGGGCGGCCGGGCTGCCTCCGAGTGCCTTTTGGGGTGGCCGGGGAGGCTCCGAGTGCCTTTCGGGGCGGCCGGGGAGGCTCCGAGTGCCTTTCGGGGTGGCCGGGGCTCCTCCGGGTGCCTTTCGGGGCATCCGGGGAGGCTCCGAGTGCCTTTTGGGGTGGCCGGGGAGGCTCCGAGTGCCTTTCGGTGAGGCAGGGCAGGCTCCGAGTGCCTTTTGGGGCAGCCGGGCAGGCTCCGAGTGCCTTTCGGGGTAGCTGGTGCGCCTCCGAGTGCCTTTCGGGGAGGCCGGGGAGGCTCCGAGTGCCTTTTGGGGCGGCCGAGCTACCTCCGAGTGCCTTTCGGGGCAGCCGTGCAGGCTCCGAGTGCCTTTCGGGGTGGCCGGGGCGCCTCCGAGTGCCTTTCGGGGAGGCTGGGGAGGCTCCGAGTGCCTTTCGGGGCGGCCGTGCAGGCCCCGAGTGCCTTTTGGGGTGGTCGGGCCAGCTTCGAGTGCCTTTCGGGGCAGCCGGGCAGGCTCCGAGTGCCTTTTGGGGTGGCTGGGGAGGCTCCGAGTGCCTATTGGGGAGTCTGGGGAGGCTCCGAGTGCCTTTCGGGGCGGCCGGGCCGCCTCCGAGTGCCTTTCGGGGAGGCCGGGCCGCCTCCGAGTGCCTTTTGGGGCGGCCGGGCAGGCTCCGAGTGCCTTTCGGGGAGGCCGGGGAGGCTCCGAGTGCCTTTCGGGGTCGCCGAGCTGCCTCTGAGTGCCTTTGTGGGCGGCAGGGCAGGCTCCGAGTGCCTTTCGGGGTGGCCGGGCTGCCTCGGAGTGCCTTTCGGGGAGGCCGGGGAGACTCCGAGTGCCTTTCGGGGTGACCGGGTCGCCTTCGAGTGCCTTTTGGGAAGGCCGGGCCGCCTCCGATTGCCTTTCGTGGCGGCCGGGGAGGCTCCGAGTGCCTTTCGGGGTGGTCGGGGAGGCTCCGAGTGCCTTTCGGGGTGGCCGGGGAGGCTCCGAGTGCCTTTTGGGGTGGCTGGGGCGCCTCCGAGTGCCTTTCGGAGTGGCCGGGGAGGCTCCGAGTGCCTATTGGGGTGGCCGGGCCGCCTCCGAGTGCCTTTTGGGGTGGCCGGGCAGGCTCCGAGTGCCTTTCGGGGTGGCTGGGGCAGGCCCCGAATGCCTTTCGGGGTGCTCGGGCAGGCTCCGAGTGCCTTTCGGGGCGGCCGGGCAGGCTCCGAGTGCCTTTCGGGGTGGTCGGGGAGGCTCCGAGTGCCTTTTGGGGAGTCTGGGCTGCCTCCGAGTGCCTTTCGGGGAGGCCGGGCCGCCTCCGAGTGCCTTTTGGGGCGGTGGGGGAGGCTCCGATTGCCTTTCGGAGAGGCCGGGGAGGCTCTGAGTGCCTTTCGGGGCGGTGGGGGAGGCTCCGAGTACCTTTCGGGGCGGCCGGGCAGGCTCCGAGTGCCTTTCGGGGCGGTCAGGTTGCCTCCGAGTGCCTTTCGGGGCGGCCGGGGAGGCTCCGAGTGCCTTTTGGGCCGGCCGGGGAGGCTCTGAGTGCCTTTTGGGATGTCCGGGCAAGTTCCAAGTGCCATTCGGGGCGGCCGGGGAGGCTCCGAGTGCCTTTGGGGGCTACCAGGCCGCCTCCGAGTGCCTTTTGGGGTGGCCGGGGAGGCTCCGAGTGCCTTTCGGGGCGGCCGGGCAGGCTCCGAGTGCCTTTCGGGGCGGTCGGGCAGGCTCCGAGTGCCTTTCGGGGCAGCCGGGCAGGCTCCGAGTGGCTTTCGGGGTAGCTGGGGCGCCTCCGAGTGCCTTTTGGCGTGGTTGGGCAGGCTCCGAGTGCCTTTTGGGGCCGCCGGGCAGGCTCCGAGTGCCTTTTGGCGTGGCCGGTCTGCCTCTGAGTGCCTTTCGGGAAGGCCGGGGAGACTCCGAGTGCCTTTCAGGGAGGCCGGTCTGCCTCCGAGTGCCTTTCGGGATGGCCGGGGAGGCTCCGAGTCCCTTTCGGGGCAGCCGGGGAGGCTCCGAGTGCCTTTCGGTGAGGCCGGGGAGGCTCCGAGTGCCTTTCGGGGTCGCCGAGCTGCCTCTGAGTGCCTTTTGGGGAGGCAGGGCAGGCTCCGAGTGCCTTTCGGGGAGGCCGGGCCGCCTCCCAGTGCCTTTCGGGGTGGCCGGGGAGACTCCGAGTGCCTTTCGGGGTGGCCGGGCCGCCTGCGAGTGCCTTTCGGGGCGGCCGGGCAGGCTCCGAGTGCCTTTCGGGGCGGCCGGGCAGGCTCCGAGTGCCTTTCGGGGAGGTCGGGGAGGCTCCGAGTGCCTTTTGGGGAGTCTGGGCTGCCTCCGAGTGCCTTTCGGGGAGGCCGGTCCACCTCCGAGTGCCTTTCGGGGCGGTGGGGGAGGCTCCGAGTGCCTTTCGGAGAGGCCGGGGAGGCTCTGAGTGCCTTTCGGGGCGGTGGGGGAGGCTCCGAGTACCTTTCGGGGCGGCCGGGCAGGCTCCGAGTGCCTTTCGGGGCGGTCAGGTTGCCTCCGAGTGCCTTTCGGGGCGGCCGGGGAGGCTCCGAGTGCCTTTCGGGCCGGCCGGGGAGGCTCTGAGTGCCTTTTGGGATGTCCGGGCAAGTTCCGAGTGCCATTCGGGGCGGCCGGGGAGGCTCCGAGTGCCTTTGGGGGCTACCAGGCCGCCTCCGAGTGCCTTTTGGGGTGGCCGGGCCGCCTTCGAGTGCCTTTCGGGGCGGCCGGGCAGGCTCCGAGTGCCTTTCGGGGTGGTCGGGCAGGCTCCGAGTGCCTTTCGGGGCAGCCGGGCAGGCTCCGAGTGGCTTTCGGGGTAGCTGGGGCGCCTCCGAGTGCCTTTTGGCGTGGTTGGGCAGGCTCCGAGTGCCTTTCGGGGCCGCCGGGCAGGCTCCGAGTGCCTTTCGGGGCGGCCAGGCTGCCTCCGAGTGCCTTTCGGGGAGGCCGGGTTGCCTCCGAGTGCCTTTCAGGGAGGCCGGTCTGCCTCCGAGTGCCTTTTGGGGCGGCCGGGGAGGCTCCGAGTCCCTTTCGGGGCGGCCGGGGAGGCTCCGAGTGCCTTTCGGTGAGGCCGTGGAGGCTCCGAGTGCCTTTCGGGGTCGCCGAGCTGCCTCTGAGTGCCTTTTGGGGAGGCAGGGCAGGCTCCGAGTGCCTTTCGGGGAGGCCGGGCCGCCTCCCAGTGCCTTTCGGGGTGGCCGGGGAGACTCCGAGTGCCTTTCGGGGTGGCCGGGCCGCCTGCGAGTGCCTTTCGGGGCGGCCGGGCAGGCTCCGAGTGCCTTTCGGGGTAGCTGGGGCGCCTCCGAGTGCCTTTTGGGGCGTCCGGGGAGGCTCCGAGTGCCTTTCGGTGAGGCCGGGCAGGCTCCGAGTGCCTTTGTGGGCGTCCGGGGAGGCTCCGAGTGCCTTTCTGTGTGGCCGGGGCTCCTCCGGGTGCCTTTCGGGGCATCCGGGGAGGCTCCGAGTGCCTTTTGGGGTGGCCGGGGACGCTCCGAGTGCCTTTCGGTGAGGCCGGGCAGGCTCCGAGTGCCTTTCGGGGCAGCCGGGGAGGCTCCGAGTGCCTTTTGGCGTGGCCGGGCCGCCTCCGAGTGCCTTTCGGGGCGGCCAGGCTGCCTCCGTGTGCCTTTTGGGGCGGCCGGGGAGGCTCCAAGTGTCTTTTGGGGCGGTTCGGCAGGCTCCGAGTGCCTTTTGGGGCGGCCGGGCAGGCTCCGAGTGCCTTTCGGGGTCTCCGAGCTGCCTCTGAGTGCCTTTTGGGGCGGCAGGGCCGGCTCCGAGTGCCTTTTGGGGTGGCCGGTCTGCCTCCGAGTGCCTTTCGGGGCGGCCGGGGAGACTCCGAGTGCCTTTCAGGGAGGCCCGTCTGCCTCCGAGTGCCTTTTGGGAAGGCTGGGCCGCCTCCGAGTGCCTTTCGGGGTGGCCGGGGAGGCGCCGAGTGCCTTTCGGGGCGGTCGGGGAGGCTCCGAGTGCCTTTCGGGGCAGCCGGGGAGGCTCCGAGTGCCTTTTGGGGCGGTCGGGGAGGCTCCAAGTGCCTTTCGGGGCGTCCGGGGAGGCTGCGAGTGCCTTTCGGGGCAACAGGGCCGCCTCCGAGTGCCTTTCGGGGCATCCGGGGAGGCTCCGAGTGCCTTTCGGGGTGGCCGGGGAGGCTCCGAGTGCCTTTTGGGGTGACCGGGCCGCCTCCGAGGGCCTTTTGGGGAGTCTTGGGAGGCTCCGAGTGCCTTTCGGGGAGGCCGGGGAGGCTCCGAGTGCCTTTTGGCGCGGCCGAGCTACCTCCGAGTGCCTTTCGGGGCAGCCGTGCAGGCTCCGAGTGCCTTTCGGGGTAGCTGGGGCGCCTCCGAGTGCCTTTCGGGGAGGCTGGGGAGGCTCCGAGTGCCTTTCGGGGCGGCCGTGCAGGCCCCGAGTGCCTTTTGGGGTGGTCGGGCCAGCTTCGAGTGCCTTTCGGGGCAGCCGGGCAGGCTCCGAGTGCCTTTTGGGGTGGCTGGGGAGGCTCCGAGTGCCTATTGGGGAGTCTGGGGAGGCTCCGAGTGCCTTTCGGGGCGGCCGGGCCGCCTCCGAGTGCCTTTCGGGGAGGCCGGGCCGCCTCCGAGTGCCTTTTGGGGCGGCCGGGCAGGCTCCGAGTGCCTTTCGGGGAGGCCGGGGAGGCTCCGAGTGCCTTTCGGGGTCGCCGAGCTGCCTCTGAGTGCCTTTGTGGGCGGCAGGGCAGGCTCCGAGTGCCTTTCGGGGTGGCCGGGCTGCCTCGGAGTGCCTTTCGGGGTGGCCGGGGAGACTCCGAGTGCCTTTCGGGGTGACCGGGTCGCCTTCGAGTGCCTTTTGGGAAGGCCGGGCCGCCTCCGATTGCCTTTCGTGGCGGCCGGGGAGGCTCCGAGTGCCTTTCGGGGTGGTCGGGGAGGCTCCGAGTGCCTTTCGGGGTGGCCGGGGAGGCTCCGAGTGCCTTTTGGGGTGGCTGGGGCGCCTCCGAGTGCCTTTCGGAGTGGCCGGGGAGGCTCCGAGTGCCTATTGGGGTGGCCGGGCAGGCTCCGAGTGCCTTTCGGGGTGGCTGGGGCAGGCCCCGAATGCCTTTCGGGGTGGTCGGGCAGGCTCCGAGTGCCTTTCGGGGCGGCCGGGCAGGCTCCGAGTGCCTTTCGGGGTGGTCGGGGAGGCTCCGAGTGCCTTTTGGGGAGTCTGGGCTGCCTCCGAGTGCCTTTCGGGGAGGCCGGGCCGCCTCCGAGTGCCTTTTGGGGCGGTGGGGGAGGCTCCGAGTGCCTTTCGGAGAGGCCGGGGAGGCTCTGAGTGCCTTTCGGGGCGGTGGGGGAGGCTCCGAGTACCTTTCGGGGCGGCCGGGCAGGCTCCGAGTGCCTTTCGGGGCGGTCAGGTTGCCTCCGAGTGCCTTTCGGGGCGGCCGGGGAGGCTCCGAGTGCCTTTTGGGGCAGCCGGGGAGGCTCTGAGTGCCTTTTGGGATGTCCGGGCAAGTTCCGAGTGCCATTCGGGGCGGCCGGGGAGGCTCCGAGTGCCTTTGGGGGCTACCAGGCCGCCTCCGAGTGCCTTTTGGGGTGGCCGGGGAGGCTCCGAGTGCCTTTCGGGGCGGCCGGGCAGGCTCCGAGTGCCTTTCGGGGTGGTCGGGCAGGCTCCGAGTGCCTTTCGGGGCAGCCGGGCAGGCTCCGAGTGGCTTTCGGGGTAGCTGGGGCGCCTCCGAGTGCCTTTTGGCGTGGTTGGGCAGGCTCCGAGTGCCTTTCGGGGCCGCCGGGCAGGCTCCGAGTGCCTTTCGGGGCAGCCAGGCTGCCTCCGAGTGCCTTTCGGGGAGGCCGGGCTGCCTCCGAGTGCCTTTCAGGGAGGCCGGTCTGCCTCCGAGTGCCTTTCGGGATGGCCGGGGAGGCTCCGAGTCCCTTTCGGGGCAGCCGGGGAGGCTCCGAGTGCCTTTCGGTGAGGCCGGGGAGGCTCCGAGTGCCTTTCGGGGTCGCCGAGCTGCCTCTGAGTGCCTTTTGGGGAGGCAGGGCAGGCTCCGAGTGCCTTTCGGGGAGGCCGGGCCGCCTCCCAGTGCCTTTCGGGGTGGCCGGGGAGACTCCGAGTGCCTTTCGGGGTGGCCGGGCCGCCTGCGAGTGCCTTTCGGGGCGGCCGGGCAGGCTCCGAGTGCCTTTCGGGGTAGCTGGGGCGCCTCCGAGTGCCTTTTGGGGCGTCCGGGGAGGCTCCGAGTGCCTTTCGGGGAGGCCGGGCAGGCTCCGAGTGCCTTTCGGGGCGGCCGGGCTGCCTCCGAGTGCCTTTTGGGGTGGCCGGGGAGGCTCCGAGTGCCTTTCGGGGCGGCCGGGGAGGCTCCGAGTGCCTTTCTGTGTGGCCGGGGCTCCTCCGGGTGCCTTTCGGGGCATCCGGGGAGGCTCCGAGTGCCTTTTGGGGTGGCCGGGGAGGCTCCGAGTGCCTTTCGGTGAGGCAGGGCAGGCTCCGAGTGCCTTTTGGGGCAGCCGGGCAGGCTCCGAGTGCCTTTCGGGGTAGCTGGGGCGCCTCCGAGTGCCTTTTGGGGTGGCCGGGGAGGCTCCGAGTGCCTTTCGGGGCGGCCGGTCCACCTCCGAGTGCCTTTCGGGGCGGCCGGGGAGGCTCCGAGTGCCTTTCGGGGCAGCCGGGCTTCCTCCGAGTGCCTTTCGGGGTAGCTGGGGAGCCTCCGAGTGCCTTTCGGTGAGGCCGGGGAGGCTCCGAGTGCCTTTTGGGGTGGCCGGGCAAGCTCCGAGTGCCATTCGGGGCGGCCGGGCAGGCTCCGAGTGCCTTTTGGGGCAGCCGGGGAGGCTCCGAGTGCCTTTCGGGGCGGCC
Organism: Struthio camelus; assembly: GCF_040807025.1. Classification (NCBI taxonomy): domain Eukaryota; kingdom Metazoa; phylum Chordata; class Aves; order Struthioniformes; family Struthionidae; genus Struthio; species Struthio camelus. The sequence continues at coordinate 2,386,578 of NC_090968.1, read as the reverse complement.
GGGGAGGCTCCGAGTGCCTTTCGGGGCGGCCAGGCTGCCTGCGTGTGCCTTTTGGGGTGTCCGGGCCGCCTCCGAGTGCCTTTCCGGGTGGTCGGGCCGCCTCCGAGTGCCTTTCGGGGTGGCCGGGGAGGCTCCGATTGCCTTTCGGGGAGGCCGGAGAGGCTCCGAGTGCCTTTCGGGGCGGCCGGGGAGGCTCCGAGTGCCTTTCGGGGCGGCCGGGGAGGCTCCGAGTGCCTTTCGGGGTCGCCGAGCTGCCTCTGAGTGCCTTTTGGGGAGGCAGGGCAGGCTCCGAGTGCCTTTCGGGGAGGCCGGGCCGCCTCCCAGTGCCTTTCGGGGTGGCCGGGGAGACTCCGAGTGCCTTTCGGGGTGGCCGGGCCGCCTGCGAGTGCCTTTCGGGTAGGCCGGGCCTCCTCCGAGTGCCTTTCGGGGAGGCCGGGGAGGCTCCGAGTGCCTTTCGGTGAGGCCGGGCAGGCTCCGAGTGCCTTTCGGGGCGGCCGGGCTGCCTCCGAGTGCCTTTTGTGGTGGCCGGGGAGGCTCCGAGTGCCTTTCGGGGCGGCCGGGGAGGCTCCGAGTGCCTTTCTGTGTGGCCGGGGCTCCTCCGGGTGCCTTTCGGGGCATCCGGGGAGGCTCCGAGTGCCTTTTGGGGTGGCCGGGGAGGCTCCGAGTGCCTTTCGGTGAGGCCGGGCAGGCTCCGAGTGCCTTTTGGGGCAGCCGGGCAGGCTCCGAGTGCCTTTCGGGGTAGCTGGGGCGCCTCCGAGTGCCTTTTGGGGCGTCCGGGGAGGCTCCGAGTGCCTTTCGGGGCGGCCGGGCAGGCTCCGAGTGCCTTTCGGGGTGGTCGGGGAGGCTCCGAGTGCCTTTCGGGGCAGCCGGGCTTCCTCCGAGTGCCTTTTGGGGTAGCTGGGGAGCCTCCGAGTGCCTTTCGGTGAGGCCGGGGAGGCTCCGAGTGCCTTTTGGGGTGGCCGGGCAAGCTCCGAGTGCCATTTGGGGCGGCCGGGCAGGCTCCGAGTGCCTTTTGGGGCAGCCGGGGAGGCTCCGAGTGCCTTTTGGGGTGGCCGGGGAGGCTCCGAGTGCCTTTCGGGGCGGCCAGGCTGCCTGCGTGTGCCTTTTGGGGTGTCCGGGCCGCCTCCGAGTGCCTTTCGGGGTGGTCGGGCCGCCTCCGAGTGCCTTTCGGGGTGGCCGGGGAGGCTCCGATTGCCTTTCGGGGAGGCCGGAGAGGCTCCGAGTGCCTTTGTGGGCGTCCGGGGAGGCTTGGAGTGTTTTTTGGGGCGGCCGGGGAGGCTCCGAGTGCCTTTCGGGGAGGCCGGGGAGGCTCCGAGTGCCTTTCGGGGTCTCCGAGCTGCCTCTGAGTGCCTTTTGGGGCGGCCGGGGAGGCTCCGAGTGCCTTTTGGGGTGGCCGGTCTGCCTCTGAGTGCCTTTCGGGAAGGCCGGGGAGACTCCGAGTGCCTTTCAGGGAGGCCGGTCTGCCTCCGAGTGCCTTTTGGGAAGGCCGGGCCGCCTCCGATTGCCTTTCGGGGCGGCCGGGGAGGCTCCGAGTGCCTTTCGGGGTGGCCGGGGAGGCTCCAAGTGCCTTTTGGGGTGGTCGGGCCGCCTCCGAGTCCCTTTCGGGGTGGCCGGGGAAGCTCCGAGTGCCTTTCGGGGTAGCTGGGGCGCCTCCGAGTGCCTTTCGGGGCTTCCGGGGAGGCTCCGAGTGCCTTTCGGGGTGGCCGGGCCGCCTCCGAGTGCCTTTCAGGGAGGCCGGTCTGCCTCCGAGTGCCTTTCGGGGCGGCCGGGGAGGCTCCGAGTGCCTTTCAGGGCGGTCGGGGAGGCTCCGAGTGCCTTTCGGGGAGGCCGGGGAGGCTCTGAGTGCCTTTTGTTGCAGCCGGGGAGGCTCCGAGTGCCTTTCGGGGCGGCCGGGGAGGCTCCGAGTGCCTTTCGGGGCGACCGGGCCTCCTCCGAGTGCCTTTCGGGGAGGCCGGGGAGGCTCCGAGTGCCTTTTGGGGCGGCCGGGGAATCTCCGAGTGCCTTTCGGGGTGGCCGGGCAGGCTCCGAGTGCCTTTCGGGGCGACCGGGCCGCCTCCGAGTGCCTTTTGGGGTGGCTGGGGAGGCTCCGAGTGCCTTTTGGGGTGGCCGGGCCGCCTCCAAGTGTCTTATGGGGAGTCTGGGGAGGCTCCGAGTGCCTTTCGGGGTGGCCGGGCCGCCTCCGAGTACCTTTCGGGGTGGCCGGGCCGCCTCCAAGTGCCTTTCGCAGCGGCCAGTCTGCCTCTGAGTGCCTTTCGGGGCGGCCGGGCAGGCTCCGAGTGCCTTTCGGGGTCGCCGAGCTGCCTCTGAGTGCCTTTGTGGGCGGCAGGGCATGCTCTGAGTGCCTTTCGGGGTGGCCGGGCTGCCTCGGAGTGCCTTTCGGGGAGTCCGGGGAATCTCCGAGTGCCTTTCGGGGTGACCGGGTCGCCTCCGAGTGCCTTTTGGGAAGGCCGGGCCGCCTCCGATTGCCTTTCGTGGCGGCCGGGGAGGCTCCGAGTGCCTTTTGGGGTGGTCGGGGAGGCTCCGAGTGCCTTTCGGGGTGGCCGGGGAGGCTCCGAGTGCCTTTTGGGGTGGCTGGGGCGCCTCCGAGTGCCTTTCGGAGTGGCCGGGCAGGCTCCGAGTGCCTTTTGGGGTGGCCGGGCCGCCTCCGAGTGCCTTTTGGGGTGGCCGGGCAGGCTCCGAGTGCCTTTCGGGGTGGCTGGGGCAGGCCCCGAATGCCTTTCGGGGTGGTCGGGCAGGCTCCGAGTGCCTTTCGGGGTGGCCGGGGAGGCTCCGAGTGCCTTTCGGGGCGGCCGGGGAGGCTCCGAGTGCCTTTTGGGGAGTCTGGGGAGGCTCCGAGTGCCTTTCGGGGAGGCCGGGCCGCCTCCAAGTGCCTTTCGGGGCGGTGGGGGAGGCTCCGAGTGCCTTTCGGTGAGGCCGGGGAGGCTCCGAGTGCCTTTCGGGGCGGTGGGGGAGGCTCCGAGTACCTTTCGGGGCGGCCGGGCAGGCTCCGAGTGCCTTTCGGGGCGGTCAGGTTGCCTCCGAGTGCCTTTCGGGGCGGTCGGGGAGGCTCCGAGTGCCTTTCGGGGTGGCCGGGGAGGCTCTGAGTGCCTTTTCTTGCAGAGTGGGAGGCTCCGAGTGCCTTTCGGGGCTGACGGGCCGCCTCCGAGTGCCTTTTGGGGTGGCCGGGGAGGCTCCGAGTGCCTTTCGGGGCGGCCGGGCAGGCTCCGAGTGCCTTTCGGGGCAGCCGGGCAGGCTCCGAGTGCCTTTCGGGGCAGCCGGGCAGGCTCCGAGTGCCTTTCGGGGTAGCTGGGGCGCCTCCGAGTGCCTTTTGGCGTGGTTGGGCAGGCTCCGAGTGCCTTTCGGGGCCGCCGGGCAGGCTCCGAGTGCCTTTCGGGGCGGCCAGGCTGCCTCCGAGTGCCTTTCGGGGCGGTCAGGTTGCCTCCGAGTGCCTTTCAGGGAGGCCGGTCTGCCTCCGAGTGCCTTTCGGGGAGGCCGGGGAGGCTCCGAGTGCCTTTCGGGGTGGTCGGGCAGGCTCCGAGTGCCTTTTGGGCCGGCCGGGGAGGCTCCGAGTGCCTTTTGGGATGTCCGGGCAAGTTCCGAGTGCCATTCGGGGCGGCCGGGGAGGCTCCGAGTGCCTTTGGGGGCTACCAGGCCGCCTCCGAGTGCCTTTTGGGGTGGCCGGGGAGGCTCCGAGTGCCTTTCGGGGCGGCCGGGCAGGCTCCGAGTGCCTTTCGGGGCGGTCGGGCAGGCTCCGAGTGCCTTTCGGGGCAGCCGGGCAGGCTCCGAGTGGCTTTCGGGGTAGCTGGGGCGCCTCCGAGTGCCTTTTGGCGTGGTTGGGCAGGCTCCGAGTGCCTTTCGGGGCCGCCGGGCAGGCTCCGAGTGCCTTTCGGGGCGGCCAGGCTGCCTCCGAGTGCCTTTCAGGGAGGCCGGTCTGCCTCCGAGTGCCTTTCGGGATGGCCGGGGAGGCTCCGAGTCCCTTTCGGGGCGGCCGGGGAGGCTCCGAGTGCCTTTCGGTGAGGCCGGGGAGGCTCCGAGTGCCTTTCGGGGTCGCCGAGCTGCCTCTGAGTGCCTTTTGGGGAGGCAGGGCAGGCTCCGAGTGCCTTTCGGGGAGGCCGGGCCGCCTCCCAGTGCCTTTCGGGGTGGCCGGGGAGACTCCGAGTGCCTTTCGGGGTGGCCGGGCCGCCTGCGAGTGCCTTTCGGTGAGGCCGGGCAGGCTCCGAGTGCCTTTCGGGGTAGCTGGGGCGCCTCCGAGTGCCTTTTGGGGCGTCCGGGGAGGCTCCGAGTGCCTTTCGGGGAGGCCGGGCAGGCTCCGAGTGCCTTTCGGGGCGGCCGGCCTGCCTCCGAGTGCCTTTTGGGGTGGCCGGGGAGGCTCCGAGTGCCTTTCGGGGCGGCCGGGGAGGCTCCGAGTGCCTTTCTGTGTGGCCGGGGCTCCTCCGGGTGCCTTTCGGGGCATCCGGGGAGGCTCCGAGTGCCTTTTGGGGTGGCCGGGGAGGCTCCGAGTGCCTTTCGGTGAGGCAGGGCAGGCTCCGAGTGCCTTTTGGGGCAGCCGGGCAGGCTCCGAGTGCCTTTCGGGGTAGCTGGGGCGCCTCCGAGTGCCTTTTGGGGTGGCCGGGGAGGCTCCGAGTGCCTTTCGGGGCGGCCGGTCCACCTCCGAGTGCCTTTCGGGGCGGCCGGGGAGGCTCCGAGTGCCTTTCGGGGCAGCCGGGCTTCCTCCGAGTGCCTTTCGGGGTAGCTGGGGAGCCTCCGAGTGCCTTTCGGTGAGGCCGGGGAGGCTCCGAGTGCCTTTTGGGGTGGCCGGGCAAGCTCCGAGTGCCATTCGGGGCGGCCGGGCAGGCTCCGAGTGCCTTTTGGGGCAGCCGGGGAGGCTCCGAGTGCCTTTCGGGGCGGCCGGGGAGGCTCCGAGTGCCTTTCGGGGCGGCCAGGCTGCCTGCGTGTGCCTTTTGGGGTGTCCGGGCCGCCTCCGAGTGCCTTTCCGGGTGGTCGGGCCGCCTCCGAGTGCCTTTCGGGGTGGCCGGGGAGGCTCCGATTGCCTTTCGGGGAGGCCGGAGAGGCTCCGAGTGCCTTTCGGGGCGGCCGGGGAGGCTCCGAGTGCCTTTCGGGGCGGCCGGGGAGGCTCCGAGTGCCTTTCGGGGTCGCCGAGCTGCCTCTGAGTGCCTTTTGGGGAGGCAGGGCAGGCTCCGAGTGCCTTTCGGGGAGGCCGGGCCGCCTCCCAGTGCCTTTCGGGGTGGCCGGGGAGACTCCGAGTGCCTTTCGGGGTGGCCGGGCCGCCTGCGAGTGCCTTTCGGGTAGGCCGGGCCTCCTCCGAGTGCCTTTCGGGGAGGCCGGGGAGGCTCCGAGTGCCTTTCGGTGAGGCCGGGCAGGCTCCGAGTGCCTTTCGGGGCGGCCGGGCTGCCTCCGAGTGCCTTTTGTGGTGGCCGGGGAGGCTCCGAGTGCCTTTCGGGGCGGCCGGGGAGGCTCCGAGTGCCTTTCTGTGTGGCCGGGGCTCCTCCGGGTGCCTTTCGGGGCATCCGGGGAGGCTCCGAGTGCCTTTTGGGGTGGCCGGGGAGGCTCCGAGTGCCTTTCGGTGAGGCCGGGCAGGCTCCGAGTGCCTTTTGGGGCAGCCGGGCAGGCTCCGAGTGCCTTTCGGGGTAGCTGGGGCGCCTCCGAGTGCCTTTTGGGGCGTCCGGGGAGGCTCCGAGTGCCTTTCGGGGCGGCCGGTCCACCCCCCAGTGCCTTTCGGGGCGGCCGGGGAGGCTCCGAGTGCCTTTCGGGGCAGCCGGGCTTCCTCCGAGTGCCTTTCGGGGTAGCTGGGGAGCCTCCGAGTGCCTTTCGGTGAGGCCGGGGAGGCTCCGAGTGCCTTTTGGGGTGGCCGGGCAAGCTCCGAGTGCCATTTGGGGCGGCCGGGCAGGCTCCGAGTGCCTTTTGGGGCGTCCGGGGAGGCTCCGAGTGCCTTTTGGGGTGGCCGGGGAGGCTCCGAGTGCCTTTCGGGGCGGCCAGGCTGCCTGCGTGTGCCTTTTGGGGTGTCCGGGCCGCCTCCGAGTGCCTTTCGGGGTGGTCGGGCCGCCTCCGAGTGCCTTTCGGGGTGGCCGGGGAGGCTCCGATTGCCTTTCGGGGAGGCCGGAGAGGCTCCGAGTGCCTTTGTGGGCGTCCGGGGAGGCTTGGAGTGTTTTTTGGGGCGGCCGGGGAGGCTCCGAGTGCCTTTCGGGGAGGCCGGGGAGGCTCCGAGTGCCTTTCGGGGTCTCCGAGCTGCCTCTGAGTGCCTTTTGGGGCGGCCGGGGAGGCTCCGAGTGCCTTTTGGCGTGGCCGGTCTGCCTCTGAGTGCCTTTCGGGAAGGCCGGGGAGACTCCGAGTGCCTTTCAGGGAGGCCGGTCTGCCTCCGAGTGCCTTTTGGGAAGGCCGGGCCGCCTCCGATTGCCTTTCGGGGCGGCCGGGGAGGCTCCGAGTGCCTTTCGGGGTGGCCGGGGAGGCTCCGAGTGCCTTTCGGGGTGGTCGGGCCGCCTCCGAGTCCCTTTCGGGGTGGCCGGGGAAGCTCCGAGTGCCTTTCGGGGTAGCTGGGGCGCCTCTGAGTGCCTTTCGGGGCTTCCGGGGAGGCTCCGAGTGCCTTTCGGGGTGGCCGGGCCGCCTCCGAGTGCCTTTCAGGGAGGCCGGTCTGCCTCCGAGTGCCTTTCGGGGCGGCCGGGGAGGCTCCGAGTGCCTTTCAGGGCGGTCGGGGAGGCTCCGAGTGCCTTTCGGGGAGGCCGGGCAGGCTCCGAGTGCCTTTTGGGGCAGCCGGGGAGGCTCCGAGTGCCTTTCGGGGCGGCCGGGGAGGCTCCGAGTGCCTTTCGGGGCGGCCAGGCTGCCTGCGTGTGCCTTTTGGGGTGTCCGGGCCGCCTCCGAGTGCCTTTCCGGGTGGTCGGGCCGCCTCCGAGTGCCTTTCGGGGTGGCCGGGGAGGCTCCGATTGCCTTTCGGGGAGGCCGGAGAGGCTCCGAGTGCCTTTCGGGGCGGCCGGGGAGGCTCCGAGTGCCTTTCGGGGCGGCCGGGGAGGCTCCGAGTGCCTTTCGGGGTCGCTGAGCTGCCTCTGAGTGCCTTTTGGGGAGGCAGGGCAGGCTCCGAGTGCCTTTCGGGGAGGCCGGGCCGCCTCCCAGTGCCTTTCGGGGTGGCCGGGGAGACTCCGAGTGCCTTTCGGGGTGGCCGGGCCGCCTGCGAGTGCCTTTCGGGTAGGCCGGGCCTCCTCCGAGTGCCTTTCGGGGAGGCCGGGGAGGCTCCGAGTGCCTTTCGGTGAGGCCGGGCAGGCTCCGAGTGCCTTTCGGGGCGGCCGGGCTGCCTCCGAGTGCCTTTTGTGGTGGCCGGGGAGGCTCCGAGTGCCTTTCGGGGCGGCCGGGGAGGCTCCGAGTGCCTTTCTGTGTGGCCGGGGCTCCTCCGGGTGCCTTTCGGGGCATCCGGGGAGGCTCCGAGTGCCTTTTGGGGTGGCCGGGGAGGCTCCGAGTGCCTTTCGGTGAGGCCGGGCAGGCTCCGAGTGCCTTTTGGGGCAGCCGGGCAGGCTCCGAGTGCCTTTCGGGGTAGCTGGGGCGCCTCCGAGTGCCTTTCGGGGCGTCCGGGGAGGCTCCGAGTGCCTTTCGGGGCGGCCGGTCCACCTCCGAGTGCCTTTCGGGGCGGCCGGGGAGGCTCCGAGTGCCTTTCGGGGCAGCCGGGCTTCCTCCGAGTGCCTTTCGGGGTAGCTGGGGAGCCTCCGAGTGCCTTTCGGTGAGGCCGGGGAGGCTCCGAGTGCCTTTTGGGGTGGCCGGGCAAGCTCCGAGTGCCATTTGGGGCGGCCGGGCAGGCTCCGAGTGCATTTTGGGGCAGCCGGGGAGGCTCCGAGTGCCTTTTGGGGTGGCCGGGGAGGCTCCGAGTGCCTTTCGGGGCGGCCAGGCTGCCTGCGTGTGCCTTTTGGGGTGTCCGGGCCGCCTCCGAGTGCCTTTCGGGGTGGTCGGGCCGCCTCCGAGTGCCTTTCGGGGTGGCCGGGGAGGCTCCGAGTGCCTTTCGGTGAGGCCGGGGAGGCTCCGAGTGCCTTTTGGGGTGGCCGGGCAAGCTCCGAGTGCCATTTGGGGCGGCCGGGCAGGCTCCGAGTGCCTTTTGGGGCAGCCGGGGAGGCTCCGAGTGCCTTTTGGGGTGGCCGGGGAGGCTCCGAGTGCCTTTCGGGGCGGCCAGGCTGCCTGCGTGTGCCTTTTGGGGTGTCCGGGCCGCCTCCGAGTGCCTTTTGGGGTGGTCGGGCCGCCTCCGAGTGCCTTTCGGGGTGGCCGGGGAGGCTCCGATTGCCTTTCGGGGAGGCCGGAGAGGCTCCGAGTGCCTTTGTGGGCGTCCGGGGAGGCTTGGAGTGTTTTTTGGGGCGGCCGGGGAGGCTCCGAGTGCCTTTCGGGGAGGCCGGGGAGGCTCCGAGTGCCTTTCGGGGTCTCCGAGCTGCCTCTGAGTGCCTTTTGGGGCGGCCGGGGAGGCTCCGAGTGCCTTTTGGCGTGGCCGGTCTGCCTCTGAGTGCCTTTCGGGAAGGCCGGGGAGACTCCGAGTGCCTTTCAGGGAGGCCGGTCTGCCTCCGAGTGCCTTTTGGGAAGGCCGGGCCGCCTCCGATTGCCTTTCGGGGCGGCCGGGGAGGCTCCGAGTGCCTTTCGGGGTGGCCGGGGAGGCTCCGAGTGCCTTTTGGGGCAGCCGGGGAGGCTCCGAGTGCCTTTCGGGGCGGCCGGGGAGGCTCCGAGTGCCTTTCGGGGCGGCCAGGCTGCCTGCGTGTGCCTTTTGGGGTGTCCGGGCCGCCTCCGAGTGCCTTTCCGGGTGGTCGGGCCGCCTCCGAGTGCCTTTCGGGGTGGCCGGGGAGGCTCCGATTGCCTTTCGGGGAGGCCGGAGAGGCTCCGAGTGCCTTTCGGGGCGGCCGGGGAGGCTCCGAGTGCCTTTCGGGGCGGCCGGGGAGGCTCCGAGTGCCTTTCGGGGTCGCCGAGCTGCCTCTGAGTGCCTTTTGGGGAGGCAGGGCAGGCTCCGAGTGCCTTTCGGGGAGGCCGGGCCGCCTCCCAGTGCCTTTCGGGGTGGCCGGGGAGACTCCGAGTGCCTTTCGGGGTGGCCGGGCCGCCTGCGAGTGCCTTTCGGGTAGGCCGGGCCTCCTCCGAGTGCCTTTCGGGGAGGCCGGGGAGGCTCCGAGTGCCTTTCGGTGAGGCCGGGCAGGCTCCGAGTGCCTTTCGGGGCGGCCGGGCTGCCTCCGAGTGCCTTTTGTGGTGGCCGGGGAGGCTCCGAGTGCCTTTCGGGGCGGCCGGGGAGGCTCCGAGTGCCTTTCTGTGTGGCCGGGGCTCCTCCGGGTGCCTTTCGGGGCATCCGGGGAGGCTCCGAGTGCCTTTTGGGGTGGCCGGGGAGGCTCCGAGTGCCTTTCGGTGAGGCCGGGCAGGCTCCGAGTGCCTTTTGGGGCAGCCGGGCAGGCTCCGAGTGCCTTTCGGGGTAGCTGGGGCGCCTCCGAGTGCCTTTTGGGGCGTCCGGGGAGGCTCCGAGTGCCTTTCGGGGCGGCCGGTCCACCTCCGAGTGCCTTTCGGGGCGGCCGGGGAGGCTCCGAGTGCCTTTCGGGGCAGCCGGGCTTCCTCCGAGTGCCTTTCGGGGTAGCTGGGGAGCCTCCGAGTGCCTTTCGGTGAGGCCGGGGAGGCTCCGAGTGCCTTTTGGGGTGGCCGGGCAAGCTCCGAGTGCCATTTGGGGCGGCCGGGCAGGCTCCGAGTGCCTTTTGGGGCAGCCGGGGAGGCTCCGAGTGCCTTTTGGGGTGGCCGGGGAGGCTCCGAGTGCCTTTCGGGGCGGCCAGGCTGCCTGCGTGTGCCTTTTGGGGTGTCCGGGCCGCCTCCGAGTGCCTTTCGGGGTGGTCGGGCCGCCTCCGAGTGCCTTTCGGGGTGGCCGGGGAGGCTCCGATTGCCTTTCGGGGAGGCCGGAGAGGCTCCGAGTGCCTTTGTGGGCGTCCGGGGAGGCTTGGAGTGTTTTTTGGGGCGGCCGGGGAGGCTCCGAGTGCCTTTCGGGGAGGCCGGGGAGGCTCCGAGTGCCTTTCGGGGTGGCCGGGGAGGCTCCGAGTGCCTTTTGGGGCAGCCGGGGAGGCTCCGAGTGCCTTTCGGGGCGGCCGGGGAGGCTCCGAGTGCCTTTCGGGGCGGCCAGGCTGCCTGCGTGTGCCTTTTGGGGTGTCCGGGCCGCCTCCGAGTGCCTTTCCGGGTGGTCGGGCCGCCTCCGAGTGCCTTTCGGGGTGGCCGGGGAGGCTCCGATTGCCTTTCGGGGAGGCCGGAGAGGCTCCGAGTGCCTTTCGGGGCGGCCGGGGAGGCTCCGAGTGCCTTTCGGGGCGGCCGGGGAGGCTCCGAGTGCCTTTCGGGGTCGCCGAGCTGCCTCTGAGTGCCTTTTGGGGAGGCAGGGCAGGCTCCGAGTGCCTTTCGGGGAGGCCGGGCCGCCTCCCAGTGCCTTTCGGGGTGGCCGGGGAGACTCCGAGTGCCTTTCGGGGTGGCCGGGCCGCCTGCGAGTGCCTTTCGGGTAGGCCGGGCCTCCTCCGAGTGCCTTTCGGGGAGGCCGGGGAGGCTCCGAGTGCCTTTCGGTGAGGCCGGGCAGGCTCCGAGTGCCTTTCGGGGCGGCCGGGCTGCCTCCGAGTGCCTTTTGTGGTGGCCGGGGAGGCTCCGAGTGCCTTTCGGGGCGGCCGGGGAGGCTCCGAGTGCCTTTCTGTGTGGCCGGGGCTCCTCCGGGTGCCTTTCGGGGCATCCGGGGAGGCTCCGAGTGCCTTTTGGGGTGGCCGGGGAGGCTCCGAGTGCCTTTCGGTGAGGCCGGGCAGGCTCCGAGTGCCTTTTGGGGCAGCCGGGCAGGCTCCGAGTGCCTTTCGGGGTAGCTGGGGCGCCTCCGAGTGCCTTTTGGGGCGTCCGGGGAGGCTCCGAGTGCCTTTCGGGGCGGCCGGTCCACCTCCCAGTGCCTTTCGGGGCGGCCGGGGAGGCTCCGAGTGCCTTTCGGGGCAGCCGGGCTTCCTCCGAGTGCCTTTCGGGGTAGCTGGGGAGCCTCCGAGTGCCTTTCGGTGAGGCCGGGGAGGCTCCGAGTGCCTTTTGGGGTGGCCGGGCAAGCTCCGAGTGCCATTTGGGGCGGCCGGGCAGGCTCCGAGTGCCTTTTGGGGCAGCCGGGGAGGCTCCGAGTGCCTTTTGGGGTGGCCGGGGAGGCTCCGAGTGCCTTTCGGGGCGGCCAGGCTGCCTGCGTGTGCCTTTTGGGGTGTCCGGGCCGCCTCCGAGTGCCTTTCGGGGTGGTCGGGCCGCCTCCGAGTGCCTTTCGGGGCGGCCGGGGAGGCTCCGAGTGCCTTTCGGGGAGGCCGGGGAGGCTCCGAGTGCCTTTCGGGGTCTCCGAGCTGCCTCTGAGTGCCTTTTGGGGCGGCCGGGGAGGCTCCGAGTGCCTTTTGGCGTGGCCGGTCTGCCTCTGAGTGCCTTTCGGGAAGGCCGGGGAGACTCCGAGTGCCTTTCAGGGAGGCCGGTCTGCCTCCGAGTGCCTTTTGGGAAGGCCGGGCCGCCTCCGATTGCCTTTCGGGGCGGCCGGGGAGGCTCCGAGTCCCTTTCGGGGTGGCCGGGGAAGCTCCGAGTGCCTTTCGGGGTAGCTGGGGCGCCTCTGAGTGCCTTTCGGGGCTTCCGGGGAGGCTCCGAGTGCCTTTCGGGGTGGCCGGGCCGCCTCCGAGTGCCTTTCAGGGAGGCCGGTCTGCCTCCGAGTGCCTTTCGGGGCGGCCGGGGAGGCTCCGAGTGCCTTTCAGGGCGGTCGGGGAGGCTCCGAGTGCCTTTCGGGGAGGCCGGGCAGGCTCCGAGTGCCTTTTGGGGCAGCCGGGGAGGCTCCGAGTGCCTTTCGGGGCGGCCGGGGAGGCTCCGAGTGCCTTTCGGGGCGGCCAGGCTGCCTGCGTGTGCCTTTTGGGGTGTCCGGGCCGCCTCCGAGTGCCTTTCCGGGTGGTCGGGCCGCCTCCGAGTGCCTTTCGGGGTGGCCGGGGAGGCTCCGATTGCCTTTCGGGGAGGCCGGAGAGGCTCCGAGTGCCTTTCGGGGCGGCCGGGGAGGCTCCGAGTGCCTTTCGGGGCGGCCGGGGAGGCTCCGAGTGCCTTTTGGGGTCGCCGAGCTGCCTCTGAGTGCCTTTTGGGGAGGCAGGGCAGGCTCCGAGTGCCTTTCGGGGAGGCCGGGCCGCCTCCCAGTGCCTTTCGGGGTGGCCTGGGAGACTCCGAGTGCCTTTCGGGGTGGCCGGGCCGCCTGCGAGTGCCTTTCGGGTAGGCCGGGCCTCCTCCGAGTGCCTTTCGGGGAGGCCGGGGAGGCTCCGAGTGCCTTTCGGTGAGGCCGGGCAGGCTCCGAGTGCCTTTCGGGGCGGCCGGGCTGCCTCCGAGTGCCTTTTGTGGTGGCCGGGGAGGCTCTGAGTGCCTTTCGGGGCGGCCGGGGAGGCTCCGAGTGCCTTTCTGTGTGGCCGGGGCTCCTCCGGGTGCCTTTCGGGGCATCCGGGGAGGCTCCGAGTGCCTTTTGGGGTGGCCGGGGAGGCTCCGAGTGCCTTTCGGTGAGGCCGGGCAGGCTCCGAGTGCCTTTTGGGGCAGCCGGGCAGGCTCCGAGTGCCTTTCGGGGTAGCTGGGGCGCCTCCGAGTGCCTTTCGGGGCGTCCGGGGAGGCTCCGAGTGCCTTTCGGGGCGGCCGGTCCACCTCCGAGTGCCTTTCGGGGCGGCCGGGGAGGCTCCGAGTGCCTTTCGGGGCAGCCGGGCTTCCTCCGAGTGCCTTTCGGGGTAGCTGGGGAGCCTCCGAGTGCCTTTCGGTGAGGCCGGGGAGGCTCCGAGTGCCTTTTGGGGTGGCCGGGCAAGCTCCGAGTGCCATTTGGGGCGGCCGGGCAGGCTCCGAGTGCCTTTTGGGGCAGCCGGGGAGGCTCCGAGTGCCTTTTGGGGTGGCCGGGGAGGCTCCGAGTGCCTTTCGGGGCGGCCAGGCTGCCTGCGTGTGCCTTTTGGGGTGTCCGGGCCGCCTCCGAGTGCCTTTCGGGGTGGTCGGGCCGCCTCCGAGTGCCTTTCGGGGTGGCCGGGGAGGCTCCGATTGCCTTTCGGGGAGGCCGGAGAGGCTCCGAGTGCCTTTGTGGGCGTCCGGGGAGGCTTGGAGTGTTTTTTGGGGCGGCCGGGGAGGCTCCGAGTGCCTTTCGGGGAGGCCGGGGAGGCTCCGAGTGCCTTTCGGGGTCTCCGAGCTGCCTCTGAGTGCCTTTTGGGGCGGCCGGGGAGGCTCCGAGTGCCTTTTGGCGTGGCCGGTCTGCCTCTGAGTGCCTTTCGGGAAGGCCGGGGAGACTCCGAGTGCCTTTCAGGGAGGCCGGTCTGCCTCCGAGTGCCTTTTGGGAAGGCCGGGCCGCCTCCGATTGCCTTTCGGGGCGGCCGGGGAGGCTCCGAGTGCCTTTCGGGGTGGCCGGGGAGGCTCCGAGTGCCTTTCGGGGTGGTCGGGCCGCCTCCGAGTCCCTTTCGGGGTGGCCGGGGAAGCTCCGAGTGCCTTTCGGGGTAGCTGGGGCGCCTCTGAGTGCCTTTCGGGGCTTCCGGGGAGGCTCCGAGTGCCTTTCGGGGTGGCCGGGCCACCTCCGAGTGCCTTTCAGGGAGGCCGGTCTGCCTCCGAGTGCCTTTCGGGGCGGCCGGGGAGGCTCCGAGTGCCTTTCAGGGCGGTCGGGGAGGCTCCGAGTGCCTTTCGGGGAGGCCGGGCAGGCTCCGAGTGCCTTTTGTTGCAGCCGGGGAGGCTCCGAGTGCCTTTCGGGGCGGCCGGGGAGGCTCCGAGTGCCTTTCGGGGCGACCGGGCCTCCTCCGAGTGCCTTTCGGGGAGGCCGGGGAGGCTCCGAGTGCCTTTTGGGGCGGCCGGGGAATCTCCGAGTGCCTTTCGGGGCGGCCGGGCAGGCTCCGAGTGCCTTTCGGGGCGACCGGGCCGCCTCCGAGTGCCTTTTGGGGTGGCTGGGGAGGCTCCGAGTGCCTTTTGGGGTGGCCGGGCCGCCTCCGAGTGTCTTATGGGGAGTCTGGGGAGGCTCCGAGTGCCTTTCGGGGTGGCCGGGCCGCCTCCGAGTACCTTTCGGGGTGGCCGGGCCGCCTCCAAGTGCCTTTCGCAGCGGCCAGTCTGCCTCTGAGTGCCTTTCGGGGAGGCCGGGCAGGCTCCGAGTGCCTTTCGGGGTCGCCGAGCTGCCTCTGAGTGCCTTTGTGGGCGGCAGGGCATGCTCTGAGTGCCTTTCGGGGTGGCCGGGCTGCCTCGGAGTGCCTTTCGGGGAGTCCGGGGAGACTCCGAGTGCCTTTCGGGGTGACCGGGTCGCCTCCGAGTGCCTTTTGGGGTGTCCGGGCCGCCTCCGAGTGCCTTTCGGGGCGACCGGGCCGCCTCCGAGTGCCTTTCGGGGTGGCCGGGGAGGCTCCGATTGCCTTTCGGGGAGGCCGGAGAGGCTCCGAGTGCCTTTCGGGGCGGCCGGGGAGGCTCCGAGTGCCTTTCGGGGCGGCCGGGGAGGCTCCGAGTGCCTTTTGGGGTCGCCGAGCTGCCTCTGAGTGCCTTTTGGGGAGGCAGGGCAGGCTCCGAGTGCCTTTCGGGGAGGCCGGGCCGCCTCCCAGTGCCTTTCGGGGTGGCCGGGGAGACTCCGAGTGCCTTTCGGGGTGGCCGGGCCGCCTGCGAGTGCCTTTCGGGTAGGCCGGGCCTCCTCCGAGTGCCTTTCGGGGAGGCCGGGGAGGCTCCGAGTGCCTTTCGGTGAGGCCGGGCAGGCTCCAAGTGCCTTTCGGGGCGGCCGGGCTGCCTCCGAGTGCCTTTTGTGGTGGCCGGGGAGGCTCCGAGTGCCTTTCGGGGCGGCCGGGGAGGCTCCGAGTGCCTTTCTGTGTGGCCGGGGCTCCTCCGGGTGCCTTTCGGGGCATCCGGGGAGGCTCCGAGTGCCTTTTGGGGTGGCCGGGGAGGCTCCGAGTGCCTTTCGGTGAGGCCGGGCAGGCTCCGAGTGCCTTTTGGGGCAGCCGGGCAGGCTCCGAGTGCCTTTCGGGGTAGCTGGGGCGCCTCCGAGTGCCTTTCGGGGCGTCCGGGGAGGCTCCGAGTGCCTTTCGGGGCGGCCGGTCCACCTCCGAGTGCCTTTCGGGGCGGCCGGGGAGGCTCCGAGTGCCTTTCGGGGCAGCCGGGCTTCCTCCGAGTGCCTTTCGGGGTAGCTGGGGAGCCTCCGAGTGCCTTTCGGTGAGGCCGGGGAGGCTCCGAGTGCCTTTTGGGGTGGCCGGGCAAGCTCCGAGTGCCATTTGGGGCGGCCGGGCAGGCTCCGAGTGCCTTTTGGGGCAGCCGGGGAGGCTCCGAGTGCCTTTTGGGGTGGCCGGGGAGGCTCCGAGTGCCTTTCGGGGCGGCCAGGCTGCCTGCGTGTGCCTTTTGGGGTGTCCGGGCCGCCTCCGAGTGCCTTTTGGGGTGGTCGGGCCGCCTCCGAGTGCCTTTCGGGGTGGCCGGGGAGGCTCCGATTGCCTTTCGGGGAGGCCGGAGAGGCTCCGAGTGCCTTTGTGGGCGTCCGGGGAGGCTTGGAGTGTTTTTTGGGGCGGCCGGGGAGGCTCCGAGTGCCTTTCGGGGAGGCCGGGGAGGCTCCGAGTGCCTTTCGGGGTCTCCGAGCTGCCTCTGAGTGCCTTTTGGGGCGGCCGGGGAGGCTCCGAGTGCCTTTTGGCGTGGCCGGTCTGCCTCTGAGTGCCTTTCGGGAAGGCCGGGGAGACTCCGAGTGCCTTTCAGGGAGGCCGGTCTGCCTCCGAGTGCCTTTTGGGAAGGCCGGGCCGCCTCCGATTGCCTTTCGGGGCGGCCGGGGAGGCTCCGAGTGCCTTTCGGGGTGGCCGGGGAGGCTCCGAGTGCCTTTTGGGGCAGCCGGGGAGGCTCCGAGTGCCTTTCGGGGCGGCCGGGGAGGCTCCGAGTGCCTTTCGGGGCGGCCAGGCTGCCTGCGTGTGCCTTTTGGGGTGTCCGGGCCGCCTCCGAGTGCCTTTCCGGGTGGTCGGGCCGCCTCCGAGTGCCTTTCGGGGTGGCCGGGGAGGCTCCGATTGCCTTTCGGGGAGGCCGGAGAGGCTCCGAGTGCCTTTCGGGGCGGCCGGGGAGGCTCCGAGTGCCTTTCGGGGCGGCCGGGGAGGCTCCGAGTGCCTTTCGGGGTCGCCGAGCTGCCTCTGAGTGCCTTTTGGGGAGGCAGGGCAGGCTCCGAGTGCCTTTCGGGGAGGCCGGGCCGCCTCCCAGTGCCTTTCGGGGTGGCCGGGGAGACTCCGAGTGCCTTTCGGGGTGGCCGGGCCGCCTGCGAGTGCCTTTCGGGTAGGCCGGGCCTCCTCCGAGTGCCTTTCGGGGAGGCCGGGGAGGCTCCGAGTGCCTTTCGGTGAGGCCGGGCAGGCTCCGAGTGCCTTTCGGGGCGGCCGGGCTGCCTCCGAGTGCCTTTTGTGGTGGCCGGGGAGGCTCCGAGTGCCTTTCGGGGCGGCCGGGGAGGCTCCGAGTGCCTTTCTGTGTGGCCGGGGCTCCTCCGGGTGCCTTTCGGGGCATCCGGGGAGGCTCCGAGTGCCTTTTGGGGTGGCCGGGGAGGCTCCGAGTGCCTTTCGGTGAGGCCGGGCAGGCTCCGAGTGCCTTTTGGGGCAGCCGGGCAGGCTCCGAGTGCCTTTCGGGGTAGCTGGGGCGCCTCCGAGTGCCTTTTGGGGCGTCCGGGGAGGCTCCGAGTGCCTTTCGGGGCGGCCGGTCCACCTCCCAGTGCCTTTCGGGGCGGCCGGGGAGGCTCCGAGTGCCTTTCGGGGCAGCCGGGCTTCCTCCGAGTGCCTTTCGGGGTAGCTGGGGAGCCTCCGAGTGCCTTTCGGTGAGGCCGGGGAGGCTCCGAGTGCCTTTTGGGGTGGCCGGGCAAGCTCCGAGTGCCATTTGGGGCGGCCGGGCAGGCTCCGAGTGCCTTTTGGGGCAGCCGGGGAGGCTCCGAGTGCCTTTTGGGGTGGCCGGGGAGGCTCCGAGTGCCTTTCGGGGCGGCCAGGCTGCCTGCGTGTGCCTTTTGGGGTGTCCGGGCCGCCTCCGAGTGCCTTTCGGGGTGGTCGGGCCGCCTCCGAGTGCCTTTCGGGGTGGCCGGGGAGGCTCCGATTGCCTTTCGGGGAGGCCGGAGAGGCTCCGAGTGCCTTTGTGGGCGTCCGGGGAGGCTTGGAGTGTTTTTTGGGGCGGCCGGGGAGGCTCCGAGTGCCTTTCGGGGAGGCCGGGGAGGCTCCGAGTGCCTTTCGGGGTGGCCGGGGAGGCTCCGAGTGCCTTTTGGGGCAGCCGGGGAGGCTCCGAGTGCCTTTCGGGGCGGCCGGGGAGGCTCCGAGTGCCTTTCGGGGCGGCCAGGCTGCCTGCGTGTGCCTTTTGGGGTGTCCGGGCCGCCTCCGAGTGCCTTTCCGGGTGGTCGGGCCGCCTCCGAGTGCCTTTCGGGGTGGCCGGGGAGGCTCCGATTGCCTTTCGGGGAGGCCGGAGAGGCTCCGAGTGCCTTTCGGGGCGGCCGGGGAGGCTCCGAGTGCCTTTCGGGGCGGCCGGGGAGGCTCCGAGTGCCTTTCGGGGTCGCCGAGCTGCCTCTGAGTGCCTTTTGGGGAGGCAGGGCAGGCTCCGAGTGCCTTTCGGGGAGGCCGGGCCGCCTCCCAGTGCCTTTCGGGTAGGCCGGGCCTCCTCCGAGTGCCTTTCGGGGAGGCCGGGGAGGCTCCGAGTGCCTTTCGGTGAGGCCGGGCAGGCTCCGAGTGCCTTTCGGGGCGGCCGGGCTGCCTCCGAGTGCCTTTTGTGGTGGCCGGGGAGGCTCCGAGTGCCTTTCGGGGCGGCCGGGGAGGCTCCGAGTGCCTTTCTGTGTGGCCGGGGCTCCTCCGGGTGCCTTTCGGGGCATCCGGGGAGGCTCCGAGTGCCTTTTGGGGTGGCCGGGGAGGCTCCGAGTGCCTTTCGGTGAGGCCGGGCAGGCTCCGAGTGCCTTTTGGGGCAGCCGGGCAGGCTCCGAGTGCCTTTCGGGGTAGCTGGGGCGCCTCCGAGTGCCTTTTGGGGCGTCCGGGGAGGCTCCGAGTGCCTTTCGGGGCGGCCGGTCCACCTCCCAGTGCCTTTCGGGGCGGCCGGGGAGGCTCCGAGTGCCTTTCGGGGCAGCCGGGCTTCCTCCGAGTGCCTTTCGGGGTAGCTGGGGAGCCTCCGAGTGCCTTTCGGTGAGGCCGGGGAGGCTCCGAGTGCCTTTTGGGGTGGCCGGGCAAGCTCCGAGTGCCATTTGGGGCGGCCGGGCAGGCTCCGAGTGCCTTTTGGGGCAGCCGGGGAGGCTCCGAGTGCCTTTTGGGGTGGCCGGGGAGGCTCCGAGTGCCTTTCGGGGCGGCCAGGCTGCCTGCGTGTGCCTTTTGGGGTGTCCGGGCCGCCTCCGAGTGCCTTTCGGGGTGGTCGGGCCGCCTCCGAGTGCCTTTCGGGGCGGCCGGGGAGGCTCCGAGTGCCTTTCGGGGAGGCCGGGGAGGCTCCGAGTGCCTTTCGGGGTCTCCGAGCTGCCTCTGAGTGCCTTTTGGGGCGGCCGGGGAGGCTCCGAGTGCCTTTTGGCGTGGCCGGTCTGCCTCTGAGTGCCTTTCGGGAAGGCCGGGGAGACTCCGAGTGCCTTTCAGGGAGGCCGGTCTGCCTCCGAGTGCCTTTTGGGAAGGCCGGGCCGCCTCCGATTGCCTTTCGGGGCGGCCGGGGAGGCTCCGAGTCCCTTTCGGGGTGGCCGGGGAAGCTCCGAGTGCCTTTCGGGGTAGCTGGGGCGCCTCTGAGTGCCTTTCGGGGCTTCCGGGGAAGCTCCGAGTGCCTTTCGGGGTGGCCGGGCCGCCTCCGAGTGCCTTTCAGGGAGGCCGGTCTGCCTCCGAGTGCCTTTCGGGGCGGCCGGGGAGGCTCCGAGTGCCTTTCAGGGCGGTCGGGGAGGCTCCGAGTGCCTTTCGGGGAGGCCGGGCAGGCTCCGAGTGCCTTTTGGGGCAGCCGGGGAGGCTCCGAGTGCCTTTCGGGGCGGCCGGGGAGGCTCCGAGTGCCTTTCGGGGCGGCCAGGCTGCCTGCGTGTGCCTTTTGGGGTGTCCGGGCCGCCTCCGAGTGCCTTTCCGGGTGGTCGGGCCGCCTCCGAGTGCCTTTCGGGGTGGCCGGGGAGGCTCCGATTGCCTTTCGGGGAGGCCGGAGAGGCTCCGAGTGCCTTTCGGGGCGGCCGGGGAGGCTCCGAGTGCCTTTCGGGGCGGCCGGGGAGGCTCCGAGTGCCTTTTGGGGTCGCCGAGCTGCCTCTGAGTGCCTTTTGGGGAGGCAGGGCAGGCTCCGAGTGCCTTTCGGGGAGGCCGGGCCGCCTCCCAGTGCCTTTCGGGGTGGCCTGGGAGACTCCGAGTGCCTTTCGGGGTGGCCGGGCCGCCTGCGAGTGCCTTTCGGGTAGGCCGGGCCTCCTCCGAGTGCCTTTCGGGGAGGCCGGGGAGGCTCCGAGTGCCTTTCGGGGCAGCCGGGCTGCCTCCGAGTGCCTTTTGTGGTGGCCGGGGAGGCTCTGAGTGCCTTTCGGGGCGGCCGGGGAGGCTCCGAGTGCCTTTCTGTGTGGCCGGGGCTCCTCCGGGTGCCTTTCGGGGCATCCGGGGAGGCTCCGAGTGCCTTTTGGGGTGGCCGGGGAGGCTCCGAGTGCCTTTCGGTGAGGCCGGGCAGGCTCCGAGTGCCTTTTGGGGCAGCCGGGCAGGCTCCGAGTGCCTTTCGGGGTAGCTGGGGCGCCTCCGAGTGCCTTTCGGGGCGTCCGGGGAGGCTCCGAGTGCCTTTCGGGGCGGCCGGTCCACCTCCGAGTGCCTTTCGGGGCGGCCGGGGAGGCTCCGAGTGCCTTTCGGGGCAGCCGGGCTTCCTCCGAGTGCCTTTCGGGGTAGCTGGGGAGCCTCCGAGTGCCTTTCGGTGAGGCCGGGGAGGCTCCGAGTGCCTTTTGGGGTGGCCGGGCAAGCTCCGAGTGCCATTTGGGGCGGCCGGGCAGGCTCCGAGTGCCTTTTGGGGCAGCCGGGGAGGCTCCGAGTGCCTTTTGGGGTGGCCGGGGAGGCTCCGAGTGCCTTTCGGGGCGGCCAGGCTGCCTGCGTGTGCCTTTTGGGGTGTCCGGGCCGCCTCCGAGTGCCTTTCGGGGTGGTCGGGCCGCCTCCGAGTGCCTTTCGGGGTGGCCGGGGAGGCTCCGATTGCCTTTCGGGGAGGCCGGAGAGGCTCCGAGTGCCTTTGTGGGCGTCCGGGGAGGCTTGGAGTGTTTTTTGGGGCGGCCGGGGAGGCTCCGAGTGCCTTTCGGGGAGGCCGGGGAGGCTCCGAGTGCCTTTCGGGGTCTCCGAGCTGCCTCTGAGTGCCTTTTGGGGCGGCCGGGGAGGCTCCGAGTGCCTTTTGGCGTGGCCGGTCTGCCTCTGAGTGCCTTTCGGGAAGGCCGGGGAGACTCCGAGTGCCTTTCAGGGAGGCCGGTCTGCCTCCGAGTGCCTTTTGGGAAGGCCGGGCCGCCTCCGATTGCCTTTCGGGGCGGCCGGGGAGGCTCCGAGTGCCTTTCGGGGTGGCCGGGGAGGCTCCGAGTGCCTTTTGGGGTGGTCGGGCCGCCTCCGAGTCCCTTTCGGGGTGGCCGGGGAAGGTCCGAGTGCCTTTCGGGGTAGCTGGGGCGCCTCCGAGTGCCTTTCGGGGCTTCCGGGGAGGCTCCGAGTGCCTTTCGGGGTGGCCGGGCCGCCTCCGAGTGCCTTTCAGGGAGGCCGGTCTGCCTCCGAGTGCCTTTCGGGGCGGCCGGGGAGGCTCCGAGTGCCTTTCAGGGCGGTCGGGGAGGCTCCGAGTGCCTTTCGGGGAGGCCGGGCAGGCTCCGAGTGCCTTTTGTTGCAGCCGGGGAGGCTCCGAGTGCCTTTCGGGGCGGCCGGGGAGGCTCCGAGTGCCTTTCGGGGCGACCGGGCCTCCTCCGAGTGCCTTTCGGGGAGGCCGGGGAGGCTCCGAGTGCCTTTTGGGGCGGCCGGGGAATCTCCGAGTGCCTTTCGGGGCGGCCGGGCAGGCTCCGAGTGCCTTTCGGGGCGACCGGGCCGCCTCCGAGTGCCTTTTGGGGTGTCTGGGGAGGCTCCGAGTGCCTTTTGGGGTGGCCGGGCCGCCTCCGAGTGTCTTATGGGGAGTCTGGGGAGGCTCCGAGTGCCTTTCGGGGTGGCCGGGCCGCCTCCGAGTACCTTTCGGGGTGGCCGGGCCGCCTCCAAGTGCCTTTCGCAGCGGCCAGTCTGCCTCTGAGTGCCTTTCGGGGCGGCCGGGCAGGCTCCGAGTGCCTTTCGGGGTCGCCGAGCTGCCTCTGAGTGCCTTTGTGGGCGGCAGGGCATGCTCTGAGTGCCTTTCGGGGTGGCCGGGCTGCCTCGGAGTGCCTTTCGGGGAGTCCGGGGAGACTCCGAGTGCCTTTCGGGGTGACCGGGTCGCCTCCGAGTGCCTTTTGGGAAGGCCGGGCCGCCTCCGATTGCCTTTCGTGGCGGCCGGGGAGACTCCGAGTGCCTTTTGGGGTGGTCGGGGAGGCTCCGAGTGCCTTTCGGGGTGGCCGGGGAGGCTCCGAGTGCCTTTTGGGGTGGCTGGGGCGCCTCCGAGTGCCTTTCGGAGTGGCCGGGGAGGCTCCGAGTGCCTTTTGGGGTGGCCGGGCCGCCTCCGAGTGCCTTTTGGGGTGGCCGGGCAGGCTCCGATTGCCTTTCGGGGTGGCTGGGGCAGGCCCCGAATGCCTTTCGGGGTGCTCGGGCAGGCTCCGAGTGCCTTTCGGGGCGTCCGGGGAGGCTCCGAGTGCCTTTCGGGGCGGCCGGGGAGGCTCCGAGTGCCTTTTGGGGAGTCTGGGGAGGCTCCGAGTGCCTTTCGGGGAGGCCGGGCCGCCTCCAAGTGCCTTTCGGGGCGGTGGGGGAGGCTCCGAGTGCCTTTCGGTGAGGCCGGGGAGGCTCCGAGTGCCTTTCGGGGCGGTGGGGGAGGCTCCGAGTACCTTTCGGGGCGGCCGGGCAGGCTCCGAGTGCCTTTCGGGGCGGTCAGGTTGCCTCCGAGTGCCTTTCGGGGCGGTCGGGGAGGCTCCGAGTGCCTTTCGGGGTGGCCGGGGAGGCTCTGAGTGCCTTTTGTTGCAGAGTGGGAGGCTCCGAGTGCCTTTCGGGGCTGACGGGCCGCCTCCGAGTGCCTTTTGGGGTGGCCGGGGAGGCTCCGAGTGCCTTTCGGGGCGGCCGGGCAGGCTCCGAGTGCCTTTCGGGGCGGCCGGGCCGCCTCCGAGTGCCTTTCGGGGCAGCCGGGCAGGCTCCGAGTGGCTTTCGGGGTAGCTGGGGCGCCTCCGAGTGCCTTTTGGCGTGGTTGGGCAGGCTCCGAGTGCCTTTCGGGCGGCCAGGCTGCCTCCGAGTGCCTTTCGGGGAGGCCGGGCTGCCTCCGAGTGCCTTTCAGGGAGGCCGGTCTGCCTCCGAGTGCCTTTTGGGGCGGCCGGGGAGGCTCCGAATGCCTTTCGGGGTGGCCGGGGAGGCTCCGAGTGCCTTTCAGTGAGGCCGGGGAGGCTCCGAGTGCCTTTCTGGGTCGCCGAGCTGCCTCTGAGTGCCTTTTGGGGCGGCAGGGCAGGCTCCGAGTGCCTTTCGGGGAGGCCGGGCCGCCTTCGAGTGCCTTTCGGGGTGGCCGGGGAGACTCCGAGTGCCTTTCGGGGTGGCCGGGGAGGCTCCGAGTGCCTTTCCGGGCGTCCGGGGAGGCTCCGAGTGCCTTTCGGGGAGGCCGGGAGACTCCGATTGCCTTTCGGGACGGCCGGGCTGCCTCCGAGTGCCTTTTGGGCCGGCCGGGGAGGCTCCGAGTGCCTTTCGGGGCGGCCTGGGAGGCTCCGAGTGCCTTTCTGTGTGGCCGGGGCTCCTCCGGGTGCCTTTCGGGGCATCCGGGGAGGCTCCGAGTGCCTTTCAGGGTGGCCGGGGAGGCTCCGAGTGCCTTTCGGGGTGGCCGGGCCGCCTCCGAGGGCCTTTTGGGTTGGCCGGGGAGGCTCCGAGTGCCTTTCGGGGTGGCCAGACAAGCCCCGAATGCCTTTCGGGGTGGCCGGGGAGGCTCCGAGTGCCTTTCGGGGTGGCCGGGCAGGCCCCGAGTGCCTTTCAGGGAGGCCGGTCTGCCTCCGAGTGCCTTTCGGGATGGCCGGGGAGGCTCCGAGTCCCTTTCGGGGCGGCCGGGGAGGCTCCGAGTGCCTTTCGGTGAGGCCGGGGAGGCTCCGAGTGCCTTTCGGGGTCGCCGAGCTGCCTCTGAGTGCCTTTTGGGGAGGCAGGGCAGGCTCCGAGTGCCTTTCGGGGAGGCCGGGCCGCCTCCCAGTGCCTTTCGGGGTGGCCGGGGAGACTCCGAGTGCCTTTCGGGGTGGCCGGGCCGCCTGCGAGTGCCTTTCGGTGAGGCCGGGCAGGCTCCGAGTGCCTTTCGGGGTAGCTGGGGCGCCTCCGAGTGCCTTTTGGGGCGTCCGGGGAGGCTCCGAGTGCCTTTCGGGGAGGCCGGGCAGGCTCCGAGTGCCTTTCGGGGCGGCCGGGCTGCCTCCGAGTGCCTTTTGGGGTGGCCGGGGAGGCTCCGAGTGCCTTTCGGGGCGGCCGGGGAGGCTCCGAGTGCCTTTCTGTGTGGCCGGGGCTCCTCCGGGTGCCTTTCGGGGCATCCGGGGAGGCTCCGAGTGCCTTTTGGGGTGGCCGGGGAGGCTCCGAGTGCCTTTCGGTGAGGCAGGGCAGGCTCCGAGTGCCTTTTGGGGCAGCCGGGCAGGCTCCGAGTGCCTTTCGGGGTAGCTGGGGCGCCTCCGAGTGCCTTTTGGGGTGGCCGGGGAGGCTCCGAGTGCCTTTCGGGGCGGCCGGTCCACCTCCGAGTGCCTTTCGGGGCGGCCGGGGAGGCTCCGAGTGCCTTTCGGGGCAGCCGGGCTTCCTCCGAGTGCCTTTCGGGGTAGCTGGGGAGCCTCCGAGTGCCTTTCGGTGAGGCCGGGGAGGCTCCGAGTGCCTTTTGGGGTGGCCGGGCAAGCTCCGAGTGCCATTCGGGGCGGCCGGGCAGGCTCCGAGTGCCTTTTGGGGCAGCCGGGGAGGCTCCGAGTGCCTTTCGGGGCGGCCGGGGAGGCTCCGAGTGCCTTTCGGGGCGGCCAGGCTGCCTGCGTGTGCCTTTTGGGGTGTCCGGGCCGCCTCCGAGTGCCTTTCCGGGTGGTCGGGCCGCCTCCGAGTGCCTTTCGGGGTGGCCGGGGAGGCTCCGATTGCCTTTCGGGGAGGCCGGAGAGGCTCCGAGTGCCTTTCGGGGCGGCCGGGGAGGCTCCGAGTGCCTTTCGGGGCGGCCGGGGAGGCTCCGAGTGCCTTTCGGGGTCGCCGAGCTGCCTCTGAGTGCCTTTTGGGGAGGCAGGGCAGGCTCCGAGTGCCTTTCGGGGAGGCCGGGCCGCCTCCCAGTGCCTTTCGGGGTGGCCGGGGAGACTCCGAGTGCCTTTCGGGGTGGCCGGGCCGCCTGCGAGTGCCTTTCGGGTAGGCCGGGCCTCCTCCGAGTGCCTTTCGGGGCGGCCGGGGAGGCTCCGAGTGCCTTTCGGTGAGGCCGGGCAGGCTCCGAGTGCCTTTCGGGGCGGCCGGGCTGCCTCCGAGTGCCTTTTGTGGTGGCCGGGGAGGCTCCGAGTGCCTTTCGGGGCGGCCGGGGAGGCTCCGAGTGCCTTTCTGTGTGGCCGGGGCTCCTCCGGGTGCCTTTCGGGGCATCCGGGGAGGCTCCGAGTGCCTTTTGGGGTGGCCGGGGAGGCTCCGAGTGCCTTTCGGTGAGGCAGGGCAGGCTCCGAGTGCCTTTTGGGGCAGCCGGGCAGGCTCCGAGTGCCTTTCGGGGTAGCTGGGGCGCCTCCGAGTGCCTTTTGGGGCGTCCGGGGAGGCTCCGAGTGCCTTTCGGGGCGGCCAGTCCACCTCCGAGTGCCTTTCGGGGCGGCCGGGGAGGCTCCGAGTGCCTTTCGGGGCAGCCGGGCTTCCTCCGAGTGCCTTTCGGGGTAGCTGGGGAGCCTCCGAGTGCCTTTCGGTGAGGCCGGGGAGGCTCCGAGTGCCTTTTGGGGTGGCCGGGCAAGCTCCGAGTGCCATTTGGGGCGGCCGGGCAGGCTCCGAGTGCCTTTTGGGGCAGCCGGGGAGGCTCCGAGTGCCTTTTGGGGTGGCCGGGGAGGCTCCGAGTGCCTTTCGGGGCGGCCAGGCTGCCTGCGTGTGCCTTTTGGGGTGTCCGGGCCGCCTCCGAGTGCCTTTCGGGGTGGTCGGGCCGCCTCCGAGTGCCTTTCGGGGTGGCCGGGGAGGCTCCGATTGCCTTTCGGGGAGGCCGGAGAGGCTCCGAGTGCCTTTGTGGGCGTCCGGGGAGGCTTGGAGTGTTTTTTGGGGCGGCCGGGGAGGCTCCGAGTGCCTTTCGGGGAGGCCGGGGAGGCTCCGAGTGCCTTTCGGGGTCTCCGAGCTGCCTCTGAGTGCCTTTTGGGGCGGCCGGGGAGGCTCCGAGTGCCTTTTGGCGTGGCCGGTCTGCCTCTGAGTGCCTTTCGGGAAGGCCGGGGAGACTCCGAGTGCCTTTCAGGGAGGCCGGTCTGCCTCCGAGTGCCTTTTGGGAAGGCCGGGCCGCCTCCGATTGCCTTTCGGGGCGGCCGGGGAGGCTCCGAGTGCCTTTCGGGGTGGCCGGGGAGGCTCCGAGTGCCTTTTGGGGTGGTCGGGCCGCCTCCGAGTCCCTTTCGGGGTGGCCGGGGAAGCTCCGAGTGCCTTTCGGGGTAGCTGGGGCGCCTCCGAGTGCCTTTCGGGGCTTCCGGGGAGGCTCCGAGTGCCTTTCGGGGTGGCCGGGCCGCCTCCGAGTGCCTTTCAGGGAGGCCGGTCTGCCTCCGAGTGCCTTTCGGGGCGGCCGGGGAGGCTCCGAGTGCCTTTCAGGGCGGTCGGGGAGGCTCCGAGTGCCTTTCGGGGAGGCCGGGGAGGCTCTGAGTGCCTTTTGTTGCAGCCGGGGAGGCTCCGAGTGCCTTTCGGGGCGGCCGGGGAGGCTCCGAGTGCCTTTCGGGGCGACCGGGCCTCCTCCGAGTGCCTTTCGGGGAGGCCGGGGAGGCTCCGAGTGCCTTTTGGGGCGGCCGGGGAATCTCCGAGTGCCTTTCGGGGCGGCCGGGCAGGCTCCGAGTGCCTTTCGGGGCGACCGGGCCGCCTCCGAGTGCCTTTTGGGGTGGCTGGGGAGGCTCCGAGTGCCTTTTGGGGTGGCCGGGCCGCCTCCAAGTGTCTTATGGGGAGTCTGGGGAGGCTCCGAGTGCCTTTCGGGGTGGCCGGGCCGCCTCCGAGTACCTTTCGGGGTGGCCGGGCCGCCTCCAAGTGCCTTTCGCAGCGGCCAGTCTGCCTCTGAGTGCCTTTCGGGGAGGCCGGGCAGGCTCCGAGTGCCTTTCGGGGTCGCCGAGCTGCCTCTGAGTGCCTTTGTGGGCGGCAGGGCATGCTCTGAGTGCCTTTCGGGGTGGCCGGGCTGCCTCGGTGTGCCTTTCGGGGAGTCCGGGGAGACTCCGAGTGCCTTTCGGGGTGGCCGGGGAGGCTCCGAGTGCCTTTCGGGGTGGTCGGGCCGCCTCCGAGTCCCTTTCGGGGTGGCCGGGGAAGCTCCGAGTGCCTTTCGGGGTAGCTGGGGCGCCTCTGAGTGCCTTTCGGGGCTTCCGGGGAGGCTCCGAGTGCCTTTCGGGGTGGCCGGGCCGCCTCCGAGTGCCTTTCAGGGAGGCCGGTCTGCCTCCGAGTGCCTTTCGGGGCGGCCGGGGAGGCTCCGAGTGCCTTTCAGGGCGGTCGGGGAGGCTCCGAGTGCCTTTCGGGGAGGCCGGGCAGGCTCCGAGTGCCTTTTGGGGCAGCCGGGGAGGCTCCGAGTGCCTTTCGGGGCGGCCGGGGAGGCTCCGAGTGCCTTTCGGGGCGGCCAGGCTGCCTGCGTGTGCCTTTTGGGGTGTCCGGGCCGCCTCCGAGTGCCTTTCCGGGTGGTCGGGCCGCCTCCGAGTGCCTTTCGGGGTGGCCGGGGAGGCTCCGATTGCCTTTCGGGGAGGCCGGAGAGGCTCCGAGTGCCTTTCGGGGCGGCCGGGGAGGCTCCGAGTGCCTTTCGGGGCGGCCGGGGAGGCTCCGAGTGCCTTTCGGGGTCGCCGAGCTGCCTCTGAGTGCCTTTTGGGGAGGCAGGGCAGGCTCCGAGTGCCTTTCGGGGAGGCCGGGCCGCCTCCCAGTGCCTTTCGGGGTGGCCGGGGAGACTCCGAGTGCCTTTCGGGGTGGCCGGGCCGCCTGCGAGTGCCTTTCGGGTAGGCCGGGCCTCCTCCGAGTGCCTTTCGGGGAGGCCGGGGAGGCTCCGAGTGCCTTTCGGTGAGGCCGGGCAGGCTCCGAGTGCCTTTCGGGGCGGCCGGGCTGCCTCCGAGTGCCTTTTGTGGTGGCCGGGGAGGCTCCGAGTGCCTTTCGGGGCGGCCGGGGAGGCTCCGAGTGCCTTTCTGTGTGGCCGGGGCTCCTCCGGGTGCCTTTCGGGGCATCCGGGGAGGCTCCGAGTGCCTTTTGGGGTGGCCGGGGAGGCTCCGAGTGCCTTTCGGTGAGGCCGGGCAGGCTCCGAGTGCCTTTTGGGGCAGCCGGGCAGGCTCCGAGTGCCTTTCGGGGTAGCTGGGGCGCCTCCGAGTGCCTTTCGGGGCGTCCGGGGAGGCTCCGAGTGCCTTTCGGGGCGGCCGGTCCACCTCCGAGTGCCTTTCGGGGCGGCCGGGGAGGCTCCGAGTGCCTTTCGGGGCAGCCGGGCTTCCTCCGAGTGCCTTTCGGGGTAGCTGGGGAGCCTCCGAGTGCCTTTCGGTGAGGCCGGGGAGGCTCCGAGTGCCTTTTGGGGTGGCCGGGCAAGCTCCGAGTGCCATTTGGGGCGGCCGGGCAGGCTCCGAGTGCCTTTTGGGGCAGCCGGGGAGGCTCCGAGTGCCTTTTGGGGTGGCCGGGGAGGCTCCGAGTGCCTTTCGGGGCGGCCAGGCTGCCTGCGTGTGCCTTTTGGGGTGTCCGGGCCGCCTCCGAGTGCCTTTCGGGGTGGTCGGGCCGCCTCCGAGTGCCTTTCGGGGTGGCCGGGGAGGCTCCGATTGCCTTTCGGGGAGGCCGGAGAGGCTCCGAGTGCCTTTGTGGGCGTCCGGGGAGGCTTGGAGTGTTTTTTGGGGCGGCCGGGGAGGCTCCGAGTGCCTTTCGGGGAGGCCGGGGAGGCTCCGAGTGCCTTTCGGGGTCTCCGAGCTGCCTCTGAGTGCCTTTTGGGGCGGCCGGGGAGGCTCCGAGTGCCTTTTGGCGTGGCCGGTCTGCCTCTGAGTGCCTTTCGGGAAGGCCGGGGAGACTCCGAGTGCCTTTCAGGGAGGCCGGTCTGCCTCCGAGTGCCTTTTGGGAAGGCCGGGCCGCCTCCGATTGCCTTTCGGGGCGGCCGGGGAGGCTCCGAGTGCCTTTCGGGGTGGCCGGGGAGGCTCCGAGTGCCTTTCGGGGTGGTCGGGCCGCCTCCGAGTCCCTTTCGGGGTGGCCGGGGAAGCTCCGAGTGCCTTTCGGGGTAGCTGGGGCGCCTCTGAGTGCCTTTCGGGGCTTCCGGGGAGGCTCCGAGTGCCTTTCGGGGTGGCCGGGCCGCCTCCGAGTGCCTTTCAGGGAGGCCGGTCTGCCTCCGAGTGCCTTTCGGGGCGGCCGGGGAGGCTCCGAGTGCCTTTCAGGGCGGTCGGGGAGGCTCCGAGTGCCTTTCGGGGAGGCCGGGCAGGCTCCGAGTGCCTTTTGTTGCAGCCGGGGAGGCTCCGAGTGCCTTTCGGGGCGGCCGGGGAGGCTCCGAGTGCCTTTCGGGGCGACCGGGCCTCCTCCGAGTGCCTTTCGGGCAGGCCGGGGAGGCTCCGAGTGCCTTTTGGGGCGGCCGGGGAATCTCCGAGTGCCTTTCGGGGCGGCCGGGCAGGCTCCGAGTGCCTTTCGGGGCGACCGGGCCGCCTCCGAGTGCCTTTTGGGGTGGCTGGGGAGGCTCCGAGTGCCTTTTGGGGTGGCCGGGCCGCCTCCGAGTGTCTTATGGGGAGTCTGGGGAGGCTCCGAGTGCCTTTCGGGGTGGCCGGGCCGCCTCCGAGTACCTTTCGGGGTGGCCGGGCCGCCTCCAAGTGCCTTTCGCAGCGGCCAGTCTGCCTCTGAGTGCCTTTCGGGGAGGCCGGGCAGGCTCCGAGTGCCTTTCGGGGTCGCCGAGCTGCCTCTGAGTGCCTTTGTGGGCGGCAGGGCATGCTCTGAGTGCCTTTCGGGGTGGCCGGGCTGCCTCGGAGTGCCTTTCGGGGAGTCCGGGGAGACTCCGAGTGCCTTTCGGGGTGACCGGGTCGCCTCCGAGTGCCTTTTGGGAAGGCCGGGCCGCCTCCGATTGCCTTTCGTGGCGGCCGGGGAGACTCCGAGTGCCTTTTGGGGTGGTCGGGGAGGCTCCGAGTGCCTTTCGGGGTGGCCGGGGAGGCTCCGAGTGCCTTTTGGGGTGGCTGGGGCGCCTCCGAGTGCCTTTCGGAGTGGCCGGGGAGGCTCCGAGTGCCTTTTGGGGTGGCCGGGCCGCCTCCGAGTGCCTTTTGGGGTGGCCGGGCAGGCTCCGAGTGCCTTTCGGGGTGGCTGGGGCAGGCCCCGAATGCCTTTCGGGGTGGTCGGGCAGGCTCCGAGTGCCTTTCGGGGTGGCCGGGGAGGCTCCGAGTGCCTTTCGGGGCGGCCGGGGAGGCTCCGAGTGCCTTTTGGGGAGTCTGGGGAGGCTCCGAGTGCCTTTCGGGGAGGCCGGGCCGCCTCCAAGTGCCTTTCGGGGCGGTGGGGGAGGCTCCGAGTGCCTTTCGGTGAGGCCGGGGAGGCTCCGAGTGCCTTTCGGGGCGGTGGGGGAGGCTCCGAGTACCTTTCGGGGCGGCCGGGCAGGCTCCGAGTGCCTTTCGGGGCGGTCAGGTTGCCTCCGAGTGCCTTTCGGGGCGGTCGGGGAGGCTCCGAGTGCCTTTCGGGGTGGCCGGGGAGGCTCTGAGTGCCTTTTGTTGCAGAGTGGGAGGCTCCGAGTGCCTTTCGGGGCTGACGGGCCGCCTCCGAGTGCCTTTTGGGGTGGCCGGGGAGGCTCCGAGTGCCTTTCGGGGCGGCCGGTCCACCTCCGAGTGCCTTTCGGGGCGGCCGGGCCGCCTCCGAGTGCCTTTCGGGGCAGCCGGGCAGGCTCCGAGTGCCTTTCGGGGTAGCTGGGGCGCCTCCGAGTGCCTTTTGGCGTGGTTGGGCAGGCTCCGAGTGCCTTTCGGGGCCGCCGGGCAGGCTCCGAGTGCCTTTCGGGCGGCCAGGCTGCCTCCGAGTGCCTTTCGGGGAGGCCGGGCTGCCTCCGAGTGCCTTTCAGGGAGGCCGGTCTGCCTCCGAGTGCCTTTTGGGGCGGCCGGGGAGGCTCCGAATGCCTTTCGGGGTGGCCGGGGAGGCTCCGAGTGCCTTTCAGTGAGGCCGGGGAGGCTCCGAGTGCCTTTCTGGGTCGCCGAGCTGCCTCTGAGTGCCTTTTGGGGCGGCAGGGCAGGCTCCGAGTGCCTTTCGGGGAGGCCGGGCCGCCTTCGAGTGCCTTTCGGGGTGGCCGGGGAGACTCCGAGTGCCTTTCGGGGTGGCCGGGGAGGCTCCGAGTGCCTTTCCGGGCGTCCGGGGAGGCTCCGAGTGCCTTTCGGGGAGGCCGGGAGACTCCGATTGCCTTTCGGGACGGCCGGGCTGCCTCCGAGTGCCTTTTGGGGTGGCCGGGGAGGCTCCGAGTGCCTTTCGGGGCGGCCTGGGAGGCTCCGAGTGCCTTTCTGTGTGGCCGGGGCTCCTCCGGGTGCCTTTCGGGGCATCCGGGGAGGCTCCGAGTGCCTTTCAGGGTGGCCGGGGAGGCTCCGAGTGCCTTTCGGGGTGGCCGGGCCGCCTCCGAGGGCCTTTTGGGTTGGCCGGGGAGGCTCCGAGTGCCTTTCGGGGTGGCCAGACAAGCCCCGAATGCCTTTCGGGGTGGCCGGGGAGGCTCCGAGTGCCTTTCGGGGTGGCCGGGCAGGCCCCGAATGCCTTTCGGGGTGGCCGGGCAGGCTCCGAGTGCCTTTCGGGGAGGCCGGGGCGCCTCTGAGTGCCTTTCGGGGAGGCTGGGGAGGCTCCGAGTGCCTTTCGGGGTGGCCGGGCCGCCTCCGAGTGCCTTTTGGGTTGGCCGGGGAGGCTCCGAGTGCCTTTCGGGGTGGCCAGACAGGCCCCGAATGCCTTTCGGGGTGGCCGGGGAGGCTCCGAGTGCCTTTCGGGGAGGCCGGGGAGGCTCCGAGTGCCTTTCGGGGCAGCCGGGCTGCCTCCGAGTGCCTTTTGGGGTGGCCGGGGAGGCTCCGAGTGCCTTTCGGGGCGGCCGGGGAGGCTCCGAGTGCCTTTCGGGGCGGCCGGGCCGCCTCCAAGTGCCTTTTGGGGCGGTCGGGGAGGCTCCGAGTGCCTTTCGGGGCGGCCGGGCAGACTCCGATTGCCTTTCGGGGTGGCTGGGGCGCCTCCGAGTGCCTTTCGGGGTGGCCGGGGAGGCTCCGAGTGCCTTTCGGGGTGGCCGGGCCGCCTCCGAGTGCCTTTCAGGGCGACTAGGGAGGCTCCGAGTGCCTTTTGGGGCGGCCGGGTTGCCTCCGAGTGCCTTTCGGGGCGGTCGGGGAGGCTCCGAGTGCCTTTCGGGGAGGCCGGGGAGGCTCCGAGTGCCTTTCGGGGAGGCCGGGGAGGCTCCGAGTGCCTTTCGGGGCGGTGGGGGAGGCTCCGAGTGCCTTTCGGGACGGCCGGGTCGCCTCCGAGTGCCTTTCGGGGCTGCCGTGGAGGCTCCGAGTGCCTTTCGGGGCGGTCGGGGAGGCTCCGAGTGCCTTTCGGGGAGGCCGGGGAGGCTCCGAGTGCCTTTCGGGGCAGCCGGGCTTCCTCCGAGTGCCTTTCGGGGTAGCTGGGGAGCCTCCGAGTGCCTTTCCGGGAGGCCGGGGAGGCTCCGAGTGCCTTTTGGGGTGGCCGGGCAAGCTCCGAGTGCCATTCGGGGCGGCCGGGCAGGCTCCGAGTGCCTTTTGGGGCAGCCGGGGAGGCTCCGAGTGCCTTTCGGGGCGGCCGGGGAGGCTCCGAGTGCCTTTCGGGGCGGCCAGGCTGCCTGCGTGTGCCTTTTGGGGTGTCCGGGCCGCCTCCGAGTGCCTTTCCGGGTGGTCGGGCCGCCTCCGAGTGCCTTTCGGGGTGGCCGGGGAGGCTCCGATTGCCTTTCGGGGAGGCCGGAGAGGCTCCGAGTGCCTTTCGGGGCGGCCGGGGAGGCTCCGAGTGCCTTTCGGGGCGGCCGGGGAGGCTCCGAGTGCCTTTCGGGGTCGCCGAGCTGCCTCTGAGTGCCTTTTGGGGAGGCAGGGCAGGCTCCGAGTGCCTTTTGGGGTGGCCGGGCCGCCTCCCAGTGCCTTTCGGGGTGGCCGGGGAGACTCCGAGTGCCTTTCGGGGTGGCCGGGCCGCCTGCGAGTGCCTTTCGGGTAGGCCGGGCCTCCTCCGAGTGCCTTTCGGGGAGGCCGGGGAGGCTCCGAGTGCCTTTCGGTGAGGCCGGGCAGGCTCCGAGTGCCTTTCGGGGCGGCCGGGCTGCCTCCGAGTGCCTTTTGTGGTGGCCGGGGAGGCTCCGAGTGCCTTTCGGGGCGGCCGGGGAGGCTCCGAGTGCCTTTCTGTGTGGCCGGGGCTCCTCCGGGTGCCTTTCGGGGCATCCGGGGAGGCTCCGAGTGCCTTTTGGGGTGGCCGGGGAGGCTCCGAGTGCCTTTCGGTGAGGCCGGGCAGGCTCCGAGTGCCTTTTGGGGCAGCCGGGCAGGCTCCGAGTGCCTTTCGGGGTAGCTGGGGCGCCTCCGAGTGCCTTTTGGGGCGTCCGGGGAGGCTCCGAGTGCCTTTCGGGGCGGCCGGTCCACCTCCGAGTGCCTTTCGGGGCGGCCGGGGAGGCTCCGAGTGCCTTTCGGGGCAGCCGGGCTTCCTCCGAGTGCCTTTCGGGGTAGCTGGGGAGCCTCCGAGTGCCTTTCGGTGAGGCCGGGGAGGCTCCGAGTGCCTTTTGGGGTGGCCGGGCAAGCTCCGAGTGCCATTTGGGGCGGCCGGGCAGGCTCCGAGTGCCTTTTGGGGCAGCCGGGGAGGCTCCGAGTGCCTTTTGGGGTGGCCGGGGAGGCTCCGAGTGCCTTTCGGGGCGGCCAGGCTGCCTGCGTGTGCCTTTTGGGGTGTCCGGGCCGCCTCCGAGTGCCTTTCGGGGTGGTCGGGCCGCCTCCGAGTGCCTTTCGGGGTGGCCGGGGAGGCTCCGATTGCCTTTCGGGGAGGCCGGAGAGGCTCCGAGTGCCTTTGTGGGCGTCCGGGGAGGCTTGGAGTGTTTTTTGGGGCGGCCGGGGAGGCTCCGAGTGCCTTTCGGGGAGGCCGGGGAGGCTCCGAGTGCCTTTCGGGGTCTCCGAGCTGCCTCTGAGTGCCTTTTGGGGCGGCCGGGGAGGCTCCGAGTGCCTTTTGGCGTGGCCGGTCTGCCTCTGAGTGCCTTTCGGGAAGGCCGGGGAGACTCCGAGTGCCTTTCAGGGAGGCCGGTCTGCCTCCGAGTGCCTTTTGGGAAGGCCGGGCCGCCTCCGATTGCCTTTCGGGGCGGCCGGGGAGGCTCCGAGTGCCTTTCGGGGTGGCCGGGGAGGCTCCGAGTGCCTTTTGGGGTGGTCGGGCCGCCTCCGAGTCCCTTTCGGGGTGGCCGGGGAAGCTCCGAGTGCCTTTCGGGGTAGCTGGGGCGCCTCCGAGTGCCTTTCGGGGCTTCCGGGGAGGCTCCGAGTGCCTTTCGGGGTGGCCGGGCCGCCTCCGAGTGCCTTTCAGGGAGGCCGGTCTGCCTCCGAGTGCCTTTTGGGGCGGCCGGGGAGGCTCCGAATGCCTTTCGGGGTGGCCGGGGAGGCTCCGAGTGCCTTTCAGTGAGGCCGGGGAGGCTCCGAGTGCCTTTCTGGGTCGCCGAGCTGCCTCTGAGTGCCTTTTGGGGCGGCAGGGCAGGCTCCGAGTGCCTTTCGGGGAGGCCGGGCCGCCTTCGAGTGCCTTTCGGGGTGGCCGGGGAGACTCCGAGTGCCTTTCGGGGTGGCCGGGGAGGCTCCGAGTGCCTTTTGGGGCGTCCGGGGAGGCTCCGAGTGCCTTTCGGGGAGGCCGGGAGACTCCGATTGCCTTTCGGGACGGCCGGGCTGCCTCCGAGTGCCTTTTGGGGTGGCCGGGGAGGCTCCGAGTGCCTTTCGGGGCGGCCTGGGAGGCTCCGAGTGCCTTTCTGTGTGGCCGGGGCTCCTCCGGGTGCCTTTCGGGGCATCCGGGGAGGCTCCGAGTGCCTTTCAGGGTGGCCGGGGAGGCTCCGAGTGCCTTTCGGGGTGGCCGGGCCGCCTCCGAGGGCCTTTTGGGTTGGCCGGGGAGGCTCCGAGTGCCTTTCGGGGTGGCCAGACAAGCCCCGAGTGCCTTTCGGGGTAGCCGGGGAGGCTCCGAGTGCCTTTCGGGGTGGCCGGGCAGGCCCCGAATGCCTTTCGGGGTGGCCGGGCAGGCTCCGAGTGCCTTTCGGGGAGGCCGGGGCGCCTCTGAGTGCCTTTCGGGGAGGCTGGGGAGGCTCCGAGTGCCTTTCGGGGTGGCCGGGCCGCCTCCGAGTGCCTTTTGGGTTGGCCGGGGAGGCTCCGAGTGCCTTTCGGGGTGGCCAGACAGGCCCCGAATGCCTTTCGGGGTGGCCGGGGAGGCTCCGAGTGCCTTTCGGGGAGGCCGGGGAGGCTCCGAGTGCCTTTCGGGGCAGCCGGGCTGCCTCCGAGTGCCTTTTGGGGTGGCTGGGGAGGCTCCGAGTGCCTTTCGGGGCGGCCGGGGAGGCTCCGAGTGCCTTTCGGGGCGGCCGGGCCGCCTCCAAGTGCCTTTTGGGGCGGTCGGGGAGGCTCCGAGTGCCTTTCGGGGCGGCCGGGCAGACTCCGATTGCCTTTCGGGGTGGCTGGGGCGCCTCCGAGTGCCTTTCGGGGTGGCCGGGGAGGCTCCGAGTGCCTTTCGGGGTGGCCGGGCCGCCTCCGAGTGCCTTTCAGGGCGACTGGGGAGGCTCCGAGTGCCTTTTGGGGTGGCCGGGTTGCCTCCGAGTGCCTTTCGGGGCGGTCGGGGAGGCTCCGAGTGCCTTTCGGGGAGGCCGGGGAGGCTCCGAGTGCCTTTCGGGGAGGCCGGGGAGGCTCCGAGTGCCTTTCGGGGCGGTGGGGGAGGCTCCGAGTGCCTTTCGGGACGGCCGGGTCGCCTCCGAGTGCCTTTCGGGGCTGCCGTGGAGGCTCCGAGTGCCTTTCGGGGCGGTCGGGGAGGCTCCGAGTGCCTTTCGGGGAGGCCGGGGAGGCTCCGAGTGCCTTTCGGGGCAGCCGGGCTTCCTCCGAGTGCCTTTCGGGGTAGCTGGGGAGCCTCCGAGTGCCTTTCGGTGAGGCCGGGGAGGCTCCGAGTGCCTTTTGGGGTGGCCGGGCAAGCTCCGAGTGCCATTCGGGGCGGCCGGGCAGGCTCCGAGTGCCTTTTGGGGCAGCCGGGGTGGCTCCGAGTGCCTTTCGGGGCGGCCGGGGAGGCTCCGAGTGCCTTTCGGGGCGGCCAGGCTGCCTGCGTGTGCCTTTTGGGGTGTCCGGGCCGCCTCCGAGTGCCTTTCCGGGTGGTCGGGCCGCCTCCGAGTGCCTTTCGGGGTGGCCGGGGAGGCTCCGATTGCCTTTCGGGGAGGCCGGAGAGGCTCCGAGTGCCTTTCGGGGCGGCCGGGGAGGCTCCGAGTGCCTTTCGGGGCGGCCGGGGAGGCTCCGAGTGCCTTTTGGGGTCGCCGAGCTGCCTCTGAGTGCCTTTTGGGGAGGCAGGGCAGGCTCCGAGTGCCTTTCGGGGAGGCCGGGCCGCCTCCCAGTGCCTTTCGGGGTGGCCGGGGAGACTCCGAGTGCCTTTCGGGGTGGCCGGGCCGCCTGCGAGTGCCTTTCGGGTAGGCCGGGCCTCCTCCGAGTGCCTTTCGGGGAGGCCGGGGAGGCTCCGAGTGCCTTTCGGTGAGGCCGGGCAGGCTCCGAGTGCCTTTCGGGGCGGCCGGGCTGCCTCCGAGTGCCTTTTGTGGTGGCCGGGGAGGCTCCGAGTGCCTTTCGGGGCGGCCGGGGAGGCTCCGAGTGCCTTTCTGTGTGGCCGGGGCTCCTCCGGGTGCCTTTCGGGGCATCCGGGGAGGCTCCGAGTGCCTTTTGGGGTGGCCGGGGAGGCTCCGAGTGCCTTTCGGTGAGGCTGGGCAGGCTCCGAGTGCCTTTTGGGGCAGCCGGGCAGGCTCCGAGTGCCTTTCGGGGCGGCCGGTCCACCTCCGAGTGCCTTTCGGGGCGGCCGGGGAGGCTCCGAGTGCCTTTCGGGGCAGCCGGGCTTCCTCCGAGTGCCTTTCGGGGTAGCTGGGGAGCCTCCGAGTGCCTTTCGGTGAGGCCGGGGAGGCTCCGAGTGCCTTTTGGGGTGGCCGGGCAAGCTCCGAGTGCCATTTGGGGCGGCCGGGCAGGCTCCGAGTGCCTTTTGGGGCAGCCGGGGAGGCTCCGAGTGCCTTTTGGGGTGGCCGGGGAGGCTCCGAGTGCCTTTCGGGGCGGCCAGGCTGCCTGCGTGTGCCTTTTGGGGTGTCCGGGCCGCCTCCGAGTGCCTTTCGGGGTGGTCGGGCCGCCTCCGAGTGCCTTTCGGGGTGGCCGGGGAGGCTCCGATTGCCTTTTGGGGAGGCCGGAGAGGCTCCGAGTGCCTTTGTGGGCGTCCGGGGAGGCTTGGAGTGTTTTTTGGGGCGGCCGGGGAGGCTCCGAGTGCCTTTCGGGGAGGCCGGGGAGGCTCCGAGTGCCTTTCGGGGTCTCCGAGCTGCCTCTGAGTGCCTTTTGGGGCGGCCGGGGAGGCTCCGAGTGCCTTTTGGCGTGGCCGGTCTGCCTCTGAGTGCCTTTCGGGAAGGCCGGGGAGACTCCGAGTGCCTTTCAGGGAGGCCGGTCTGCCTCCGAGTGCCTTTTGGGAAGGCCGGGCCGCCTCCGATTGCCTTTCGGGGCGGCCGGGGAGGCTCCGAGTGCCTTTCGGGGTGGCCGGGGAGGCTCCGAGTGCCTTTTGGGGTGGTCGGGCCGCCTCCGAGTCCCTTTCGGGGTGGCCGGGGAAGCTCCGAGTGCCTTTCGGGGTAGCTGGGGCGCCTCCGAGTGCCTTTCGGGGCTTCCGGGGAGGCTCCGAGTGCCTTTCGGGGTGGCCGGGCCGCCTCCGAGTGCCTTTCAGGGAGGCCGGTCTGCCTCCGAGTGCCTTTCGGGGCGGCCGGGGAGGCTCCGAGTGCCTTTCAGGGCGGTCGGGGAGGCTCCGAGTGCCTTTCGGGGAGGCCGGGGAGGCTCTGAGTGCCTTTTGTTGCAGCCGGGGAGGCTCCGAGTGCCTTTCGGGGCGGCCGGGGAGGCTCCGAGTGCCTTTCGGGGCGACCGGGCCTCCTCCGAGTGCCTTTCGGGGAGGCCGGGGAGGCTCCGAGTGCCTTTTGGGGCGGCCGGGGAATCTCCGAGTGCCTTTCGGGGCGGCCGGGCAGGCTCCGAGTGCCTTTCGGGGCGACCGGGCCGCCTCCGAGTGCCTTTTGGGGTGGCTGGGGAGGCTCCGAGTGCCTTTTGGGGTGGCCGGGCCGCCTCCGAGTGTCTTATGGGGAGTCTGGGGAGGCTCCGAGTGCCTTTCGGGGTGGCCGGGCCGCCTCCGAGTACCTTTCGGGGTGGCCGGGCCGCCTCCAAGTGCCTTTCGCAGCGGCCAGTCTGCCTCTGAGTGCCTTTCGGGGAGGCCGGGCAGGCTCCGAGTGCCTTTCGGGGTCGCCGAGCTGCCTCTGAGTGCCTTTGTGGGCGGCAGGGCATGCTCTGAGTGCCTTTCGGGGTGGCCGGGCTGCCTCGGAGTGCCTTTCGGGGAGTCCGGGGAGACTCCGAGTGCCTTTCGGGGTGACCGGGTCGCCTCCGAGTGCCTTTTGGGAAGGCCGGGCCGCCTCCGATTGCCTTTCGTGGCGGCCGGGGAGGCTCCGAGTGCCTTTTGGGGTGGTCGGGGAGGCTCCGAGTGCCTTTCGGGGTGGCCGGGGAGGCTCCGAGTGCCTTTTGGGGTGGCTGGGGCGCCTCCGAGTGCCTTTCGGAGTGGCCGGGGAGGCTCCGAGTGCCTTTTGGGGTGGCCGGGCCGCCTCCGAGTGCCTTTTGGGGTGGCCGGGCAGGCTCCGAGTGCCTTTCGGGGTGGCTGGGGCAGGCCCCGAATGCCTTTCGGGGTGGTCGGGCAGGCTCCAAGTGCCTTTCGGGGTGGCCGGGGAGGCTCCGAGTGCCTTTCGGGGCGGCCGGGGAGGCTCCGAGTGCCTTTTGGGGAGTCTGGGGAGGCTCCGAGTGCCTTTCGGGGAGGCCGGGCCGCCTCCAAGTGCCTTTCGGGGCGGTGGGGGAGGCTCCGAGTGCCTTTCGGTGAGGCCGGGGAGGCTCCGAGTGCCTTTCGGGGCGGTGGGGGAGGCTCCGAGTACCTTTCGGGGCGGCCGGGCAGGCTCCGAGTGCCTTTCGGGGCGGTCAGGTTGCCTCCGAGTGCCTTTCGGGGCGGTCGGGGAGGCTCCGAGTGCCTTTCGGGGTGGCCGGGGAGGCTCTGAGTGCCTTTTGTTGCAGAGTGGGAGGCTCCGAGTGCCTTTCGGGGCTGACGGGCCGCCTCCGAGTGCCTTTTGGGGTGGCCGGGGAGGCTCCGAGTGCCTTTCGGGGCGGCCGGGCAGGCTCCGAGTGCCTTTCGGGGCGGCCGGGCCGCCTCCGAGTGCCTTTCGGGGCAGCCGGGCAGGCTCCGAGTGCCTTTCGGGGTAGCTGGGGCGCCTCCGAGTGCCTTTTGGCGTGGTTGGGCAGGCTCCGAGTGCCTTTCGGGGCCGCCGGGCAGGCTCCGAGTGCCTTTCGGGGCGGCCAGGCTGCCTCCGAGTGCCTTTCGGGGAGGCCGGGCTGCCTCCGAGTGCCTTTCAGGGAGGCCGGTCTGCCTCCGAGTGCCTTTTGGGGCGGCCGGGGAGGCTCCGAATGCCTTTCGGGGTGGCCGGGGAGGCTCCGAGTGCCTTTCAGTGAGGCCGGGGAGGCTCCGAGTGCCTTTCTGGGTCGCCGAGCTGCCTCTGAGTGCCTTTCGGGGCGGCAGGGCAGGCTCCGAGTGCCTTTCGGGGAGGCCGGGGAGACTTCGAGTGCCTTTCGGGGTGGCCGGGGAGACTCCGAGTGCCTTTCGGGGTGGCCGGGGAGGCTCCGAGTGCCTTTCCGGGCGTCCGGGGAGGCTCCGAGTGCCTTTCGGGGAGGCCGGGAGACTCCGATTGCCTTTCGGGACGGCCGGGCTGCCTCCGAGTGCCTTTTGGGGTGGCCGGGGAGGCTCCGAGTGCCTTTCGGGGCGGCCTGGGAGGCTCCGAGTGCCTTTCTGTGTGGCCGGGGCTCCTCCGGGTGCCTTTCGGGGCATCCGGGGAGGCTCCGAGTGCCTTTCAGGGTGGCCGGGGAGGCTCCGAGTGCCTTTCGGGGTGGCCGGGCCGCCTCCGAGGGCCTTTTGGGTTGGCCGGGGAGGCTCCGAGTGCCTTTCGGGGTGGCCAGAAAAGCCCCGAATGCCTTTCGGGGTGGCCGGGCAGGCTCCGAGTGCCTTTCGGGGTGGCCGGGGAGGCCCCGAATGCCTTTCGGGGTGGCCGGGCAGGCTCCGAGTGCCTTTCGGGGCGGCCGGGGTGCCTCTGAGTGCCTTTCGGGGAGGCTGGGGAGGCTCCGAGTGCCTTTCGGGGTGGCCGGGCCGCCTCCGAGTGCCTTTTGGGTTGGCCGGGGAGGCTCCGAGTGCCTTTCGGGGTGGCCAGACAGGCCCCGAATGCCTTTCGGAGTGGCCGGGGAGGCTCCGAGTGCCTTTCGGGGTGGCCGGGCAGGCCCCGAATTCCTTTCGGGGTGGCCGGGGAGGCTCCGAGTGCCTTTCGGGGCGGCCGGGGAGGCTCCGAGTGCCTTTCGGGACGGTCGGGGAGGCTCCGAGTGCCTTTCGGGGCGGCCGGGCAGACTCCGATTGCCTTTCGGGGTGGCTGGGGCGCCTCCGAGTGCCTTTCGGGGTGGCCGGGGAGGCTCCGAGTGCCTTTCGGGGTGGCCGGGCCGCCTCCGAGTGCCTTTCAGGGCGACTGGGGAGGCTCCGAGTGCCTTTTGGGGCGGCCGGGTTGCCTCCGAGTGCCTTTCGGGGCGGTCGGGGAGGCTCCGAGTGCCTTTCGGGACGGCCGGGGAGGCTCCGAGTGCCTTTCGGGGAGGCCGGGGAGGCTCCGAGTGCCTTTCGGGGTGGT
Source organism: Struthio camelus (assembly GCF_040807025.1). Lineage (NCBI taxonomy): Eukaryota > Metazoa > Chordata > Aves > Struthioniformes > Struthionidae > Struthio > Struthio camelus. Next base: position 2,346,684 of record NC_090968.1, on the reverse strand, counting down.
CGGGCAGGCTCCGAGTGCCTTTCGGGGAGGCTCCGAGTGCCTTTTGGGGCGACCGGGCCGCCTCCGAGTGCCTTTCGGGGAGTCTGGGGAGGCTCCGAGTGCCTTTCGGGGAGGCCGGGCAGACTCCGATTGCCTTTCGGGGTGGCTGGGGCACCTCCAAGTGCCTTTCGGGGTGGCCGGGGAGGCTCCGAGTGCCTTTCGGGGCGGCCGGGCCGCCTCCGAGTGCCTTTTGGGGCGGCCAGGCTGCCTCCGAGTGCCTTTCGGTGCGGCCGGGGAGGCTCCGAGTGCCTTTCGGTGAGGCCGGGGAGGCTCCGAGTGCCTTTCGGGGCGGCCGGGGAGGCTCCGAGTGCCTTTGGGGGCGGCCGGGCCGCCTCCGAGTGCCTTTCGGTGAGGCCGGGGAGGCTCCGAGTGCCTTTTGGGGCGGCCGGGGAATCTCCGAGTGCATTTCGGGGCGGCCGGGCAGGCTCCGAGTGCCTTTCGGGGTGGCCGGGGAGGCTCCGAGTGCCTTTCAGGGAGGCCGGTCTGCCTCCGAGTGCCTTTCGGGGCGGCCGGGGAGGCTCCGAGTGCCTTTCGGGGCGGTCGGGGAGGCTCCGAGTGCCTTTTGGGGTGGCCGGGGAGGCTCCGAGTGCCTTTTGTTGCAGCCGGGGAGGCTCCGAGTGCCTTTGGGGGCTGACGGGGAGGCTCCGAGTGCCTTTCGGGGTGGTCGGGCAGGCTCCGAGTGCCTTTTGGGGTGGTCGGGCAGGCTCCGAGTGCCTTTCAGGGAGGCCGGTCTGCCTCCGAGTGCCTTTCGGTGAGGCCGGGAATGCTCCGAGTGCCTTTCGCGGCGGTCGGGGAGGCTCCGAGTGCCTTTCGGGGTGGCCGGGGAGGCTCTGAGTGCCTTTTGTTGCAGCCGGGGAGGCTCCGAGTGCCTTTTTTGGTGGCCGGGGAGGCTCCGAGTGCCTTTCGGGGAGGCCGGGGCGCCTCCGAGTGCCTTTCGGGGAGGCCGGGGAGGCTCCGATTGCCTTTCGGGGCGGTCGGGGAGGCTCCGAGTGCCTTTTGTTGAAGCCGGGGAGGCTCCGAGTGCCTTTCGGGGCGACCGGGCCGCCTCCGAGTGCCTTTTGGGGTGGCTGGGGAGGCTCCGAGTGCCTTTTGGGGTGGCCGGGCCGCCTCCGAGTGTCTTATGGGGAGTCTGGGGAGGCTCCGAGTGCCTTTTGGGGCGGCCGGGCCGCCTCCGAGTACATTTCGGGGTGGCCGGGCCGCCTCCAAGTGCCTTTCGCGGCGGCCAGGCTGCCTCCGAGTGCCTTTCGGGGAGGCCGGGCAGGCTCCGAGTGCCATTTGGGGCGGTGAGGGAGGCTCCGAGTGCCTTTCGGGGTGGCCGGGGAGGCTCCAAGTGCCTTTTGGGTGCGGCCAGGGAGGCTCCGAGTGCCTTTCGGGGCGGTCAGGTTGCCTCCGAGTGCCTTTCGTGGAGGCCGGGGAGGCTCCGAGTGCCTTTTGGGGCGGCCGGGGAGGCTCCGAGTGCCTTTCGGGGCAGCCGGGCCGCCTCCGAGTGCCTTTAGGGGCGGTCGGGGAGGCTCCGAGTGCCTTTCGGGGCATCCGGGGAGGCTCCGAGTGCCTTTCGGGGTGGCTGGGGAGGCTCCAAGTGCCTTTTGGGGCGGTCAGGCTGCCTCCCAGTGCCTTTCAGGGAGGCCGGTCTGCCTCCGAGTTCCTTTCGGGGTGGCCGGGGAGGCTCCGAGTGCCTTTCGGGGCGGCAGGGCCGGCTCCGAGTGCCTTTCGGGGAGGCCGGGGAGGCTCCGAGTGCCTTTCAGGGTAGCTGGGGCGCCTCCGAGTGCCTTTTGGGGTGGCCGGGGAGGCTCCGAGTGCCTTTTGGGGCGGCCGTGCAGGCCCCGAGTGCCTTTTGGGGTGGTCGGGCAGGCTCCGAGTGCCTTTCGGGGCAGCCGGGGAGGCTCCGAGTGCCTTTTGGGGCGTCCGGGGAGGCTCCGAGTGCCTTTCGGGGTGGTCGGGCAGGCTCCGAGTGCCTTTCGGGGAGGTCGGGGAGCCTCCGAGTGCCTTTTGGGGCGACCGGACCGCCTCCCAGTGCTTTTTTTGGAGTCTGGGGAGGCTCCGAGTGCCTTTCGGGGAGGCCGGGCAGACTCCGATTGCCTTTCGGGGTGGCTGGGGCGCCTCCGAGTGCCTTTTTGGGTGGCCGGGGAGGCTCCGAGTGCCTTGTGGGGCAGCCGGGCCGCCTCCGAGTGCCTTTTGGGGCAGCCGGGGAGGCTCCGAGTGCCTTTCGGTGAGGCTGGGGAGGCTCCGAGTGCCTTTCGGGGCGGCCGGGGAGGCTCCGAGTGCCTTTCGGGGTGGCCGGGCAGGCTCCGAGTGCCTTTCGGTGAGGCCGGGGAGGCTCCGAGTGCCTTTTGGGGCAGCCGGGCAGGCTCCGAGTGCCTTTCGGGGTGGCCGGGGAGGCTCCGAGTGCCTTTCGGTGAGGCTGGGGAGGCTCCGAGTGCCTTTCGGGGCAGCCGGGGAGGCTCCGAGTGCCTTTTGGGGTGGCCAGGCCGCCTCCGAGTGCCTTTCGGGGCGGCCAGGCTGCCTGCGTGTGCCTTTTGGGGCGGCCGGGGAGGCTCCAAGTGCCTTTCGGGGAGGCCGGGGAGGCTCCGAGTGCCTTTGTGGGCGTCCGGGGAGGCTCCGAGTGCCTTTTGGGGCGGCCGGGGAGGCTCCGAGTGCCTTTTGGGGTGGCCGGGCAGGCTCCGAGTGCCTTTCGGGGTCTCCGAGCTGCCTCTGAGTGCCTTTGGGGGCGGCAGGGCGGGCTCCGAGTGCCTTTTGGGGTGGCCGGTCTGCCTCCGAGTGCCTTTCGGGGAGGCCGGGCAGACTCCGAGTGCCTTTCAGGGAGGCCGGTCTGCCTCCGAGTGCCTTTTGGGAAGGCCGGGGAGACTCCGAGTGCCTTTCGGGGCGGCCGGGGAGGCTCCGAGTGCCTTTCGGGGCGGTCGGGCAGGCTCCGAGTGCCTTTCGGGGCGGCCGGGGAGGCTCCGAGTGCCTTTCGGGGAGGCCGGGGAGGCTCCGAGTGCCTTTTGGGGCGGCCGGGGAGGCTCCGAGTGCCTTTCGGGGTGGTCGGGCAGGCTCCGAGTGCCTTTTGGGGTGGTCGGGCAGGCTCCGAGTGCCTTTCAGGGAGGCCGGTCTGCCTCCGAGTGCCTTTCGGGGCGGTCGGGGTGTCTTCGAGTGCCTTTCGGGGCGGCCGGAGTGTCTCCAAGTGCCTTTTGGGGCGGCCGGGGAGGCTCCGAGTGCCTTTCGGGGCGGTCGGGGAGGCTCCGAGTGCCTTTCGGGGCAGCCAGGGAGGCTCCGAGTGCCTTTCGGGGCGGTCGGGGAGGCTCCGAGTGCCTTTCGGGGCATCCGGGGAGGCTCCGAGTGCCTTTCGGGGTGGCCGGGGAGGCTCCGAGTGCCTTTCGGGGCAGCCGGGGAGGCTCCGAGTGCCTTTCGGGGCGGTCGGGGAGGCTCCGAGTGCCTTTCGGGGCATCCGGGGAGGCTCCGAGTGCCTTTCGGGGTGGCCGGGGAGGCTCCGAGTGCCTTTTGGGGCGACCGGGCCGCCTCCGAGGGCCTTTTGGGGAGTCTTGGGAGGCTCTGAGTGCCTTTCGGGGAGGCCAGAGAGGCACCGAGTGCCTTTTGGGGCTGCTGGGCAAGCTCCGAGTGCCTTTCGGGGCAGCCGGGCAGGCTCCGAGTGCCTTTCGGGGTAGCTGGGGCGCCTCCGAGTGCCTTTCGGGGTCTCCGAGCTGCCTCTGAGTGCCTTTCGCGGTGGCCGTGCAGGCCCCGAGTGCCTTTTGGGGTGGTCGGGCCAGCTCCGAGTGCCTTTCGAGGAGGCCGGGGAGGCTCCGAGTGCCTTTCGGGGTGGCCGGGGAGGCTCCGAGTGCCTTTTGGGGAGTCTGGGGAGGCTCCGAGTGCCTTTCGGGGAGGCCGGGCCGCCTCCGAGTGCCTTTCGGGGAGGCCGGGGAGGCTCCGAGTGCCTTTTGGGGCTGCCGGGGAGGCTCCGAGTGCCTTTCGGGGTGGTCGGGCAGGCTCCAAGTGCCTTTTGGGGTGGTCGGGCAGGCTCCGAGTGCCTTTCAGGGAGGCCGGTCTGCCTCCGAGTGCCTTTTAGGGCGGCCGGGGAGGCTCCGAGTGCCTTTCGCGGCGGTCGGGGAGGCTCCGAGTGCCTTTCGGGGTGGCCGGGGAGGCTCTGAGTGCCTTTTGTTGCAGCCGGGGAGGCTCCGAGTGCCTTTTGGGGTGGCCGGGGAGGCTCCGAGTGCCTTTCGGGGAGGCCGGGGCGCCTCCGAGTGCCTTTCGGGGAGGCCGGGGAGGCTCCGATTGCCTTTCGGGGCGGTCGGGGAGGCTCCGAGTGCCTTTTGTTGAAGCCGGGGAGGCTCCGAGTGCCTTTCGGGGCGACCGGGCCGCCTCCGAGTGCCTTTTTGGGTGGCTGGGGAGGCTCCGAGTGCCTTTTGGGGTGGCCGGGCCGCCTCCGAGTGTCTTATGGGGAGTCTGGGGAGGCTCCGAGTGCCTTTTGGGGCGGCCGGGCCGCCTCCGAGTACCTTTCGGGGTGGCCGGGGCGCCTCCAAGTGCCTTTCGCGGCGGCCAGGCTGCCTCCGAGTGCCTTTCGGGGAGGCCGGGCAGGCTCCGAGTGCCATTTGGGGCGGTGGGGGAGGCTCCGAGTGCCTTTAGGGGTGGCCGGGGAGGCTCCAAGTGCCTTTTGGGTGCGGCCGGGGAGGCTCCGAGTGCCTTTCGGGGCGGTCAGGTTGCCTCCGAGTGCCTTTCGTGGAGGCCGGGGAGGCTCCGAGTGCCTTTTGGGGCGGCCGGGGAGGCTCCGAGTGCCTTTCGGGGCAGCCGGGCCGCCTCCGAGTGCCTTTAGGGGCGGCCGGGGCGCCTCCAAGTGCCTTTCGGGATGGCCGGGGAGGCTCCGAGTGCCTTTCGGGGTGGCTGGGGAGGCTCCAAGTGCCTTTTGGGGCGGTCAGGCTGCCTCCGAGTGCCTTTCGTGGAGGCCGGTCTGCCTCCGAGTTCCTTTCGGGGTGGCCGGGGAGGCTCCGAGTGCCTTTCGGGGCGGCAGGGTCGGCTCCGAGTGCCTTTCGGGGAGGCCGGGGAGGCTCCGAGTGCCTTTCAGGGTAGCTGGGGCGCCTCCGAGTGCCTTTTGGGGTGGCCGGGGAGGCTCCGAGTGCCTTTCGGGGCGGCCGTGCAGGCCCCGAGTGCCTTTTGGGGTGGTCGGGCAGGCTCCGAGTGCCTTTCGGGGAAGCCGGGGAGGCTCCGAGTGCCTTTTGGGGCGTCCGGGGAGGCTCCGAGTGCCTTTCGGGGTGGTCGGGCAGGCTCCGAGTGCCTTTCGGGGAGGTCGGGGAGCCTCCGAGTGCCTTTTGGGGCGACCGGACCGCCTCCCAGTGCTTTTTTTGGAGTCTGGGGAGGCTCCGAGTGCCTTTCGGGGAGGCCGGGCAGACTCCGATTGCCTTTCGGGGTGGCTGGGGCGCCTCCGAGTGCCTTTCGGGGTGGCCGGGGAGGCTCCGAGTGCCTTGTGGGGCAGCCGGGCCGCCTCCGAGTGCCTTTTGGGGCGGCCGGGGAGGCTCCGAGTGCCTTTCGGGGAGGCCGGGGAGGCTCCGAGTGCCTTTGTGGGCGTCCGGGGAGGCTCCGAGTGCCTTTCGGGGCGGCCGGGGAGGCTCCGAGTGCCTTTTGGGGTGGCCGGGCAGGCTCCGAGTGCCTTTCGGGGTCTCCGAGCTGCCTCTGAGTGCCTTTGGGGGCGGCAGGGCGGGCTCCGAGTGCCTTTTGGGGTGGCCGGTCTGCCTCCGAGTGCCTTTCGGGGAGGCCGGGGAGACTCCGAGTGCCTTTCCGGGAGGCCGGTCTGCCTCCGAGTGCCTTTTGGGAAGGCCGGGCCGCCTGCAAGTGCCTTTCGGGGCGGCCGGGGAGGCTCCGAGTGCCTTTCGGTGAGGCCGGGCAGGCTCCGAGTGCCTAGTGGGGCGGCCGGGGAGGCTCCGAGTGCCTTTCGGGGAGGCCGGGGAGGCTCCGAGTGCCTTTCGGGGCGGCCGGGGAGGCTCCGAGTGCCTTTCGGGGTGGTCGGGCAGGCTCCGAGTGCCTTTTGGGGTGGTCGGGCAGGCTCCGAGTGCCTTTCAGGGAGGCCGGTCTGCCTCCGAGTGCCTTTCGGGGCGGTCGGGGTGTCTTCGAGTGCCTTTCGGGGCGGCCGGAGTGTCTCCAAGTGCCTTTTGGGGCGGCCGGGGAGGCTCCGAGTGCCTTTCGGGGTGGTCGGGCAGGCTCCGAGTGCCTTTTGGGGTGGTCGGGCAGGCTCCGAGTGCCTTTCAGGGAGGCCGGTCTGCCTCCGAGTGCCTTTCGGGGCGGCCGGGGAGGCTCCGAGTGCCTTTCGCGGCGGTCGGGGAGGCTCCGAGTGCCTTTCGGGGTGGCCGGGGAGGCTCTGAGTGCCTTTTGTTGCAGCCGGGGAGGCTCCGAGTGCCTTTTGGGGTGGCCGGGGAGGCTCCGAGTGCCTTTCGGGGAGGCCGGGGCGCCTCCGAGTGCCTTTCGGGGAGGCCGGGGAGGCTCCGATTGCCTTTCGGGGCGGTCGGGGAGGCTCCGAGTGCCTTTTGTTGAAGCCGGGGAGGCTCCGATTGCCTTTCGGGGCGACCGGGCCGCCTCCGAGTGCCTTTTGGGGTGGCTGGGGAGGCTCCGAGTGCCTTTTGGGGTGGCCGGGCCGCCTCCGAGTGTCTTATGGGGAGTCTGGGGAGGCTCCGAGTGCCTTTTGGGGCGGCCGGGCCGCCTCCGAGTACCTTTCGGGGTGGCCGGGCCGCCTCCAAGTGCCTTTCGCGGCGGCCAGGCTGCCTCCGAGTGCCTTTCGGGGAGGCCGGGCAGGCTCCGAGTGCCATTTGGGGCGGTGGGGGAGGCTCTGAGTGCCTTTCGGGGTGGCCGGGGAGGCTCCAAGTGCCTTTTGGGTGCGGCCGGGGAGGCTCCGAGTGCCATTTGGGGCGGTGGGGGAGGCTCCGAGTGCCTTTCGGGGTGGCCGGGGAGGCTCCAAGTGCCTTTTGGGTGCGGCCGGGGAGGCTCCGAGTGCCTTTCGGGGCGGTCAGGTTGCCTCCGAGTGCCTTTCGTGGAGGCCGGGGAGGCTCCGAGTGCCTTTTGGGGCGGCCGGGGAGGCTCCGAGTGCCTTTCGGGGAGGCCGGGCCGCCTCCGAGTGCCTTTAGGGGCGGCCGGGGCGCCTCCAAGTGCCTTTCGGGATGGCCGGGGAGGCTCCGAGTGCCTTTCGGGGTGGCTGGGCAGGCTCCAAGTGCCTTTTGGGGCGGTCAGGCTGCCTCCAAGTGCCTTTCAGGGAGGCCGGTCTGCCTCCGAGTTCCTTTCGGGGTGGCTGGGGAGGCTCCGAGTGCCTTTCGGGGCGACCGGGCCTCCTCCGAGTGCCTTTCGGGGAGGCCGGGGAGGCTCCGAGTGCCTTTCAGGGTAGCTGGGGCGCCTCCGAGTGCCTTTTGGGGTGGCCGGGGAGGCTCCGAGTGCCTTTTGGGGCGGCCGTGCAGGCCCCGAGTGCCTTTTGGGGTGGTCGGGCAGGCTCCGAGTGCCTTTCGGGGCAGCCGGGGAGGCTCCGAGTGCCTTTTGGGGCGTCCGGGGAGGCTCCGAGTGCCTTTCGGGGTGGTCGGGCAGGCTCCGAGTGCCTTTCGGGGAGGTCGGGGAGCCTCCGAGTGCCTTTTGGGGCGACCGGACCGCCTCCCAGTGCTTTTTTTGGAGTCTGGGGAGGCTCCGAGTGCCTTTCGGGGAGGCCGGGCAGACTCCGATTGCCTTTCGGGGTGGCTGGGGCGCCTCCGAGTGCCTTTTTGGGTGGCCGGGGAGGCTCCGAGTGCCTTGTGGGGCAGCCGGGCCGCCTCCGAGTGCCTTTTGGGGCGGCCGGGGAGGCTCCGAGTGCCTTTCGGTGAGGCTGGGGAGGCTCCGAGTGCCTTTCGGGGCGGCCGGGGAGGCTCCGAGTGCCTTTGGGGGCGGCCGGGCCGCCTCCGAGTGCCTTTCGGTGAGGCCGGGGAGGCTCCGAGTGCCTTTTGGGGCAGCCGGGCAGGCTCCGAGTGCCTTTCGGGGTGGCCGGGGAGGCTCCGAGTGCCTTTCGGTGAGGCTGGGGAGGCTCCGAGTGCCTTTCGGGGCAGCCGGGGAGGCTCCGAGTGCCTTTTGGGGTGGCCAGGCCGCCTCCGAGTGCCTTTCGGGGCGGCCAGGCTGCCTGCGTGTGCCTTTTGGGGCGGCCGGGGAGGCTCCAAGTGCCTTTCGGGGAGGCCGGGGAGGCTCCGAGTGCCTTTGTGGGCGTCCGGGGAGGCTCCGAGTGCCTTTCGGGGCGGCCGGGGAGGCTCCGAGTGCCTTTTGGGGCTGCCGGGGAGGCTCCGAGTGCCTTTCGGGGTGGTCGGGCAGGCTCCGAGTGCCTTTTGGGGTGGTCGGGCAGGCTCCGAGTGCCTTTCAGGGAGGCCGGTCTGCCTCCGAGTGCCTTTCGGGGCGGTCGGGGTGTCTTCGAGTGCCTTTCGGGGCGGCCGGAGTGTCTCCAAGTGCCTTTTGGGGCGGCCGGGGAGGCTCCGAGTGCCTTTCGGGGCGGTCGGGGAGGCTCCGAGTGCCTTTCGGGGCAGCCAGGGAGGCTCCGAGTGCCTTTCGGGGCGGTCGGGGAGGCTCCGAGTGCCTTTCGGGGCATCCGGGGAGGCTCCGAGTGCCTTTCGGGGTGGCCGGGGAGGCTCCGAGTGCCTTTCGGGGCAGCCGGGGAGGCTCCGAGTGCCTTTCGGGGCGGTCGGGGAGGCTCCGAGTGCCTTTCGGGGCATCCGGGGAGGCTCCGAGTGCCTTTCGGGGTGGCCGGGGAGGCTCCGAGTGCCTTTTGGGGCGACCGGGCCGCCTCCGAGGGCCTTTTGGGAAGTCTTGGGAGGCTCTGAGTGCCTTTCGGGGAGGCCAGAGAGGCACCGAGTGCCTTTTGGGGCTGCTGGGCAAGCTCCGAGTGCCTTTCGGGGCAGCCGGGCAGGCTCCGAGTGCCTTTCGGGGTAGCTGGGGCGCCTCCGAGTGCCTTTCGGGGTCTCCGAGCTGCCTCTGAGTGCCTTTCGCGGTGGCCGTGCAGGCCCCGAGTGCCTTTTGGGGTGGTCGGGCCAGCTCCGAGTGCCTTTCGAGGAGGCCGGGGAGGCTCCGAGTGCCTTTCGGGGTGGCCGGGGAGGCTCCGAGTGCCTTTTGGGGAGTCTGGGGAGGCTCCGAGTGCCTTTCGGGGAGGCCGGGCCGCCTCCGAGTGCCTTTCGGGGAGGCCGGGGAGGCTCCGAGTGCCTTTTGGGGCTGCCGGGGAGGCTCCGAGTGCCTTTCGGGGTGGTCGGGCAGGCTCCAAGTGCCTTTTGGGGTGGTCGGGCTGCCTCCGAGTGCCTTTCAGGGAGGCCGGTCTGCCTCCGAGTGCCTTTCGGGGCGGCCGGGGAGGCTCCGAGTGCCTTTCGGGGTGGCCGGGGAGGCTCTGAGTGCCTTTTGTTGCAGCCGGGGAGGCTCCGAGTGCCTTTTGGGGTGGCCGGGGAGGCTCCGAGTGCCTTTCGGGGAGGCCGGGGCGCCTCCGAGTGCCTTTCGGGGAGGCCGGGGAGGCTCCGATTGCCTTTCGGGGCGGTCGGGGAGGCTCCGAGTGCCTTTTGTTGAAGCCGGGGAGGCTCCGAGTGCCTTTCGGGGCGACCGGGCCGCCTCCGAGTGCCTTTTGGGGTGGCTGGGGAGGCTCCGAGTGCCTTTTGGGGTGGCCGGGCCGCCTCCGAGTGTCTTATGGGGAGTCTGGGGAGGCTCCGAGTGCCTTTTGGGGCGGCCGGGCCGCCTCCGAGTACCTTTCGGGGTGGCCGGGCCGCCTCCAAGTGCCTTTCGCGGCGGCCAGGCTGCCTCCGAGTGCCTTTCGGGGAGGCCGGGCAGGCTCCGAGTGCCATTTGGGGCGGTGGGGGAGGCTCCGAGTGCCTTTCGGGGTGGCCGGGGAGGCTCCAAGTGCCTTTTGGGTGCGGCCGGGGAGGCTCCGAGTGCCTTTCGGGGCGGTCAGGTTGCCTCCGAGTGCCTTTCGTGGAGGCCGGGGAGGCTCCGAGTGCCTTTTGGGGCGGCCGGGGAGGCTCCGAGTGCCTTTCGGGGCAGCCGGGCCGCCTCCGAGTGCCTTTAGGGGCGGCCGGGGCGCCTCCAAGTGCCTTTCGGGATGGCCGGGGAGGCTCCGAGTGCCTTTCGGGGTGGCTGGGCAGGCTCCAAGTGCCTTTTGGGGCGGTCAGGCTGCCTCCAAGTGCCTTTCAGGGAGGCCGGTCTGCCTCCGAGTTCCTTTCGGGGTGGCTGGGGAGGCTCCGAGTGCCTTTCGGGGCGACCGGGCCTCCTCCGAGTGCCTTTCGGGGAGGCCGGGGAGGCTCCGAGTGCCTTTCAGGGTAGCTGGGGCGCCTCCGAGTGCCTTTTGGGGTGGCCGGGGAGGCTCCGAGTGCCTTTTGGGGCGGCCGTGCAGGCCCCGAGTGCCTTTTGGGGTGGTCGGGCAGGCTCCGAGTGCCTTTCGGGGCAGCCGGGGAGGCTCCGAGTGCCTTTTGGGGCGTCCGGGGAGGCTCCGAGTGCCTTTCGGGGTGGTCGGGCAGGCTCCGAGTGCCTTTCGGGGAGGTCGGGGAGCCTCCGAGTGCCTTTTGGGGCGACCGGACCGCCTCCCAGTGCTTTTTTTGGAGTCTGGGGAGGCTCCGAGTGCCTTTCGGGGAGGCCGGGCAGACTCCGATTGCCTTTCGGGGTGGCTGGGGCGCCTCCGAGTGCCTTTCGGGGTGGCCGGGGAGGCTCCGAGTGCCTTGTGGGGCAGCCGGGCCGCCTCCGAGTGCCTTTTGGGGCGGCCGGGGAGGCTCCGAGTGCCTTTCGGGGAGGCCGGGGAGGCTCCGAGTGCCTTTGTGGGCGTCCGGGGAGGCTCCGAGTGCCTTTGTGGGCGTCCGGGGAGGCTCCGAGTGCCTTTTGGGGTGGCCGGGCAGGCTCCGAGTGCCTTTCGGGGTCTCCGAGCTGCCTCTGAGTGCCTTTGGGGGCGGCAGGGCGGGCTCCGAGTGCCTTTTGGGGTGGCCGGTCTGCCTCCGAGTGCCTTTCGGGGAGGCCGGGGAGACTCCGAGTGCCTTTCAGGGAGGCCGGTCTGCCTCCGAGTGCCTTTTGGGAAGGCCGGGCCGCCTGCGAGTGCCTTTCGGGGCGGCCGGGGAGGCTCCGAGTGCCTTTCGGGGCGGTCGGGCAGGCTCCGAGTGCCTTTCGGGGCGGCCGGGGAGGCTCCGAGTGCCTTTCGGGGAGGCCGGGGAGGCTCCGAGTGCCTTTCGGGGCGGCCGGGGAGGCTCCGAGTGCCTTTCGGGGTGGTCGGGCAGGCTCCGAGTGCCTTTTGGGGTGGTCGGGCAGGCTCCGAGTGCCTTTCAGGGAGGCCGGTCTGCCTCCGAGTGCCTTTCGGGGCGGTCGGGGTGTCTTCGAGTGCCTTTCGGGGCGGCCGGAGTGTCTCCAAGTGCCTTTTGGGGCGGCCGGGGAGGCTCCGAGTGCCTTTCGGGGTGGTCGGGCAGGCTCCGAGTGCCTTTTGGGGTGGTCGGGCAGGCTCCGAGTGCCTTTCAGGGAGGCCGGTCTGCCTCCGAGTGCCTTTCGGGGCGGCCGGGGAGGCTCCGAGTGCCTTTCGCGGCGGTCGGGGAGGCTCCGAGTGCCTTTCGGGGTGGCCGGGGAGGCTCTGAGTGCCTTTTGTTGCAGCCGGGGAGGCTCCGAGTGCCTTTTGGGGTGGCCGGGGAGGCTCCGAGTGCCTTTCGGGGAGGCCGGGGCGCCTCCGAGTGCCTTTCGGGGAGGCCGGGGAGGCTCCGAGTGCCTTTCGGGGCGGTCGGGGAGGCTCCGAGTGCCTTTTGTTGAAGCCGGGGAGGCTCCGATTGCCTTTCGGGGCGACCGGGCCGCCTCCGAGTGCCTTTTGGGGTGGCTGGGGAGGCTCCGAGTGCCTTTTGGGGTGGCCGGGCCGCCTCCGAGTGTCTTATGGGGAGTCTGGGGAGGCTCCGAGTGCCTTTTGGGGCGGCCGGGCCGCCTCCGAGTACCTTTCGGGGTGGCCGGGCCGCCTCCAAGTGCCTTTCGCGGCGGCCAGGCTGCCTCCGAGTGCCTTTCGGGGAGGCCGGGCAGGCTCCGAGTGCCATTTGGGGCGGTGGGGGAGGCTCCGAGTGCCTTTCGGGGTGGCCGGGGAGGCTCCAAGTGCCTTTTGGGTGCGGCCGGGGAGGCTCCGAGTGCCATTTGGGGCGGTGGGGGAGGCTCCGAGTGCCTTTCGGGGTGGCCGGGGAGGCTCCAAGTGCCTTTTGGGTGCGGCCGGGGAGGCTCCGAGTGCCTTTCGGGGCGGTCAGGTTGCCTCCGAGTGCCTTTCGTGGAGGCCGGGGAGGCTCCGAGTGCCTTTTGGGGCGGCCGGGGAGGCTCCGAGTGCCTTTCGGGGAGGCCGGGCCGCCTCCGAGTGCCTTTAGGGGCGGCCGGGGCGCCTCCAAGTGCCTTTCGGGATGGCCGGGGAGGCTCCGAGTGCCTTTCGGGGTGGCTGGGCAGGCTCCAAGTGCCTTTTGGGGCGGTCAGGCTGCCTCCAAGTGCCTTTCAGGGAGGCCGGTCTGCCTCCGAGTTCCTTTCGTGGTGGCCGGGGAGGCTCCGAGTGCCTTTCGGGGCGACCGGGCCTCCTCCGAGTGCCTTTCGGGGAGGCCGGGGAGGCTCCGAGTGCCTTTCAGGGTAGCTGGGGCGCCTCCGAGTGCCTTTTGGGGTGGCCGGGGAGGCTCCGAGTGCCTTTTGGGGCGGCCGTGCAGGCCCCGAGTGCCTTTTGGGGTGGTCGGGCAGGCTCCGAGTGCCTTTCGGGGCAGCCGGGGAGGCTCCGAGTGCCTTTTGGGGCGTCCGGGGAGGCTCCGAGTGCCTTTCGGGGTGGTCGGGCAGGCTCCGAGTGCCTTTCGGGGAGGTCGGGGAGCCTCCGAGTGCCTTTTGGGGCGACCGGACCGCCTCCCAGTGCTTTTTTTGGAGTCTGGGGAGGCTCCGAGTGCCTTTCGGGGAGGCCGGGCAGACTCCGATTGCCTTTCGGGGTGGCTGGGGCGCCTCCGAGTGCCTTTTTGGGTGGCCGGGGAGGCTCCGAGTGCCTTGTGGGGCAGCCGGGCCGCCTCCGAGTGCCTTTTGGGGCGGCCGGGGAGGCTCCGAGTGCCTTTCGGTGAGGCTGGGGAGGCTCCGAGTGCCTTTCGGGGCGGCCGGGGAGGCTCCGAGTGCCTTTGGGGGCGGCCGGGCCGCCTCCGAGTGCCTTTCGGTGAGGCCGGGGAGGCTCCGAGTGCCTTTTGGGGCAGCCGGGCAGGCTCCGAGTGCCTTTCGGTGAGGCTGGGGAGGCTCCGAGTGCCTTTCGGGGCAGCCGGGGAGGCTCCGAGTGCCTTTTGGGGTGGCCGGTCTGCCTCCGAGTGCCTTTCGGGGCGGTCGGGCAGGCTCCGAGTGCCTTTCGGGGCGGCCGGGTAGGCTCCGAGTGCCTTTCGGGGAGGCCGGGGAGGCTCCGAGTGCCTAGTGGGGCGGCCGGGGAGGCTCCGAGTGCCTTTCGGGGTGGTCGGGCAGGCTCCGAGTGCCTTTTGGGGTGGTCGGGCAGGCTCCGAGTGCCTTTCAGGGAGGCCGGTCTGCCTCCGAGTGCCTTTCGGGGCGGTCGGGGTGTCTTCGAGTGCCTTTCGGGGCGGCCGGAGTGTCTCCAAGTGCCTTTTGGGGCGGCCGGGGAGGCTCCGAGTGCCTTTCGGGGCGGTCGGGGAGGCTCCGAGTGCCTTTTGGGGTGGCCGGGGAGGCTCTGAGTGCCTTTTGTTGCAGCCGGGGAGGCTCCGAGTGCCTTTTGGGGCGTCCGGGGAGGCTCCGAGTGCCTTTCGGGGCGGCCGGTCCACCTCCGAGTGCCTTTCGGGGCGGCCGGGGAGGCTCCGAGTGCCTTTCGGGGCAGCCGGGCTTCCTCCGAGTGCCTTTCGGGGTAGCTGGGGAGCCTCCGAGTGCCTTTCGGTGAGGCCGGGGAGGCTCCGAGTGCCTTTTGGGGTGGCCGGGCAAGCTCCGAGTGCCATTTGGGGCGGCCGGGCAGGCTCCGAGTGCCTTTTGGGGCAGCCGGGGAGGCTCCGAGTGCCTTTTGGGGTGGCCGGGGAGGCTCCGAGTGCCTTTCGGGGCGGCCAGGCTGCCTGCGTGTGCCTTTTGGGGTGTCCGGGCCGCCTCCGAGTGCCTTTCGGGGTGGTCGGGCCGCCTCCGAGTGCCTTTCGGGGTGGCCGGGGAGGCTCCGATTGCCTTTCGGGGAGGCCAGAGAGGCTCCGAGTGCCTTTGTGGGCGTCCGGGGAGGCTTGGAGTGTTTTTTGGGGCGGCCGGGGAGGCTCCGAGTGCCTTTCGGGGAGGCCGGGGAGGCTCCGAGTGCCTTTCGGGGTCTCCGAGCTGCCTCTGAGTGCCTTTTGGGGCGGCCGGGGAGGCTCCGAGTGCCTTTTGGCGTGGCCGGTCTGCCTCCGAGTGCCTTTCGGGAAGGCCGGGGAGACTCCGAGTGCCTTTCAGGGAGGCCGTTCTGCCTCCGAGTGCCTTTTGGGAAGGCCGGGCCGCCTCCGATTGCCTTTCGGGGCGGCCGGGGAGGCTCCGAGTGCCTTTCGGGGTGGCCGGGGAGGCTCCGAGTGCCTTTTGGGGTGGTCGGGCCGCCTCCGAGTCCCTTTCGGGGTGGCCGGGGAAGGTCCGAGTGCCTTTCGGGGTAGCTGGGGCGCCTCCGAGTGCCTTTCGGGGCTTCCGGGGAGGCTCCGAGTGCCTTTCGGGGTGGCCGGGCCGCCTCCGAGTGCCTTTCAGGGAGGCCGGTCTGCCTCCGAGTGCCTTTCGGGGCGGCCGGGGAGGCTCCGAGTGCCTTTCGGGGCGGTCGGGGAGGCTCCGAGTGCCTTTCGGGGAGGCCGGGGAGGCTCCGAGTGCCTTTGGGGGCGTCCGGGGAGGCTCCGAGTGCCTTTCGGGGCGGCCGGGGAGGCTCCGAGTGCCTTTCGGGGCGACCGGGCCTCCTCCGAGTGCCTTTCGGGGAGGCCGGGGAGGCTCCGAGTGCCTTTTGGGGCGGCCGGGGAATCTCCGAGTGCCTTTTGGGGCGGCCGGGCAGGCTCCGAGTGCCTTTCGGGGCGACCGGGCCGCCTCCGAGTGCCTTTTGGGGTGGCTGGGGAGGCTCCGAGTGCCTTTTGGGGTGGCCGGGCAGGCTCCGAGTGCCTTTTGGGGCGGTCGGGGAGGCTCCGAGTGCCTTTCGGGGTGGCCGGGCCGCCTCCGAGTACCTTTCGGGGTGGCCGGGCCGCCTCCAAGTGCCTTTCGCAGCGGCCAGTCTGCCTCTGAGTGTCTTATGGGGCGTCCGGGGAGGCTCCGAGTGCCTTTCGGGGCGGCCGGGGAGGCTCCGAGTGCCTTTCGGGGCGACCGGGCCTCCTCCGAGTGCCTTTCGGGGAGGCCGGGGAGGCTCCGAGTGCCTTTCGGGGCGGCCGGAGTGTCTCCAAGTGCCTTTTGGGGCGGCCGGGGAGGCTCCGAGTGCCTTTCGGGGCGGTCGGGGAGGCTCCGAGTGCCTTTTGGGGTGGCCGGGGAGGCTCTGAGTGCCTTTTGTTGCAGCCGGGGAGGCTCCGAGTGCCTTTCGGGGCGTCCGGGGAGGCTCCGAGTGCCTTTCGGGGCGGCCGGTCCACCTCCGAGTGCCTTTCGGGGCGGCCGGGGAGGCTCCGAGTGCCTTTCGGGGCAGCCGGGCTTCCTCCGAGTGCCTTTCGGGGTAGCTGGGGAGCCTCCGAGTGCCTTTCGGTGAGGCCGGGGAGGCTCCGAGTGCCTTTTGGGGTGGCCGGGCAAGCTCCGAGTGCCATTTGGGGCGGCCGGGCAGGCTCCGAGTGCCTTTTGGGGCAGCCGGGGAGGCTCCGAGTGCCTTTTGGGGTGGCCGGGGAGGCTCCGAGTGCCTTTCGGGGCGGCCAGGCTGCCTGCGTGTGCCTTTTGGGGTGTCCGGGCCGCCTCCGAGTGCCTTTCCGGGTGGTCGGGCCGCCTCCGAGTGCCTTTCGGGGTGGCCGGGGAGGCTCCGATTGCCTTTCGGGGAGGCCAGAGAGGCTCCGAGTGCCTTTGTGGGCGTCCGGGGAGGCTTGGAGTGTTTTTTGGGGCGGCCGGGGAGGCTCCGAGTGCCTTTCGGGGAGGCCGGGGAGGCTCCGAGTGCCTTTCGGGGTCTCCGAGCTGCCTCTGAGTGCCTTTTGGGGCGGCCGGGGAGGCTCCGAGTGCCTTTTGGCGTGGCCGGTCTGCCTCTGAGTGCCTTTCGGGAAGGCCGGGGAGACTCCGAGTGCCTTTCAGGGAGGCCGTTCTGCCTCCGAGTGCCTTTTGGGAAGGCCGGGCCGCCTCCGATTGCCTTTCGGGGCGGCCGGGGAGGCTCCGAGTGCCTTTCGGGGTGGCCGGGGAGGCTCCGAGTGCCTTTTGGGGTGGTCGGGCCGCCTCCGAGTCCCTTTCGGGGTGGCCGGGGAAGCTCCGAGTGCCTTTCGGGGTAGCTGGGGCGCCTCCGAGTGCCTTTCGGGGCTTCCGGGGAGGCTCCGAGTGCCTTTCGGGGTGGCCGGGCCGCCTCCGAGTGCCTTTCAGGGAGGCCGGTCTGCCTCCGAGTGCCTTTCGGGGCGGCCGGGGAGGCTCCGAGTGCCTTTCGGGGCGGTCGGGGAGGCTCCGAGTGCCTTTCGGGGAGGCCGGGGAGGCTCCGAGTGCCTTTGGGGGCGTCCGGGGAGGCTCCGAGTGCCTTTCGGGGCGGCCGGGGAGGCTCCGAGTGCCTTTCGGGGCGACCGGGCCTCCTCCGAGTGCCTTTCGGGGCGGTCGGGGAGGCTCCGAGTGCCTTTTGGGGCGGCCGGGGAATCTCCGAGTGCCTTTCGGGGCGGCCGGGCAGGCTCCGAGTGCCTTTCGGGGCGACCGGGCCGCCTCCGAGTGCCTTTTGGGGTGGCTGGGGAGGCTCCGAGTGCCTTTTGGGGTGGCCGGGCCGCCTCCGAGTGTCTTATGGGGAGTCTGGGGAGGCTCCGAGTGCCTTTCGGGGTGGCCGGGCCGCCTCCGAGTACCTTTCGGGGTGGCCGGGCCGCCTCCAAGTGCCTTTCGCAGCGGCCAGTCTGCCTCTGAGTGTCTTATGGGGCGTCCGGGGAGGCTCCGAGTGCCTTTCGGGGCGGCCGGGGAGGCTCCGAGTGCCTTTCGGGGCGACCGGGCTTCCTCCGAGTGCCTTTCGGGGAGGCCGGGGAGGCTCCGAGTGCCTTTTGGGGCGGCCGGGGAATCTCCGAGTGCCTTTCGGGGAGCCCGGGCAGGCTCCGAGTGCCTTTTGGGGTGGCCGGGGAGGCTCCGAGTGCCTTTTGGGGTGGCTGGGGCGCCTCCGAGTGCCTTTCGGAGTGGCCGGGGAGGCTCCGAGTGCCTTTCGGGGCGGCCAGGCTGCCTGCGTGTGCCTTTTGGGGTGTCCGGGCCGCCTCCGAGTGCCTTTCGGGGTGGTCGGGCCGCCTCCGAGTGCCTTTCGGGGTGGCCGGGGAGGCTCCGATTGCCTTTCGGGGAGGCCAGAGAGGCTCCGAGTGCCTTTGTGGGCGTCCGGGGAGGCTTGGAGTGTTTTTTGGGGCGGCCGGGGAGGCTCCGAGTGCCTTTCGGGGAGGCCGGGGAGGCTCCGAGTGCCTTTCGGGGTCTCCGAGCTGCCTCTGAGTGCCTTTTGGGGCGGCCGGGGAGGCTCCGAGTGCCTTTTGGCGTGGCCGGTCTGCCTCTGAGTGCCTTTCGGGAAGGCCGGGGAGACTCCGAGTGCCTTTCAGGGAGGCCGTTCTGCCTCCGAGTGCCTTTTGGGAAGGCCGGGCCGCCTCCGATTGCCTTTCGGGGCGGCCGGGGAGGCTCCGAGTGCCTTTCGGGGTGGCCGGGGAGGCTCCGAGTGCCTTTTGGGGTGGTCGGGCCGCCTCCGAGTCCCTTTCGGGGTGGCCGGGGAAGCTCCGAGTGCCTTTCGGGGTAGCTGGGGCGCCTCCGAGTGCCTTTCGGGGCTTCCGGGGAGGCTCCGAGTGCCTTTCGGGGTGGCCGGGCCGCCTCCGAGTGCCTTTCAGGGAGGCCGGTCTGCCTCCGAGTGCCTTTCGGGGCGGCCGGGGAGGCTCCGAGTGCCTTTCGGGGCGGTCGGGGAGGCTCCGAGTGCCTTTCGGGGAGGCCGGGGAGGCTCCGAGTGCCTTTGGGGGCGTCCGGGGAGGCTCCGAGTGCCTTTCGGGGCGGCCGGGGAGGCTCCGAGTGCCTTTCGGGGCGACCGGGCCTCCTCCGAGTGCCTTTCGGGGCGGTCGGGGAGGCTCCGAGTGCCTTTTGGGGCGGCCGGGGAATCTCCGAGTGCCTTTCGGGGCGGCCGGGCAGGCTCCGAGTGCCTTTCGGGGCGACCGGGCCGCCTCCGAGTGCCTTTTGGGGTGGCTGGGGAGGCTCCGAGTGCCTTTTGGGGTGGCCGGGCCGCCTCCGAGTGTCTTATGGGGAGTCTGGGGAGGCTCCGAGTGCCTTTCGGGGTGGCCGGGCCGCCTCCGAGTACCTTTCGGGGTGGCCGGGCCGCCTCCAAGTGCCTTTCGCAGCGGCCAGTCTGCCTCTGAGTGTCTTATGGGGCGTCCGGGGAGGCTCCGAGTGCCTTTCGGGGCGGCCGGGGAGGCTCCGAGTGCCTTTCGGGGCGACCGGGCCTCCTCCGAGTGCCTTTCGGGGAGGCCGGGGAGGCTCCGAGTGCCTTTTGGGGCGGCCGGGGAATCTCCGAGTGCCTTTCGGGGAGGCCGGGCAGGCTCCGAGTGCCTTTTGGGGTGGCCGGGGAGGCTCCGAGTGCCTTTTGGGGTGGCTGGGGCGCCTCCGAGTGCCTTTCGGAGTGGCCGGGGAGGCTCCGAGTGCCTTTTGGGGTGGCCGGGCCGCCTCCGAGTGCCTTTTGGGGTGGCCGGGCAGGCTCCGAGTGCCTTTCGGGGTGGCTGGGGCAGGCCCCGAATGCCTTTCGGGGTGGTCGGGCAGGCTCCGAGTGCCTTTCGGGGTGGCCGGGGAGGCTCCGAGTGCCTTTCGGGCGGCCAGGCTGCCTCCGAGTGCCTTTCGGGGAGGCCGGGCTGCCTCCGAGTGCCTTTCAGGGAGGCCGGTCTGCCTCCGAGTGCCTTTTGGGGCGGCCAGGGAGGCTCCGAATGCCTTTCGGGGTGGCCGGGGAGGCTCCGAGTGCCTTTCAGTGAGGCCGGGGAGGCTCCGAGTGCCTTTCTGGGTCGCCGAGCTGCCTCTGAGTGCCTTTTGGGGCGGCAGGGCAGGCTCCGAGTGCCTTTCGGGGAGGCCGGGCCGCCTTCGAGTGCCTTTCGGGGTGGCCGGGGAGACTCCGAGTGCCTTTCGGGGTGGCCGGGGAGGCTCCGAGTGCCTTTCCGGGCGTCCGGGGAGGCTCCGAGTGCCTTTCGGGGAGGCCGGGAGACTCCGATTGCCTTTCGGGACGGCCGGGCTGCCTCCGAGTGCCTTTTGGGGTGGCCGGGGAGGCTCCGAGTGCCTTTCGGAGCGGCCTGGGAGGCTCCGAGTGCCTTTCTGTGTGGCCGGGGCTCCTCCGGGTGCCTTTCGGGGCATCCGGGGAGGCTCCGAGTGCCTTTCAGGGTGGCCGGGGAGGCTCCGAGTGCCTTTCGGGGTGGCCGGGCCGCCTCCGAGGGCCTTTTGGGTTGGCCGGGGAGGCTCCGAGTGCCTTTCGGGGTGGCCAGACAAGCCCCGAATGCCTTTCGGGGTGGCCGGGGAGGCTCCGAGTGCCTTTCGGGGTGGCCGGGCAGGCCCCGAATGCCTTTCGGGGTGGCCGGGCAGGCTCCGAGTGCCTTTTGGGGAGGCCGGGGCGCCTCTGAGTGCCTTTCGGGGAGGCTGGGGAGGCTCCGAGTGCCTTTCGGGGTGGCCGGGCCGCCTCCGAGTGCCTTTTGGGTTGGCCGGGGAGGCTCCGAGTGCCTTTCGGGGTGGCCAGACAGGCCCCGAATGCCTTTCGGGGTGGCCGGGGAGGCTCCGAGTGCCTTTCGGGGTGGCCGGGCAGGCCCCGAATTCCTTTCGGGGTGGCCAGGGAGGCTCCGAGTGCCTTTCGGGGAGGCCGGGGAGGCTCCGAGTGCCTTTCGGGGCAGCCGGGCTGCCTCCGAGTGCCTTTCGGGGTGGCCGGGGAGGCTCCGAGTGCCTTTCGGGGCGGCCGGGGAGGCTCCGAGTGCCTTTCGGGGCGGCCGGGCCGCCTCCAAGTGCCTTTTGGGGCGGTCGGGGAGGCTCCGAGTGCCTTTCGGGGCGGCCGGGCAGACTCCGATTGCCTTTCGGGGTGGCTGGGGCGCCTCCGAGTGCCTTTCGGGGTGGCCGGGGAGGCTCCGAGTGCCTTTCGGGTGGCCGGGCCGCCTCCGAGTGCCTTTCAGGGCGACTGGGGAGGCTCCGAGTGCCTTTTGGGGCGGCCGGGTTGCCTCCGAGTGCCTTTCGGGGCGGTCGGGGAGGCTCCGAGTGCCTTTCGGGGAGGCCGGGGAGGCTCCGAGTGCCTTTCGGGGAGGCCGGGGAGGCTCCGAGTGCCTTTCGGGGCGGCCGGGGAGGCTCCGAGTGCCTTTCGGGACGGCCGGGTCGCCTCCGAGTGCCTTTCGGGGCTGCCGTGGAGGCTCCGAGTGCCTTTCGGGGCGGTCGGGGAGGCTCCGAGTGCCTTTCGGGGAGGCCGGGGAGGCTCCGAGTGCCTTTCGGGGCAGCCGGGCTTCCTCCGAGTGCCTTTCGGGGTAGCTGGGGAGCCTCCGAGTGCCTTTCGGTGAGGCCGGGGAGGCTCCGAGTGCCTTTTGGGGTGGCCGGGCAAGCTCCGAGTGCCATTCGGGGCGGCCGGGCAGGCTCCGAGTGCCTTTCGGGGCGGCCAGGCTGCCTGCGTGTGCCTTTTGGGGTGTCCGGGCCGCCTCCGAGTGCCTTTCCGGGTGGTCGGGCCGCCTCCGAGTGCCTTTCGGGGTGGCCGGGGAGGCTCCGATTGCCTTTCGGGGAGGCCGGAGAGGCTCCGAGTGCCTTTCGGGGCGGCCGGGGAGGCTCCGAGTGCCTTTCGGGGCGGCCGGGGAGGCTCCGAGTGCCTTTTGGGGTCGCCGAGCTGCCTCTGAGTGCCTTTTGGGGAGGCAGGGCAGGCTCCGAGTGCCTTTCGGGGAGGCCGGGCCGCCTCCCAGTGCCTTTCGGGGTGGCCGGGGAGACTCCGAGTGCCTTTCGGGGTGGCCGGGCCGCCTGCGAGTGCCTTTCGGGTAGGCCGGGCCTCCTCCGAGTGCCTTTCGGGGAGGCCGGGGAGGCTCCGAGTTCCTTTCGGTGAGGCCGGGCAGGCTCCGAGTGCCTTTCGGGGCGGCCGGGCTGCCTCCGAGTGCCTTTTGTGGTGGCCGGGGAGGCTCCGAGTGCCTTTCGGGGCGGCCGGGGAGGCTCCGAGTGCCTTTCTGTGTGGCCGGGGCTCCTCCGGGTGCCTTTCGGGGCATCCGGGGAGGCTCCGAGTGCCTTTTGGGGTGGCCGGGGAGGCTCCGAGTGCCTTTCGGTGAGGCCGGGCAGGCTCCGAGTGCCTTTCGGGGCGGCCGGGCTGCCTCCGAGTGCCTTTTGTGGTGGCCGGGGAGGCTCCGAGTGCCTTTCGGGGCGGCCGGGGAGGCTCCGAGTGCCTTTCTGTGTGGCCGGGGCTCCTCCGGGTGCCTTTCGGGGCATCCGGGGAGGCTCCGAGTGCCTTTTGGGGCAGCCGGGCAGGCTCCGAGTGCCTTTCGGGGTAGCTGGGGCGCCTCCGAGTGCCTTTTGGGGCGTCCGGGGAGGCTCCGAGTGCCTTTCGGGGCGGCCGGTCCACCTCCGAGTGCCTTTCGGGGCGGCCGGGGAGGCTCCGAGTGCCTTTCGGGGCAGCCGGGCTTCCTCCGAGTGCCTTTCGGGGTAGCTGGGGAGCCTCCGAGTGCCTTTCGGTGAGGCCGGGGAGGCTCCGAGTGCCTTTTGGGGTGGCCGGGCAAGCTCCGAGTGCCATTTGGGGCGGCCGGGCAGGCTCCGAGTGCCTTTTGGGGCAGCCGGGGAGGCTCCGAGTGCCTTTTGGGGTGGCCGGGGAGGCTCCGAGTGCCTTTCGGGGCGGCCAGGCTGCCTGCGTGTGCCTTTTGGGGTGTCCGGGCCGCCTCCGAGTGCCTTTCGGGGTGGTCGGGCCGCCTCCGAGTGCCTTTCGGGGTGGCCGGGGAGGCTCCGATTGCCTTTCGGGGAGGCCGGAGAGGCTCCGAGTGCCTTTGTGGGCGTCCGGGGAGGCTTGGAGTGTTTTTTGGGGCGGCCGGGGAGGCTCCGAGTGCCTTTCGGGGAGGCCGGGGAGGCTCCGAGTGCCTTTCGGGGTCTCCGAGCTGCCTCTGAGTGCCTTTTGGGGCGGCCGGGGAGGCTCCGAGTGCCTTTTGGCGTGGCCGGTCTGCCTCTGAGTGCCTTTCGGGAAGGCCGGGGAGACTCCGAGTGCCTTTCAGGGAGGCCGGTCTGCCTCCGAGTGCCTTTTGGGAAGGCCGGGCCGCCTCCGATTGCCTTTCGGGGCGGCCGGGGAGGCTCCGAGTGCCTTTCGGGGTGGCCGGGGAGGCTCCGAGTGCCTTTTGGGGTGGTCGGGCCGCCTCCGAGTCCCTTTCGGGGTGGCCGGGGAAGCTCCGAGTGCCTTTCGGGGTAGCTGGGGCGCCTCCGAGTGCCTTTCGGGGCTTCCGGGGAGGCTCCGAGTGCCTTTCGGGGTGGCCGGGCCGCCTCCGAGTGCCTTTCAGGGAGGCCGGTCTGCCTCCGAGTGCCTTTCGGGGCGGCCGGGGAGGCTCCGAGTGCCTTTCAGGGCGGTCGGGGAGGCTCCGAGTGCCTTTCGGGGAGGCCGGGGAGGCTCTGAGTGCCTTTTGTTGCAGCCGGGGAGGCTCCGAGTGCCTTTCGGGGCGGCCGGGGAGGCTCCGAGTGCCTTTCGGGGCGACCGGGCCTCCTCCGAGTGCCTTTCGGGGAGGCCGGGGAGGCTCCGAGTGCCTTTTGGGGCGGCCGGGGAATCTCCGAGTGCCTTTTGGGGCGGCCGGGCAGGCTCCGAGTGCCTTTCGGGGCGACCGGGCCGCCTCCGAGTGCCTTTTGGGGTGGCTGGGGAGGCTCCGAGTGCCTTTTGGGGTGGCCGGGCCGCCTCCGAGTGTCTTATGGGGAGTCTGGGGAGGCTCCGAGTGCCTTTCGGGGTGGCCGGGCCGCCTCCGAGTACCTTTCGGGGTGGCCGGGCCGCCTCCAAGTGCCTTTCGCAGCGGCCAGTCTGCCTCTGAGTGCCTTTCGGGGAGGCCGGGCAGGCTCCGAGTGCCTTTCGGGGTCGCCGAGCTGCCTCTGAGTGCCTTTGTGGGCGGCAGGGCATGCTCTGAGTGCCTTTCGGGGTGGCCGGGCTGCCTCGGAGTGCCTTTCGGGGAGTCCGGGGAGACTCCGAGTGCCTTTCGGGGTGACCGGGTCGCCTCCGAGTGCCTTTTGGGAAGGCCGGGCCGCCTCCGATTGCCTTTCGTGGCGGCCGGGGAGGCTCCGAGTGCCTTTTGGGGTGGTCGGGGAGGCTCCGAGTGCCTTTCGGGGTGGCCGGGGAGGCTCCGAGTGCCTTTTGGGGTGGCTGGGGCGCCTCCGAGTGCCTTTCGGAGTGGCCGGGGAGGCTCCGAGTGCCTTTTGGGGTGGCCGGGCCGCCTCCGAGTGCCTTTTGGGGTGGCCGGGCAGGCTCCGAGTGCCTTTCGGGGTGGCTGGGGCAGGCCCCGAATGCCTTTCGGGGTGGTCGGGCAGGCTCCAAGTGCCTTTCGGGGTGGCCGGGGAGGCTCCGAGTGCCTTTCGGGGCGGCCGGGGAGGCTCCGAGTGCCTTTTGGGGAGTCTGGGGAGGCTCCGAGTGCCTTTCGGGGAGGCCGGGCCGCCTCCAAGTGCCTTTCGGGGCGGTGGGGGAGGCTCCGAGTGCCTTTCGGTGAGGCCGGGCCGCCTCCAAGTGCCTTTCGGGGCGGTGGGGGAGGCTCCGAGTGCCTTTCGGTGAGGCCGGGCAGGCTCCGAGTGCCTTTCGGGGCGGTCAGGTTGCCTCCGAGTGCCTTTCGGGGCGGTCGGGGAGGCTCCGAGTGCCTTTCGGGGTGGCCGGGGAGGCTCTGAGTGCCTTTTGTTGCAGAGTGGGAGGCTCCGAGTGCCTTTCGGGGCTGACGGGCCGCCTCCGAGTGCCTTTTGGGGTGGCCGGGGAGGCTCCGAGTGCCTTTCGGGGCGGCCGGGCAGGCTCCGAGTGCCTTTCGGGGCGGCCGGGCCGCCTCCGAGTGCCTTTCGGGGCAGCCGGGCAGGCTCCGAGTGCCTTTCGGGGTAGCTGGGGCGCCTCCGAGTGCCTTTTGGCGTGGTTGGGCAGGCTCCGAGTGCCTTTCGGGGCCGCCGGGCAGGCTCCGAGTGCCTTTCGGGGCGGCCAGGCTGCCTCCGAGTGCCTTTCGGGGAGGCCGGGCTGCCTCCGAGTGCCTTTCAGGGAGGCCGGTCTGCCTCCGAGTGCCTTTTGGGGCGGCCGGGGAGGCTCCGAATGCCTTTCGGGGTGGCCGGGGAGGCTCCGAGTGCCTTTCAGTGAGGCCGGGGAGGCTCCGAGTGCCTTTCTGGGTCGCCGAGCTGCCTCTGAGTGCCTTTCGGGGCGGCAGGGCAGGCTCCGAGTGCCTTTCGGGGAGGCCGGGCCGCCTTCGAGTGCCTTTCGGGGTGGCCGGGGAGACTCCGAGTGCCTTTCGGGGTGGCCGGGGAGGCTCCGAGTGCCTTTCCGGGCGTCCGGGGAGGCTCCGAGTGCCTTTCGGGGAGGCCGGGAGACTCCGATTGCCTTTCGGGACGGCCGGGCTGCCTCCGAGTGCCTTTTGGGGTGGCCGGGGAGGCTCCGAGTGCCTTTCGGGGCGGCCTGGGAGGCTCCGAGTGCCTTTCTGTGTGGCCGGGGCTCCTCCGGGTGCCTTTTGGGGCATCCGGGGAGGCTCCGAGTGCCTTTCAGGGTGGCCGGGGAGGCTCCGAGTGCCTTTCGGGGTGGCCGGGCCGCCTCCGAGGGCCTTTTGGGTTGGCCGGGGAGGCTCCGAGTGCCTTTCGGGGTGGCCAGAAAAGCCCCGAATGCCTTTCGGGGTGGCCGGGCAGGCTCCGAGTGCCTTTCGGGGTGGCCGGGAAGGCCCCGAATGCCTTTCGGGGTGGCCGGGCAGGCTCCGAGTGCCTTTCGGGGCGGCCGGGGCGCCTCTGAGTGCCTTTCGGGGAGGCTGGGGAGGCTCCGAGTGCCTTTCGGGGTGGCCGGGCCGCCTCCGAGTGCCTTTTGGGTTGGCCGGGCAGGCTCCGAGTGCCTTTCGGGGCGGCCGGGGCGCCTCTGAGTGCCTTTCGGGGTGGCTGGGGAGGCTCCGAGTGCCTTTCGGGGTGGCCGGGCAGGCCCCGAATTCCTTTCGGGGTGGCCGGGGAGGCTCCGAGTGCCTTTCGGGGCGGCCGGGGAGGCTCCGAGTGCCTTTCGGGACGGTCGGGGAGGCTCCGAGTGCCTTTCGGGGCGGCCGGGCAGACTCCGATTGCCTTTCGGGGTGGCTGGGGCGCCTCCGAGTGCCTTTCGGGGTGGCCGGGGAGGCTCCGAGTGCCTTTCGGGGTGGCCGGGCCGCCTCCGAGTGCCTTTCAGGGCGACTGGGGAGGCTCCGAGTGCCTTTTGGGGCGGCCGGGTTGCCTCCGAGTGCCTTTCGGGGCGGTCGGGGAGGCTCCGAGTGCCTTTCGGGACGGCCGGGGAGGCTCCGAGTGCCTTTCGGGGAGGCCGGGGAGGCTCCGAGTGCCTTTCGGGGTGGTCGGGCAGGCTCCGAGTGCCTTTCGGGGAGGCTCCGAGTGCCTTTTGGGGCGAACGGGCCGCCTCCGAGTGCCTTTCGGGGAGTCCGGGGAGGCTCCGAGTGCCTTTCGGGGAGGCCGGGCAGACTCCGATTGCCTTTCGGGGTGGCTGGGGCACCTCCGAGTGCCTTTCGGGGTGGCCGGGGAGGCTCCGAGTGCCTTTCGGGGCGGCCGGGCCGCCTCCGAGTGCCTTTTGGGGCGGCCAGGCTGCCTCCGAGTGCCTTTCGGTGCGGCCGGGGAGGCTCCGAGTGCCTTTCGGTGAGGCCGGGGAGGCTCCGAGTGCCTTTTGGGGCGGCCGGGGAATCTCCGAGTGCCTTTCGGGGCGGCCGGGCAGGCTCCGAGTGCCTTTCGGGGTGGCCGGGGAGGCTCCGAGTGCCT
Organism: Struthio camelus; assembly: GCF_040807025.1. Taxonomy (NCBI): domain Eukaryota; kingdom Metazoa; phylum Chordata; class Aves; order Struthioniformes; family Struthionidae; genus Struthio; species Struthio camelus. Next base: position 2,320,761 of record NC_090968.1, on the reverse strand, counting down.
TTCAGGGAGGCCGGTCTGCCTCCGAGTGCCTTTCGGGGCGGCCGGGGAGGCTCCGAGTGCCTTTCGGGGCGGCCGGGGAGGCTCCGAGTGCCTTTCGGGGCGGTCGGGGAGGCTCCGAGTGCCTTTTGGGGTGGCCGGGGAGGCTCCGAGTGCCTTTTGTTGCAGCCGGGGAGGCTCCGAGTGCCTTTGGGGGCTGACGGGGAGGCTCCGAGTGCCTTTCGGGGTGGTCGGGCAGGCTCCGAGTGCCTTTTGGGGTGGTCGGGCAGGCTCCGAGTGCCTTTCAGGGAGGCCGGTCTGCCTCCGAGTGCCTTTCGGTGAGGCCGGGAATGCTCCGAGTGCCTTTCGCGGCGGTCGGGGAGGCTCCGAGTGCCTTTCGGGGTGGCCGGGGAGGCTCTGAGTGCCTTTTGTGGCGGCCGGGGAGGCTCCGAGTGCCTTTGGGGGCGGCCGGGCCGCCTCCGAGTGCCTTTCGGTGAGGCCGGGGAGGCTCCGAGTGCCTTTTGGGGCGGCCGGGGAATCTCCGAGTGCCTTTCGGGGCGGCCGGGCAGGCTCCGAGTGCCTTTCGGGGTGGCCGGGGAGGCTCCGAGTGCCTTTCAGGGAGGCCGGTCTGCCTCCGAGTGCCTTTCGGGGCGGCCGGGGAGGCTCCGAGTGCCTTTCGGGGCGGTCGGGGAGGCTCCGAGTGCCTTTTGGGGTGGCCGGGGAGGCTCCGAGTGCCTTTTGTTGCAGCCGGGGAGGCTCCGAGTGCCTTTGGGGGCTGACGGGGAGGCTCCGAGTGCCTTTCGGGGTGGTCGGGCAGGCTCCGAGTGCCTTTTGGGGTGGTCGGGCAGGCTCCGAGTGCCTTTCAGGGAGGCCGGTCTGCCTCCGAGTGCCTTTCGGTGAGGCCGGGAATGCTCCGAGTGCCTTTCGCGGCGGTCGGGGAGGCTCCGAGTGCCTTTCGGGGTGGCCGGGGAGGCTCTGAGTGCCTTTTGTTGCAGCCGGGGAGGCTCCGAGTGCCTTTTTTGGTGGCCGGGGAGGCTCCGAGTGCCTTTCGGGGAGGCCGGGGCGCCTCCGAGTGCCTTTCGGGGAGGCCGGGGAGGCTCCGATTGCCTTTCGGGGCGGTCGGGGAGGCTCCGAGTGCCTTTTGTTGAAGCCGGGGAGGCTCCGAGTGCCTTTCGGGGCGACCGGGCCGCCTCCGAGTGCCTTTTGGGGTGGCTGGGGAGGCTCCGAGTGCCTTTTGGGGTGGCCGGGCCGCCTCCGAGTGTCTTATGGGGAGTCTGGGGAGGCTCCGAGTGCCTTTTGGGGCGGCCGGGCCGCCTCCGAGTACCTTTCGGGGTGGCCGGGCCGCCTCCAAGTGCCTTTCGCGGCGGCCAGGCTGCCTCCGAGTGCCTTTCGGGGAGGCCGGGCAGTCTCCGAGTGCCATTTGGGGCGGTGAGGGAGGCTCCGAGTGCCTTTCGGGGTGGCCGGGGAGGCTCCAAGTGCCTTTTGGGTGCGGCCAGGGAGGCTCCGAGTGCCTTTCGGGGCGGTCAGGTTGCCTCCGAGTGCCTTTCGTGGAGGCCGGGGAGGCTCCGAGTGCCTTTTGGGGCGGCCGGGGAGGCTCCGAGTGCCTTTCGGGGCAGCCGGGCCGCCTCCGAGTGCCTTTAGGGGCGGCCGGGGCGCCTCCAAGTGCCTTTCGGGATGGCCGGGGAGGCTCCGAGTGCCTTTCGGGGTGGCTGGGCAGGCTCCAAGTGCCTTTTGGGGCGGTCAGGCTGCCTCCGAGTGCCTTTCAGGGAGGCCGGTCTGCCTCCGAGTTCCTTTCGGGGTGGCCGGGGAGGCTCCGAGTGCCTTTCGGGGCGGCAGGGCCGGCTCCGAGTGCCTTTCGGGGAGGCCGGGGAGGCTCCGAGTGCCTTTCAGGGTAGCTGGGGCGCCTCCGAGTGCCTTTTGGGGTGGCCGGGGAGGCTCCGAGTGCCTTTTGGGGCGGCCGTGCAGGCCCCGAGTGCCTTTTGGGGTGGTCGGGCAGGCTCCGAGTGCCTTTCGGGGCAGCCGGGGAGGCTCCGAGTGCCTTTCGGGGCGTCCGGGGAGGCTCCGAGTGCCTTTCGGGGTGGTCGGGCAGGCTCCGAGTGCCTTTCGGGGAGGTCGGGGAGCCTCCGAGTGCCTTTTGGGGCGACCGGACCGCCTCCCAGTGCTTTTTTTGGAGTCTGGGGAGGCTCCGAGTGCCTTTCGGGGAGGCCGGGCAGACTCCGATTGCCTTTCGGGGTGGCTGGGGCGCCTCCGAGTGCCTTTTTGGGTGGCCGGGGAGGCTCCGAGTGCCTTGTGGGGCAGCCGGGCCGCCTCCGAGTGCCTTTTGGGGCGGCCGGGGAGGCTCCGAGTGCCTTTCGGTGAGGCTGGGGAGGCTCCGAGTGCCTTTCGGGGCGGCCGGCCAGGCTCCGAGTGCCTTTCGGGGTGGCCGGGCCGCCTCCGAGTGCCTTTCGGTGAGGCCGGGGAGGCTCCGAGTGCCTTTTGGGGCAGCCGGGCAGGCTCCGAGTGCCTTTCGGGGTGGCCGGGGAGGCTCCGAGTGCCTTTCGGTGAGGCTGGGGAGGCTCCGAGTGCCTTTCGGGGCAGCCGGGGAGGCTCCGAGTGCCTTTTGGGGTGGCCAGGCCGCCTCCGAGTGCCTTTCGGGGCGGCCAGGCTGCCTGCGTGTGCCTTTTGGGGCGGCCGGGGAGTCTCCAAGTGCCTTTCAGGGAGGCCGGGGAGGCTCCGAGTGCCTTTGTGGGCGTCCGGGGAGGCTCCGAGTGCCTTTCGGGGCGGCCGGGGAGGCTCCGAGTGCCTTTTGGGGTGGCCGGGCAGGCTCCGAGTGCCTTTCGGGGTCTCCGAGCTGCCTCTGAGTGCCTTTGGGGGCGGCAGGGCGGGCTCCGAGTGCCTTTTGGGGTGGCCGGTCTGCCTCCGAGTGCCTTTCGGGGAGGCCGGGGAGACTCCGAGTGCCTTTCAGGGAGGCCGGTCTGCCTCCGAGTGCCTTTTGGGAAGGCCGGGCCGCCTGCGAGTGCCTTTCGGGGCGGCCGGGGAGGCTCCGAGTGCCTTTCGGGGCGGTCGGGCAGGCTCCGAGTGCCTTTCGGGGCGGCCGGGGAGGCTCCGAGTGCCTTTCGGGGAGGCCGGGGAGGCTCCGAGTGCCTTTCGGGGCGGCCGGTCTGCCTCCGAGTGCCTTTCGGGGTGGTCGGGCAGGCTCCGAGTGCCTTTTGGGGTGGTCGGGCAGGCTCCGAGTGCCTTTCAGGGAGGCCGGTCTGCCTCCGAGTGCCTTTCGGGGCGGTCGGGGTGTCTTCGAGTGCCTTTCGGGGCGGCCGGAGTGTCTCCAAGTGCCTTTTGGGGCGGCCGGGGAGGCTCCGAGTGCCTTTCGGGGCGGTCGGGGAGGCTCCGAGTGCCTTTCGGGGCAGCCAGGGAGGCTCCGAGTGCCTTTCGGGGCGGTCGGGGAGGCTCCGAGTGCCTTTCGGGGCATCCGGGGAGGCTCCGAGTGCCTTTCGGGGTGGCCGGGGAGGCTCCGAGTGCCTTTCGGGGCAGCCGGGGAGGCTCCGAGTGCCTTTCGGGGCGGTCGGGGAGGCTCCGAGTGCCTTTCGGGGCATCCGGGGAGGCTCCGAGTGCCTTTCGGGGTGGCCGGGGAGGCTCCGAGTGCCTTTTGGGGCGACCGGGCCGCCTCCGAGGGCCTTTTGGGGAGTCTTGGGAGGCTCTGAGTGCCTTTCGGGGAGGCCAGAGAGGCACCGAGTGCCTTTTGGGGCTGCTGGGCAAGCTCCGAGTGCCTTTCGGGGAGGCCGGGCAGGCTCCGAGTGCCTTTCGGGGTAGCTGGGGCGCCTCCGAGTGCCTTTCGGGGTCTCCGAGCTGCCTCTGAGTGCCTTTCGCGGTGGCCGTGCAGGCCCCGAGTGCCTTTTGGGGTGGTCGGGCCAGCTCCGAGTGCCTTTCGAGGAGGCCGGGGAGGCTCCGAGTGCCTTTCGGGGTGGCCGGGGAGGCTCCGAGTGCCTTTTGGGGAGTCTGGGGAGGCTCCGAGTGCCTTTCGGGGAGGCCGGGCCGCCTCCGAGTGCCTTTCGGGGAGGCCGGGGAGGCTCCGAGTGCCTTTTGGGGCTGCCGGGGAGGCTCCGAGTGCCTTTCGGGGTGGTCGGGCAGGCTCCAAGTGCCTTTTGGGGTGGTCGGGCAGGCTCCGAGTGCCTTTCAGGGAGGCCGGTCTGCCTCCGAGTGCCTTTCGGGGCGGCCGGGGAGGCTCCGAGTGCCTTTCGCGGCGGTCGGGGAGGCTCCGAGTGCCTTTCGGGGTGGCCGGGGAGGCTCTGAGTGCCTTTTGTTGCAGCCGGGGAGGCTCCGAGTGCCTTTTGGGGTGGCCGGGGAGGCTCCGAGTGCCTTTCGGGGAGGCCGGGGCGCCTCCGAGTGCCTTTCGGGGAGGCCGGGGAGGCTCCGATTGCCTTTCGGGGCGGTCGGGGAGGCTCCGAGTGCCTTTTGTTGAAGCCGGGGAGGCTCCGAGTGCCTTTCGGGGCGACCGGGCCGCCTCCGAGTGCCTTTTGGGATGGCTGGGGAGGCTCCGAGTGCCTTTTGGGGTGGCCGGGCCGCCTCCGAGTGTCTTATGGGGAGTCTGGGGAGGCTCCGAGTGCCTTTTGGGGCGGCCGGGCCGCCTCCGAGTACCTTTCGGGGTGGCCGGGCCGCCTCCAAGTGCCTTTCGCGGCGGCCAGGCTGCCTCCGAGTGCCTTTCGGGGAGGCCGGGCAGGCTCCGAGTGCCATTTGGGGCGGTGGGGGAGGCTCCGAGTGCCTTTCGGGGTGGCCGGGGAGGCTCCAAGTGCCTTTTGGGTGCGGCCGGGGAGGCTCCGAGTGCCTTTCGGGGCGGTCAGGTTGCCTCCGAGTGCCTTTCGTGGAGGCCGGGGAGGCTCCGAGTGCCTTTTGGGGCGGCCGGGGAGGCTCCGAGTGCCTTTCGGGGCAGCCGGGCCGCCTCCGAGTGCCTTTAGGGGCGGCCGGGGCGCCTCCAAGTGCCTTTCGGGATGGCCGGGGAGGCTCCGAGTGCCTTTCGGGGTGGCTGGGCAGGCTCCAAGTGCCTTTTGGGGCGGTCAGGCTGCCTCCGAGTGCCTTTCAGGGAGGCCGGTCTGCCTCCGAGTTCCTTTCGGGGTGGCCGGGGAGGCTCCGAGTGCCTTTCGGGGCGGCAGGGTCGGCTCCGAGTGCCTTTCGGGGAGGCCGGGGAGGCTCCGAGTGCCTTTCAGGGTAGCTGGGGCGCCTCCGACTGCCTTTTGGGGTGGCCGGGGAGGCTCCGAGTGCCTTTCGGGGCGGCCGTGCAGGCCCCGAGTGCCTTTTGGGGTGGTCGGGCAGGCTCCGAGTGCCTTTCGGGGCAGCCGGGGAGGCTCCGAGTGCCTTTTGGGGCGTCCGGGGAGGCTCCGAGTGCCTTTCGGGGTGGTCGGGCAGGCTCCGAGTGCCTTTCGGGGAGGTCGGGGAGCCTCCGAGTGCCTTTTGGGGCGACCGGACCGCCTCCCAGTGCTTTTTTTGGAGTCTGGGGAGGCTCCGAGTGCCTTTCGGGGAGGCCGGGCAGACTCCGATTGCCTTTCGGGGTGGCTGGGGCGCCTCCGAGTGCCTTTCGGGGTGGCCGGGGAGGCTCCGAGCGCCTTGTGGGGCAGCCGGGCCGCCTCCGAGTGCCTTTTGGGGCGGCCGGGGAGGCTCCGAGTGCCTTTCGGTGAGGCCGGGGAGGCTCCGAGTGCCTTTGTGGGCGTCCGGGGAGGCTCCGAGTGCCTTTCGGGGCGGCCGGGGAGGCTCCGAGTGCCTTTTGGGGTGGCCGGGCAGGCTCCGAGTGCCTTTCGGGGTCTCCGAGCTGCCTCTGAGTGCCTTTGGGGGCGGCAGGGCGGGCTCCGAGTGCCTTTTGGGGTGGCCGGTCTGCCTCCGAGTGCCTTTCGGGGAGGCCGGGGAGACTCCGAGTGCCTTTCAGGGAGGCCGGTCTGCCTCCGAGTGCCTTTTGGGAAGGCCGGGCCGCCTGCGAGTGCCTTTCGGGGCGGCCGGGGAGGCTCCGAGTGCCTTTCGGGGCGGTCGGGCAGGCTCCGAGTGCCTTTCGGGGCGGCCGGGGAGGCTCCGAGTGCCTTTCGGGGAGGCCGGGGAGGCTCCGAGTGCCTTTCGGGGCGGCCGGGGAGGCTCCGAGTGCCTTTCGGGGTGGTCGGGCAGGCTCCGAGTGCCTTTTGGGGTGGTCGGGCAGGCTCCGAGTGCCTTTCAGGGAGGCCGGTCTGCCTCCGAGTGCCTTTCGGGGCGGTCGGGGTGTCTTCGAGTGCCTTTCGGGGCGGCCGGAGTGTCTCCAAGTGCCTTTTGGGGCGGCCGGGGAGGCTCCGAGTGCCTTTCGGGGTGGTCGGGCAGGCTCCGAGTGCCTTTTGGGGTGGTCGGGCAGGCTCCGAGTGCCTTTCAGGGAGGCCGGTCTGCCTCCGAGTGCCTTTCGGGGCGGCCGGGGAGGCTCCGAGTGCCTTTCGCGGCGGTCGGGGAGGCTCCGAGTGCCTTTCGGGGTGGCCGGGGAGGCTCTGAGTGCCTTTTGTTGCAGCCGGGGAGGCTCCGAGTGCCTTTTGGGGTGGCCGGGGAGGCTCCGAGTGCCTTTCGGGGAGGCCGGGGCGCCTCCGAGTGCCTTTCGGGGAGGCCGGGGAGGCTCCGATTGCCTTTCGGGGCGGTCGGGGAGGCTCCGAGTGCCTTTTGTTGAAGCCGGGGAGGCTCCGATTGCCTTTCGGGGCGACCGGGCCGCCTCCGAGTGCCTTTTGGGGTGGCTGGGGAGGCTCCGAGTGCCTTTTGGGGTGGCCGGGCCGCCTCCGAGTGTCTTATGGGGAGTCTGGGGAGGCTCCGAGTGCCTTTTGGGGCGGCCGGGCCGCCTCCGAGTACCTTTCGGGGTGGCCGGGCCGCCTCCAAGTGCCTTTCGCGGCGGCCAGGCTGCCTCCGAGTGCCTTTCGGGGAGGCCGGGCAGGCTCCGAGTGCCATTTGGGGCGGTGGGGGAGGCTCCGAGTGCCTTTCGGGGTGGCCGGGGAGGCTCCAAGTGCCTTTTGGGTGCGGCCGGGGAGGCTCCGAGTGCCATTTGGGGCGGTGGGGGAGGCTCCGAGTGCCTTTCGGGGTGGCCGGGGAGGCTCCAAGTGCCTTTTGGGTGCGGCCGGGGAGGCTCCGAGTGCCTTTCGGGGCGGTCAGGTTGCCTCCGAGTGCCTTTCGTGGAGGCCGGGGAGGCTCCGAGTGCCTTTTGGGGCGGCCGGGGAGGCTCCGAGTGCCTTTCGGGGAGGCCGGGCCGCCTCCGAGTGCCTTTAGGGGCGGCCGGGGCGCCTCCAAGTGCCTTTCGGGATGGCCGGGGAGGCTCCGAGTGCCTTTCGGGGTGGCTGGGCAGGCTCCAAGTGCCTTTTGGGGCGGTCAGGCTGCCTCCAAGTGCCTTTCAGGGAGGCCGGTCTGCCTCCGAGTTCCTTTCGGGGTGGCCGGGGAGGCTCCGAGTGCCTTTCGGGGCGACCGGGCCTCCTCCGAGTGCCTTTCGGGGAGGCCGGGGAGGCTCCGAGTGCCTTTCAGGGTAGCTGGGGCGCCTCCGAGTGCCTTTTGGGGTGGCCGGGGAGGCTCCGAGTGCCTTTTGGGGCGGCCGTGCAGGCCCCGAGTGCCTTTTGGGGTGGTCGGGCAGGCTCCGAGTGCCTTTCGGGGCAGCCGGGGAGGCTCCGAGTGCCTTTTGGGGCGTCCGGGGAGGCTCCGAGTGCCTTTCGGGGTGGTCGGGCAGGCTCCGAGTGCCTTTCGGGGAGGTCGGGGAGCCTCCGAGTGCCTTTTGGGGCGACCGGACCGCCTCCCAGTGCTTTTTTTGGAGTCTGGGGAGGCTCCGAGTGCCTTTCGGGGAGGCCGGGCAGACTCCGATTGCCTTTCGGGGTGGCTGGGGCGCCTCCGAGTGCCTTTTTGGGTGGCCGGGGAGGCTCCGAGTGCCTTGTGGGGCAGCCGGGCCGCCTCCGAGTACCTTTTGGGGCGGCCGGGGAGGCTCCGAGTGCCTTTCGGTGAGGCTGGGGAGGCTCCGAGTGCCTTTCGGGGCGTCCGGGGAGGCTCCGAGTGCCTTTGGGGGCGGCCGGGCCGCCTCCGAGTGCCTTTCGGTGAGGCCGGGGAGGCTCCGAGTGCCTTTTGGGGCAGCCGGGCAGGCTCCGAGTGCCTTTCGGGGTGGCCGGGGAGGCTCCGAGTGCCTTTCGGTGAGGCTGGGGAGGCTCCGAGTGCCTTTCGGGGCAGCCGGGGAGGCTCCGAGTGCCTTTTGGGGTGGCCAGGCCGCCTCCGAGTGCCTTTCGGGGCGGCCAGGCTGCCTGCGTGTGCCTTTTGGGGCGGCCGGGGAGGCTCCAAGTGCCTTTCGGGGAGGCCGGGGAGGCTCCGAGTGCCTTTTGGGGTGGTCGGGGAGGCTCCGAGTGCCTTTCGGGGCGGCCGGGGAGGCTCCGAGTGCCTTTTGGGGTGGCCGGGCAGGCTCCGAGTGCCTTTCGGGGTCTCCGAGCTGCCTCTGAGTGCCTTTGGGGGCGGCAGGGCGGGCTCCGAGTGCCTTTTGGGGTGGCCGGTCTGCCTCCGAGTGCCTTTCGGGGAGGCCGGGCAGACTCCGAGTGCCTTTCAGGGAGGCCGGTCTGCCTCCGAGTGCCTTTTGGGAAGGCCGGGCCGCCTGCGAGTGCCTTTCGGGGCGGCCGGGGAGGCTCCGAGTGCCTTTCGGGGCGGTCGGGCAGGCTCCGAGTGCCTTTCGGGGCGGTCGGGGAGGCTCCGAGTGCCTTTTGTTGAAGCCGGGGAGGCTCCGAGTGCCTTTCGGGGCGACCGGGCCGCCTCCGAGTGCCTTTTGGGATGGCTGGGGAGGCTCCGAGTGCCTTTTGGGGTGGCCGGGCCGCCTCCGAGTGTCTTATGGGGAGTCTGGGGAGGCTCCGAGTGCCTTTTGGGGCGGCCGGGCCGCCTCCGAGTACCTTTCGGGGTGGCCGGGCCGCCTCCAAGTGCCTTTCGCGGCGGCCAGGCTGCCTCCGAGTGCCTTTCGGGGAGGCCGGGCAGGCTCCGAGTGCCATTTGGGGCGGTGGGGGAGGCTCCGAGTGCCTTTCGGGGTGGCCGGGGAGGCTCCAAGTGCCTTTTGGGTGCGGCCGGGGAGGCTCCGAGTGCCTTTCGGGGCGGTCAGGTTGCCTCCGAGTGCCTTTCGTGGAGGCCGGGGAGGCTCCGAGTGCCTTTTGGGGCGGCCGGGGAGGCTCCGAGTGCCTTTCGGGGCAGCCGGGCCGCCTCCGAGTGCCTTTAGGGGCGGCCGGGGCGCCTCCAAGTGCCTTTCGGGATGGCCGGGGAGGCTCCGAGTGCCTTTCGGGGTGGCTGGGCAGGCTCCAAGTGCCTTTTGGGGCGGTCAGGCTGCCTCCGAGTGCCTTTCGTGGAGGCCGGTCTGCCTCCGAGTTCCTTTCGGGGTGGCCGGGGAGGCTCCGAGTGCCTTTCGGGGCGGCAGGGTCGGCTCCGAGTGCCTTTCGGGGAGGCCGGGGAGGCTCCGAGTGCCTTTCAGGGTAGCTGGGGCGCCTCCGACTGCCTTTTGGGGTGGCCGGGGAGGCTCCGAGTGCCTTTCGGGGCGGCCGTGCAGGCCCCGAGTGCCTTTTGGGGTGGTCGGGCAGGCTCCGAGTGCCTTTCGGGGCAGCCGGGGAGGCTCCGAGTGCCTTTTGGGGCGTCCGGGGAGGCTCCGAGTGCCTTTCGGGGTGGTCGGGCAGGCTCCGAGTGCCTTTCGGGGAGGTCGGGGAGCCTCCGAGTGCCTTTTGGGGCGACCGGACCGCCTCCCAGTGCTTTTTTTGGAGTCTGGGGAGGCTCCGAGTGCCTTTCGGGGAGGCCGGGCAGACTCCGATTGCCTTTCGGGGTGGCTGGGGCGCCTCCGAGTGCCTTTCGGGGTGGCCGGGGAGGCTCCGAGCGCCTTGTGGGGCAGCCGGGCCGCCTCCGAGTGCCTTTTGGGGCGGCCGGGGAGGCTCCGAGTGCCTTTCGGTGAGGCCGGGGAGGCTCCGAGTGCCTTTGTGGGCGTCCGGGGAGGCTCCGAGTGCCTTTCGGGGCGGCCGGGGAGGCTCCGAGTGCCTTTTGGGGTGGCCGGGCAGGCTCCGAGTGCCTTTCGGGGTCTCCGAGCTGCCTCTGAGTGCCTTTGGGGGCGGCAGGGCGGGCTCCGAGTGCCTTTTGGGGTGGCCGGTCTGCCTCCGAGTGCCTTTCGGGGAGGCCGGGGAGACTCCGAGTGCCTTTCAAGGAGGCCGGTCTGCCTCCGAGTGCCTTTTGGGAAGGCCGGGCCGCCTGCGAGTGCCTTTCGGGGCGGCCGGGGAGGCTCCGAGTGCCTTTCGGGGCGGTCGGGCAGGCTCCGAGTGCCTTTCGGGGCGGCCGGGGAGGCTCCGAGTGCCTTTCGGGGCAGCCGGGGAGGCTCCGAGTGCCTTTCGGGGCGGCCGGGGAGGCTCCGAGTGCCTTTCGGGGTGGTCGGGCAGGCTCCGAGTGCCTTTTGGGGTGGTCGGGCAGGCTCCGAGTGCCTTTCAGGGAGGCCGGTCTGCCTCCGAGTGCCTTTCGGGGCGGTCGGGGTGTCTTCGAGTGCCTTTCGGGGCGGCCGGAGTGTCTCCAAGTGCCTTTTGGGGCGGCCGGGGAGGCTCCGAGTGCCTTTCGGGGTGGTCGGGCAGGCTCCGAGTGCCTTTTGGGGTGGTCGGGCAGGCTCCGAGTGCCTTTCAGGGAGGCCGGTCTGCCTCCGAGTGCCTTTCGGGGCGGCCGGGGAGGCTCCGAGTGCCTTTCGCGGCGGTCGGGGAGGCTCCGAGTGCCTTTCGGGGTGGCCGGGGAGGCTCTGAGTGCCTTTTGTTGCAGCCGGGGAGGCTCCGAGTGCCTTTTGGGGTGGCCGGGGAGGCTCCGAGTGCCTTTCGGGGAGGCCGGGGCGCCTCCGAGTGCCTTTCGGGGAGGCCGGGGAGGCTCCGATTGCCTTTCGGGGCGGTCGGGGAGGCTCCGAGTGCCTTTTGTTGAAGCCGGGGAGGCTCCGATTGCCTTTCGGGGCGACCGGGCCGCCTCCGAGTGCCTTTTGGGGTGGCTGGGGAGGCTCCGAGTGCCTTTTGGGGTGGCCGGGCCGCCTCCGAGTGTCTTATGGGGAGTCTGGGGAGGCTCCGAGTGCCTTTTGGGGCGGCCGGGCCGCCTCCGAGTACCTTTCGGGGTGGCCGGGCCGCCTCCAAGTGCCTTTCGCGGCGGCCAGGCTGCCTCCGAGTGCCTTTCGGGGAGGCCGGGCAGGCTCCGAGTGCCATTTGGGGCGGTGGGGGAGGCTCCGAGTGCCTTTCGGGGTGGCCGGGGAGGCTCCAAGTGCCTTTTGGGTGCGGCCGGGGAGGCTCCGAGTGCCATTTGGGGCGGTGGGGGAGGCTCCGAGTGCCTTTCGGGGTGGCCGGGGAGGCTCCAAGTGCCTTTTGGGTGCGGCCGGGGAGGCTCCGAGTGCCTTTCGGGGCGGTCAGGTTGCCTCCGAGTGCCTTTCGTGGAGGCCGGGGAGGCTCCGAGTGCCTTTTGGGGCGGCCGGGGAGGCTCCGAGTGCCTTTCGGGGAGGCCGGGCCGCCTCCGAGTGCCTTTAGGGGCGGCCGGGGCGCCTCCAAGTGCCTTTCGGGATGGCCGGGGAGGCTCCGAGTGCCTTTCGGGGTGGCTGGGCAGGCTCCAAGTGCCTTTTGGGGCGGTCAGGCTGCCTCCAAGTGCCTTTCAGGGAGGCCGGTCTGCCTCCGAGTTCCTTTCGGGGTGGCCGGGGAGGCTCCGAGTGCCTTTCGGGGCGACCGGGCCTCCTCCGAGTGCCTTTCGGGGAGGCCGGGGAGGCTCCGAGTGCCTTTCAGGGTAGCTGGGGCGCCTCCGAGTGCCTTTTGGGGTGGCCGGGGAGGCTCCGAGTGCCTTTTGGGGCGGCCGTGCAGGCCCCGAGTGCCTTTTGGGGTGGTCGGGCAGGCTCCGAGTGCCTTTCGGGGCAGCCGGGGAGGCTCCGAGTGCCTTTTGGGGCGTCCGGGGAGGCTCCGAGTGCCTTTCGGGGTGGTCGGGCAGGCTCCGAGTGCCTTTCGGGGAGGTCGGGGAGCCTCCGAGTGCCTTTTGGGGCGACCGGACCGCCTCCCAGTGCTTTTTTTGGAGTCTGGGGAGGCTCCGAGTGCCTTTCGGGGAGGCCGGGCAGACTCCGATTGCCTTTCGGGGTGGCTGGGGCGCCTCCGAGTGCCTTTTTGGGTGGCCGGGGAGGCTCCGAGTGCCTTGTGGGGCAGCCGGGCCGCCTCCGAGTGCCTTTTGGGGCGGCCGGGGAGGCTCCGAGTGCCTTTCGGTGAGGCTGGGGAGGCTCCGAGTGCCTTTCGGGGCGTCCGGGGAGGCTCCGAGTGCCTTTGGGGGCGGCCGGGCCGCCTCCGAGTGCCTTTCGGTGAGGCCGGGGAGGCTCCGAGTGCCTTTCGGTGAGGCTGGGGAGGCTCCGAGTGCCTTTCGGGGCGGCCGGGGAGGCTCCGAGTGCCTTTGGGGGCGGCCGGGCCGCCTCCGAGTGCCTTTCGGTGAGGCCGGGGAGGCTCCGAGTGCCTTTTGGGGCAGCCGGGCAGGCTCCGAGTGCCTTTCGGGGTGGCCGGGGAGGCTCCGAGTGCCTTTCGGTGAGGCTGGGGAGGCTCCGAGTGCCTTTCGGGGCAGCCGGGGAGGCTCCGAGTGCCTTTTGGGGTGGCCAGGCCGCCTCCGAGTGCCTTTCGGGGCGGCCAGGCTGCCTGCGTGTGCCTTTTGGGGCGGCCGGGGAGGCTCCAAGTGCCTTTCGGGGAGGCCGGGGAGGCTCCGAGTGCCTTTTGGGGTGGTCGGGGAGGCTCCGAGTGCCTTTCGGGGCGGCCGGGGAGGCTCCGAGTGCCTTTTGGGGTGGCCGGGCAGGCTCCGAGTGCCTTTCGGGGTCTCCGAGCTGCCTCTGAGTGCCTTTGGGGGTGGCAGGGCGGGCTCCGAGTGCCTTTTGGGGTGGCCGGTCTGCCTCCGAGTGCCTTTCGGGGAGGCCGGGCAGACTCCGAGTGCCTTTCAGGGAGGCCGGTCTGCCTCCGAGTGCCTTTTGGGAAGGCCGGGCCGCCTGCGAGTGCCTTTCGGGGCGGCCGGGGAGGCTCCGAGTGCCTTTCGGGGCGGTCGGGCAGGCTCCGAGTGCCTTTCGGGGCAGCCGGGTAGGCTCCGAGTGCCTTTCGGGGAGGCCGGGGAGGCTCCGAGTGCCTTTCGGGGCGGCCGGGGAGGCTCCGAGTGCCTTTCGGGGTGGTCGGGCAGGCTCCGAGTGCCTTTTGGGGTGGTCGGGCAGGCTCCGAGTGCCTTTCAGGGAGGCCGGTCTGCCTCCGAGTGCCTTTCGGGGCGGTCGGGGTGTCTTCGAGTGCCTTTCGGGGCGGCCGGAGTGTCTCCAAGTGCCTTTTGGGGCGGCCGGGGAGGCTCCGAGTGCCTTTCGGGGCGGTCGGGGAGGCTCCGAGTGCCTTTTGGGGTGGCCGGGGAGGCTCTGAGTGCCTTTTGTTGCAGCCGGGGAGGCTCCGAGTGCCTTTCGGGGCGTCCGGGGAGGCTCCGAGTGCCTTTCGGGGCGGCCGGTCCACCTCCGAGTGCCTTTCGGGGCGGCCGGGGAGGCTCCGAGTGCCTTTCGGGGCAGCCGGGCTTCCTCCGAGTGCCTTTCGGGGTAGCTGGGGAGCCTCCGAGTGCCTTTCGGTGAGGCCGGGGAGGCTCCGAGTGCCTTTTGGGGTGGCCGGGCAAGCTCCGAGTGCCATTTGGGGCGGCCGGGCAGGCTTCGAGTGCCTTTTGGGGCAGCCGGGGAGGCTCCGAGTGCCTTTTGGGGTGGCCGGGGAGGCTCCGAGTGCCTTTCGGGGCGGCCAGGCTGCCTGCGTGTGCCTTTTGGGGTGTCCGGGCCGCCTCCGAGTGCCTTTCGGGGTGGTCGGGCCGCCTCCGAGTGCCTTTCGGGGTGGCCGGGTAGGCTCCGATTGCCTTTCGGGGAGGCCGGAGAGGCTCCGAGTGCCTTTGTGGGCGTCCGGGGAGGCTTGGAGTGTTTTTTGGGGCGGCCGGGGAGGCTCCGAGTGCCTTTCGGGGAGGCCGGGGAGGCTCCGAGTGCCTTTCGGGGTCTCCGAGCTGCCTCTGAGTGCCTTTTGGGGCGGCCGGGGAGGCTCCGAGTGCCTTTTGGCGTGGCCGGTCTGCCTCTGAGTGCCTTTCGGGAAGGCCGGAGAGACTCCGAGTGCCTTTCAGGGAGGCCGTTCTGCCTCCGAGTGCCTTTTGGGAAGGCCGGGCCGCCTCCGATTGCCTTTCGGGGCGGCCGGGGAGGCTCCGAGTGCCTTTCGGGGTGGCCGGGGAGGCTCCGAGTGCCTTTTGGGGTGGTCGGGCCGCCTCCGAGTCCCTTTCGGGGTGGCCGGGGAAGCTCCGAGTGCCTTTCGGGGTAGCTGGGGCGCCTCCGAGTGCCTTTCGGGGCTTCCGGGGAGGCTCCGAGTGCCTTTCGGGGTGGCCGGGCCGCCTCCGAGTGCCTTTCAGGGAGGCCGGTCTGCCTCCGAGTGCCTTTCGGGGCGGCCGGGGAGGCTCCGAGTGCCTTTCGGGGCGGTCGGGGAGGCTCCGAGTGCCTTTCGGGGAGGCCGGGGAGGCTCCGAGTGCCTTTGGGGGCGTCCGGGGAGGCTCCGAGTGCCTTTCGGGGCGGCCGGGGAGGCTCCGAGTGCCTTTCGGGGCGACCGGGCCTCCTCCGAGTGCCTTTCGGGGAGGCCGGGGAGGCTCCGAGTGCCTTTTGGGGCGGCCGGGGAATCTCCGAGTGCCTTTCGGGGCGGCCGGGCAGGCTCCGAGTGCCTTTCGGGGCGACCGGGCCGCCTCCGAGTGCCTTTTGGGGTGGCTGGGGAGGCTCCGAGTGCCTTTTGGGGTGGCCGGGCCGCCTCCGAGTGTCTTATGGGGAGTCTGGGGAGGCTCCGAGTGCCTTTCGGGGTGGCCGGGCCGCCTCCGAGTACCTTTCGGGGTGGCCGGGCCGCCTCCAAGTGCCTTTCGCAGCGGCCAGTCTGCCTCTGAGTGTCTTATGGGGCGTCCGGGGAGGCTCCGAGTGCCTTTCGGGGCGGCCGGGGAGGCTCCGAGTGCCTTTCGGGGCGACCGGGCCTCCTCCGAGTGCCTTTCGGGGAGGCCGGGGAGGCTCCGAGTGCCTTTTGGGGCGGCCGGGGAATCTCCGAGTGCCTTTCGGGGAGGCCGGGCAGGCTCCGAGTGCCTTTCGGGGTCGCCGAGCTGCCTCTGAGTGCCTTTGTGGGCGGCAGGGCATGCTCTGAGTGCCTTTCGGGGTGGCCGGGCTGCCTCGGAGTGCCTTTCGGGGAGGCCGGGGAGACTCCGAGTGCCTTTCGGGGTGACCGGGTCGCCTCCGAGTGCCTTTTGGGAAGGCCGGGCCGCCTCCGATTGCCTTTCGTGGCGGCCGGGGAGGCTCCGAGTGCCTTTTGGGGTGTTCGGGGAGGCTCCGAGTGCCTTTCGGGGTGGCCGGGGAGGCTCCGAGTGCCTTTTGGGGTGGCTGGGGCGCCTCCGAGTGCCTTTCGGAGTGGCCGGGGAGGCTCCGAGTGCCTTTTGGGGTGGCCGGGCCGCCTCCGAGTGCCTTTTGGGGTGGCCGGGCAGGCTCCGAGTGCCTTTCGGGGTGGCTGGGGCAGGCCCCGAATGCCTTTCGGGGTGGTCGGGCAGGCTCCGAGTGCCTTTCGGGGTGGCCGGGGAGGCTCCGAGTGCCTTTCGGGGCGGCCGGGGAGGCTCCGAGTGCCTTTTGGGGAGTCTGGGGAGGCTCCGAGTGCCTTTCGGGGAGGCCGGGCCGCCTCCAAGTGCCTTTCGGGGCGGTGGGGGAGGCTCCGAGTGCCTTTCGGTGAGGCCGGGGAGGCTCCGAGTGCCTTTCGGGGCGGTGGGGGAGGCTCCGAGTACCTTTCGGGGCGGCCGGGCAGGCTCCGAGTGCCTTTCGGGGCGGTCAGGTTGCCTCCGAGTGCCTTTCGGGGTGGCCGGGGAGGCTCTGAGTGCCTTTTGTTGCAGAGTGGGAGGCTCCGAGTGCCTTTGGGGGCTGACGGGCCGCCTCCGAATGCCTTTTGGGGTGGCCGGGGAGGCTCCGAGTGCCTTTTGGGGCGGCCGGGCCGCCTCCGAGTGCCTTTCGGGGCCGCCGGGCAGGCTCCGAGTGCCTTTCGGGGCGGCCAGGCTGCCTCCGAGTGCCTTTCGGGGAGGCCGGGCTGCCTCCGAGTGCCTTTCAGGGAGGCCGGTCTGCCTCCGAGTGCCTTTTGGGGCGGCCGGGGAGGCTCCGAATGCCTTTCGGGGTGGCCGGGGAGGCTCCGAGTGCCTTTCAGTGAGGCCGGGGAGGCTCCGAGTGCCTTTCTGGGTCGCCGAGCTGCCTCTGAGTGCCTTTTGGGGCAGCAGGGCAGGCTCCGAGTGCCTTTCGGGGAGGCCGGGCCGCCTTCGAGTGCCTTTCGGGGTGGCCGGGGAGACTCCGAGTGCCTTTCGGGGTGGCCGGGGAGGCTCCGAGTGCCTTTCGGGGCGGTCGGGGAGGCTCCGAGTGCCTTTCGGGGAGGCCGGGAGACTCCGATTGCCTTTCGGGACGGCCGGGCTGCCTCCGAGTGCCTTTTGGGGTGGCCAGGGAGGCTCCGAGTGCCTTTCGGGGCGGCCTGGGAGGCTCCGAGTGCCTTTCTGTGTGGCCGGGGCTCCTCCGGGTGCCTTTCGGGGCATCCGGGGAGGCTCCGAGTGCCTTTCAGGGTGGCCGGGGAGGCTCCGAGTGCCTTTCGGGGTGGCCGGGCCGCCTCCGAGGGCCTTTTGGGTTGGCCGGGGAGGCTCCGAGTGCCTTTCGGGGTGGCTGGGGCAGGCCCCGAATGCCTTTCGGGGTGGCCGGGGAGGCTCCGAGTGCCTTTCGGGGTGGCCGGGCAGGCCCCGAATGCCTTTTGGGGTGGCCGGGCAGGCTCCGAGTGCCTTTCGGGGAGGCCGGGGCGCCTCTGAGTGCCTTTCGGGGAGGCTGGGGAGGCTCCGAGTGCCTTTCGGGGAGGCCGGGCCGCCTCCGAGTGCCTTTTGGGTTGGCCGGGGAGGCTCCGAGTGCCTTTCGGGGTGGCCAGACAGGCCCCGAATGCCTTTCGGGGTGGCCGGGGAGGCTCCGAGTGCCTTTCGGGGTGGCCGGGCAGGCCCCGAATTCCTTTCGGGGTGGCCGGGGAGGCTCCGAGTGCCTTTCGGGGAGGCCGGGGAGGCTCCGAGTGCCTTTCGGGGCAGCCGGGCTGCCTCCGAGTGCCTTTTGGGGCGGCCGGGCCGCCTCCGAGTACCTTTCGGGGTGGCCGGGCCGCCTCCAAGTGCCTTTCGCGGCGGCCAGGCTGCCTCCGAGTGCCTTTCGGGGAGGCCGGGCAGGCTCCGAGTGCCATTTGGGGCGGTGGGGGAGGCTCCGAGTGCCTTTCGGGGTGGCCGGGGAGGCTCCAAGTGCCTTTTGGGTGCGGCCGGGGAGGCTCCGAGTGCCTTTCGGGGCGGTCAGGTTGCCTCCGAGTGCCTTTCGTGGAGGCCGGGGAGGCTCCGAGTGCCTTTTGGGGCGGCCGGGGAGGCTCCGAGTGCCTTTCGGGGCAGCCGGGCCGCCTCCGAGTGCCTTTAGGGGCGGCCGGGGCGCCTCCAAGTGCCTTTCGGGATGGCCGGGGAGGCTCCGAGTGCCTTTCGGGGTGGCTGGGCAGGCTCCAAGTGCCTTTTGGGGCGGTCAGGCTGCCTCCGAGTGCCTTTCGTGGAGGCCGGTCTGCCTCCGAGTTCCTTTCGGGGTGGCCGGGGAGGCTCCGAGTGCCTTTCGGGGCGGCAGGGTCGGCTCCGAGTGCCTTTCGGGGAGGCCGGGGAGGCTCCGAGTGCCTTTCAGGGTAGCTGGGGCGCCTCCGACTGCCTTTTGGGGTGGCCGGGGAGGCTCCGAGTGCCTTTCGGGGCGGCCGTGCAGGCCCCGAGTGCCTTTTGGGGTGGTCGGGCAGGCTCCGAGTGCCTTTCGGGGCAGCCGGGGAGGCTCCGAGTGCCTTTTGGGGCGTCCGGGGAGGCTCCGAGTGCCTTTCGGGGTGGTCGGGCAGGCTCCGAGTGCCTTTCGGGGAGGTCGGGGAGCCTCCGAGTGCCTTTTGGGGCGACCGGACCGCCTCCCAGTGCTTTTTTTGGAGTCTGGGGAGGCTCCGAGTGCCTTTCGGGGAGGCCGGGCAGACTCCGATTGCCTTTCGGGGTGGCTGGGGCGCCTCCGAGTGCCTTTCGGGGTGGCCGGGGAGGCTCCGAGCGCCTTGTGGGGCAGCCGGGCCGCCTCCGAGTGCCTTTTGGGGCGGCCGGGGAGGCTCCGAGTGCCTTTCGGTGAGGCCGGGGAGGCTCCGAGTGCCTTTGTGGGCGTCCGGGGAGGCTCCGAGTGCCTTTCGGGGCGGCCGGGGAGGCTCCGAGTGCCTTTTGGGGTGGCCGGGCAGGCTCCGAGTGCCTTTCGGGGTCTCCGAGCTGCCTCTGAGTGCCTTTGGGGGCGGCAGGGCGGGCTCCGAGTGCCTTTTGGGGTGGCCGGTCTGCCTCCGAGTGCCTTTCGGGGAGGCCGGGGAGACTCCGAGTGCCTTTCAGGGAGGCCGGTCTGCCTCCGAGTGCCTTTTGGGAAGGCCGGGCCGCCTGCGAGTGCCTTTCGGGGCGGCCGGGGAGGCTCCGAGTGCCTTTCGGGGCGGTCGGGCAGGCTCCGAGTGCCTTTCGGGGCGGCCGGGGAGGCTCCGAGTGCCTTTCGGGGCAGCCGGGGAGGCTCCGAGTGCCTTTCGGGGCGGCCGGGGAGGCTCCGAGTGCCTTTCGGGGTGGTCGGGCAGGCTCCGAGTGCCTTTTGGGGTGGTCGGGCAGGCTCCGAGTGCCTTTCAGGGAGGCCGGTCTGCCTCCGAGTGCCTTTCGGGGCGGTCGGGGTGTCTTCGAGTGCCTTTCGGGGCGGCCGGAGTGTCTCCAAGTGCCTTTTGGGGCGGCCGGGGAGGCTCCGAGTGCCTTTCGGGGTGGTCGGGCAGGCTCCGAGTGCCTTTTGGGGTGGTCGGGCAGGCTCCGAGTGCCTTTCAGGGAGGCCGGTCTGCCTCCGAGTGCCTTTCGGGGCGGCCGGGGAGGCTCCGAGTGCCTTTCGCGGCGGTCGGGGAGGCTCCGAGTGCCTTTCGGGGTGGCCGGGGAGGCTCTGAGTGCCTTTTGTTGCAGCCGGGGAGGCTCCGAGTGCCTTTTGGGGTGGCCGGGGAGGCTCCGAGTGCCTTTCGGGGAGGCCGGGGCGCCTCCGAGTGCCTTTCGGGGAGGCCGGGGAGGCTCCGATTGCCTTTCGGGGCGGTCGGGGAGGCTCCGAGTGCCTTTTGTTGAAGCCGGGGAGGCTCCGATTGCCTTTCGGGGCGACCGGGCCGCCTCCGAGTGCCTTTTGGGGTGGCTGGGGAGGCTCCGAGTGCCTTTTGGGGTGGCCGGGCCGCCTCCGAGTGTCTTATGGGGAGTCTGGGGAGGCTCCGAGTGCCTTTTGGGGCGGCCGGGCCGCCTCCGAGTACCTTTCGGGGTGGCCGGGCCGCCTCCAAGTGCCTTTCGCGGCGGCCAGGCTGCCTCCGAGTGCCTTTCGGGGAGGCCGGGCAGGCTCCGAGTGCCATTTGGGGCGGTGGGGGAGGCTCCGAGTGCCTTTCGGGGTGGCCGGGGAGGCTCCAAGTGCCTTTTGGGTGCGGCCGGGGAGGCTCCGAGTGCCATTTGGGGCGGTGGGGGAGGCTCCGAGTGCCTTTCGGGGTGGCCGGGGAGGCTCCAAGTGCCTTTTGGGTGCGGCCGGGGAGGCTCCGAGTGCCTTTCGGGGCGGTCAGGTTGCCTCCGAGTGCCTTTCGTGGAGGCCGGGGAGGCTCCGAGTGCCTTTTGGGGCGGCCGGGGAGGCTCCGAGTGCCTTTCGGGGAGGCCGGGCCGCCTCCGAGTGCCTTTAGGGGCGGCCGGGGCGCCTCCAAGTGCCTTTCGGGATGGCCGGGGAGGCTCCGAGTGCCTTTCGGGGTGGCTGGGCAGGCTCCAAGTGCCTTTTGGGGCGGTCAGGCTGCCTCCAAGTGCCTTTCAGGGAGGCCGGTCTGCCTCCGAGTTCCTTTCGGGGTGGCCGGGGAGGCTCCGAGTGCCTTTCGGGGCGACCGGGCCTCCTCCGAGTGCCTTTCGGGGAGGCCGGGGAGGCTCCGAGTGCCTTTCAGGGTAGCTGGGGCGCCTCCGAGTGCCTTTTGGGGTGGCCGGGGAGGCTCCGAGTGCCTTTTGGGGCGGCCGTGCAGGCCCCGAGTGCCTTTTGGGGTGGTCGGGCAGGCTCCGAGTGCCTTTCGGGGCAGCCGGGGAGGCTCCGAGTGCCTTTTGGGGCGTCCGGGGAGGCTCCGAGTGCCTTTCGGGGTGGTCGGGCAGGCTCCGAGTGCCTTTCGGGGAGGTCGGGGAGCCTCCGAGTGCCTTTTGGGGCGACCGGACCGCCTCCCAGTGCTTTTTTTGGAGTCTGGGGAGGCTCCGAGTGCCTTTCGGGGAGGCCGGGCAGACTCCGATTGCCTTTCGGGGTGGCTGGGGCGCCTCCGAGTGCCTTTTTGGGTGGCCGGGGAGGCTCCGAGTGCCTTGTGGGGCAGCCGGGCCGCCTCCGAGTGCCTTTTGGGGCGGCCGGGGAGGCTCCGAGTGCCTTTCGGTGAGGCTGGGGAGGCTCCGAGTGCCTTTCGGGGCGTCCGGGGAGGCTCCGAGTGCCTTTGGGGGCGGCCGGGCCGCCTCCGAGTGCCTTTCGGTGAGGCCGGGGAGGCTCCGAGTGCCTTTCGGTGAGGCTGGGGAGGCTCCGAGTGCCTTTCGGGGCGGCCGGGGAGGCTCCGAGTGCCTTTGGGGGCGGCCGGGCCGCCTCCGAGTGCCTTTCGGTGAGGCCGGGGAGGCTCCGAGTGCCTTTTGGGGCAGCCGGGCAGGCTCCGAGTGCCTTTCGGGGTGGCCGGGGAGGCTCCGAGTGCCTTTCGGTGAGGCTGGGGAGGCTCCGAGTGCCTTTCGGGGCAGCCGGGGAGGCTCCGAGTGCCTTTTGGGGTGGCCAGGCCGCCTCCGAGTGCCTTTCGGGGCGGCCAGGCTGCCTGCGTGTGCCTTTTGGGGCGGCCGGGGAGGCTCCAAGTGCCTTTCGGGGAGGCCGGGGAGGCTCCGAGTGCCTTTTGGGGTGGTCGGGGAGGCTCCGAGTGCCTTTCGGGGCGGCCGGGGAGGCTCCGAGTGCCTTTTGGGGTGGCCGGGCAGGCTCCGAGTGCCTTTCGGGGTCTCCGAGCTGCCTCTGAGTGCCTTTGGGGGTGGCAGGGCGGGCTCCGAGTGCCTTTTGGGGTGGCCGGTCTGCCTCCGAGTGCCTTTCGGGGAGGCCGGGCAGACTCCGAGTGCCTTTCAGGGAGGCCGGTCTGCCTCCGAGTGCCTTTTGGGAAGGCCGGGCCGCCTGCGAGTGCCTTTCGGGGCGGCCGGGGAGGCTCCGAGTGCCTTTCGGGGCGGTCGGGCAGGCTCCGAGTGCCTTTCGGGGCGGCCGGGTAGGCTCCGAGTGCCTTTCGGGGAGGCCGGGGAGGCTCCGAGTGCCTTTCGGGGCGGCCGGGGAGGCTCCGAGTGCCTTTCGGGGTGGTCGGGCAGGCTCCGAGTGCCTTTTGGGGTGGTCGGGCAGGCTCCGAGTGCCTTTCAGGGAGGCCGGTCTGCCTCCGAGTGCCTTTCGGGGCGGTCGGGGTGTCTTCGAGTGCCTTTCGGGGCGGCCGGAGTGTCTCCAAGTGCCTTTTGGGGCGGCCGGGGAGGCTCCGAGTGCCTTTCGGGGCGGTCGGGGAGGCTCCGAGTGCCTTTTGGGGTGGCCGGGGAGGCTCTGAGTGCCTTTTGTTGCAGCCGGGGAGGCTCCGAGTGCCTTTCGGGGCGTCCGGGGAGGCTCCGAGTGCCTTTCGGGGCGGCCGGTCCACCTCCGAGTGCCTTTCGGGGCGGCCGGGGAGGCTCCGAGTGCCTTTCGGGGCAGCCGGGCTTCCTCCGAGTGCCTTTCGGGGTAGCTGGGGAGCCTCCGAGTGCCTTTCGGTGAGGCCGGGGAGGCTCCGAGTGCCTTTTGGGGTGGCCGGGCAAGCTCCGAGTGCCATTTGGGGCGGCCGGGCAGGCTTCGAGTGCCTTTTGGGGCAGCCGGGGAGGCTCCGAGTGCCTTTTGGGGTGGCCGGGGAGGCTCCGAGTGCCTTTCGGGGCGGCCAGGCTGCCTGCGTGTGCCTTTTGGGGTGTCCGGGCCGCCTCCGAGTGCCTTTCGGGGTGGTCGGGCCGCCTCCGAGTGCCTTTCGGGGTGGCCGGGTAGGCTCCGATTGCCTTTCGGGGAGGCCGGAGAGGCTCCGAGTGCCTTTGTGGGCGTCCGGGGAGGCTTGGAGTGTTTTTTGGGGCGGCCGGGGAGGCTCCGAGTGCCTTTCGGGGAGGCCGGGGAGGCTCCGAGTGCCTTTCGGGGTCTCCGAGCTGCCTCTGAGTGCCTTTTGGGGCGGCCGGGGAGGCTCCGAGTGCCTTTTGGCGTGGCCGGTCTGCCTCTGAGTGCCTTTCGGGAAGGCCGGAGAGACTCCGAGTGCCTTTCAGGGAGGCCGTTCTGCCTCCGAGTGCCTTTTGGGAAGGCCGGGCCGCCTCCGATTGCCTTTCGGGGCGGCCGGGGAGGCTCCGAGTGCCTTTCGGGGTGGCCGGGGAGGCTCCGAGTGCCTTTTGGGGTGGTCGGGCCGCCTCCGAGTCCCTTTCGGGGTGGCCGGGGAAGCTCCGAGTGCCTTTCGGGGTAGCTGGGGCGCCTCCGAGTGCCTTTCGGGGCTTCCGGGGAGGCTCCGAGTGCCTTTCGGGGTGGCCGGGCCGCCTCCGAGTGCCTTTCAGGGAGGCCGGTCTGCCTCCGAGTGCCTTTCGGGGCGGCCGGGGAGGCTCCGAGTGCCTTTCGGGGCGGTCGGGGAGGCTCCGAGTGCCTTTCGGGGAGGCCGGGGAGGCTCCGAGTGCCTTTGGGGGCGTCCGGGGAGGCTCCGAGTGCCTTTCGGGGCGGCCGGGGAGGCTCCGAGTGCCTTTCGGGGCGACCGGGCCTCCTCCGAGTGCCTTTCGGGGAGGCCGGGGAGGCTCCGAGTGCCTTTTGGGGCGGCCGGGGAATCTCCGAGTGCCTTTCGGGGCGGCCGGGCAGGCTCCGAGTGCCTTTCGGGGCGACCGGGCCGCCTCCGAGTGCCTTTTGGGGTGGCTGGGGAGGCTCCGAGTGCCTTTTGGGGTGGCCGGGCCGCCTCCGAGTGTCTTATGGGGAGTCTGGGGAGGCTCCGAGTGCCTTTCGGGGTGGCCGGGCCGCCTCCGAGTACCTTTCGGGGTGGCCGGGCCGCCTCCAAGTGCCTTTCGCAGCGGCCAGTCTGCCTCTGAGTGTCTTATGGGGCGTCCGGGGAGGCTCCGAGTGCCTTTCGGGGCGGCCGGGGAGGCTCCGAGTGCCTTTCGGGGCGACCGGGCCTCCTCCGAGTGCCTTTCGGGGAGGCCGGGGAGGCTCCGAGTGCCTTTTGGGGCGGCCGGGGAATCTCCGAGTGCCTTTCGGGGAGGCCGGGCAGGCTCCGAGTGCCTTTCGGGGTCGCCGAGCTGCCTCTGAGTGCCTTTGTGGGCGGCAGGGCATGCTCTGAGTGCCTTTCGGGGTGGCCGGGCTGCCTCGGAGTGCCTTTCGGGGAGGCCGGGGAGACTCCGAGTGCCTTTCGGGGTGACCGGGTCGCCTCCGAGTGCCTTTTGGGAAGGCCGGGCCGCCTCCGATTGCCTTTCGTGGCGGCCGGGGAGGCTCCGAGTGCCTTTTGGGGTGTTCGGGGAGGCTCCGAGTGCCTTTCGGGGTGGCCGGGGAGGCTCCGAGTGCCTTTTGGGGTGGCTGGGGCGCCTCCGAGTGCCTTTCGGAGTGGCCGGGGAGGCTCCGAGTGCCTTTTGGGGTGGCCGGGCCGCCTCCGAGTGCCTTTTGGGGTGGCCGGGCAGGCTCCGAGTGCCTTTCGGGGTGGCTGGGGCAGGCCCCGAATGCCTTTCGGGGTGGTCGGGCAGGCTCCGAGTGCCTTTCGGGGTGGCCGGGGAGGCTCCGAGTGCCTTTCGGGGCGGCCGGGGAGGCTCCGAGTGCCTTTTGGGGAGTCTGGGGAGGCTCCGAGTGCCTTTCGGGGAGGCCGGGCCGCCTCCAAGTGCCTTTCGGGGCGGTGGGGGAGGCTCCGAGTGCCTTTCGGTGAGGCCGGGGAGGCTCCGAGTGCCTTTCGGGGCGGTGGGGGAGGCTCCGAGTACCTTTCGGGGCGGCCGGGCAGGCTCCGAGTGCCTTTCGGGGCGGTCAGGTTGCCTCCGAGTGCCTTTCGGGGTGGCCGGGGAGGCTCTGAGTGCCTTTTGTTGCAGAGTGGGAGGCTCCGAGTGCCTTTGGGGGCTGACGGGCCGCCTCCGAATGCCTTTTGGGGTGGCCGGGGAGGCTCCGAGTGCCTTTTGGGGCGGCCGGGCCGCCTCCGAGTGCCTTTCGGGGCCGCCGGGCAGGCTCCGAGTGCCTTTCGGGGCGGCCAGGCTGCCTCCGAGTGCCTTTCGGGGAGGCCGGGCTGCCTCCGAGTGCCTTTCAGGGAGGCCGGTCTGCCTCCGAGTGCCTTTTGGGGCGGCCGGGGAGGCTCCGAATGCCTTTCGGGGTGGCCGGGGAGGCTCCGAGTGCCTTTCAGTGAGGCCGGGGAGGCTCCGAGTGCCTTTCTGGGTCGCCGAGCTGCCTCTGAGTGCCTTTTGGGGCAGCAGGGCAGGCTCCGAGTGCCTTTCGGGGAGGCCGGGCCGCCTTCGAGTGCCTTTCGGGGTGGCCGGGGAGACTCCGAGTGCCTTTCGGGGTGGCCGGGGAGGCTCCGAGTGCCTTTCGGGGCGGTCGGGGAGGCTCCGAGTGCCTTTCGGGGAGGCCGGGAGACTCCGATTGCCTTTCGGGACGGCCGGGCTGCCTCCGAGTGCCTTTTGGGGTGGCCAGGGAGGCTCCGAGTGCCTTTCGGGGCGGCCTGGGAGGCTCCGAGTGCCTTTCTGTGTGGCCGGGGCTCCTCCGGGTGCCTTTCGGGGCATCCGGGGAGGCTCCGAGTGCCTTTCAGGGTGGCCGGGGAGGCTCCGAGTGCCTTTCGGGGTGGCCGGGCCGCCTCCGAGGGCCTTTTGGGTTGGCCGGGGAGGCTCCGAGTGCCTTTCGGGGTGGCTGGGGCAGGCCCCGAATGCCTTTCGGGGTGGCCGGGGAGGCTCCGAGTGCCTTTCGGGGTGGCCGGGCAGGCCCCGAATGCCTTTTGGGGTGGCCGGGCAGGCTCCGAGTGCCTTTCGGGGAGGCCGGGGCGCCTCTGAGTGCCTTTCGGGGAGGCTGGGGAGGCTCCGAGTGCCTTTCGGGGAGGCCGGGCCGCCTCCGAGTGCCTTTTGGGTTGGCCGGGGAGGCTCCGAGTGCCTTTCGGGGTGGCCAGACAGGCCCCGAATGCCTTTCGGGGTGGCCGGGGAGGCTCCGAGTGCCTTTCGGGGTGGCCGGGCAGGCCCCGAATTCCTTTCGGGGTGGCCGGGGAGGCTCCGAGTGCCTTTCGGGGAGGCCGGGGAGGCTCCGAGTGCCTTTCGGGGCAGCCGGGCTGCCTCCGAGTGCCTTTTGGGGTGGCCGGGGAGGCTCCGAGTGCCTTTCGGGGCGGCCGGGGAGGCTCCGAGTGCCTTTGTGGTCGGCCGGGGAGGCTCCGAGTGCCTTTCGGTGAGGCCGGGGAGGCTCCGAGTGCCTTTTGGGGCGGCTGGGCAGACTCCGATTGCCTTTCGGGGTGGCTGGGGCGCCTCCGAGTGCCTTTCGGGGTGGCCGGGGAGGCTCCGAGTGCCTTTCGGGGTGGCCGGGCCGCCTCCGAGTGCCTTTCAGGGCGACTGGGGAGGCTCCGAGTGCCTTTTGGGGCGGCCGGGGAGGCTCCGAGTGCCTTTCGGGGCGGTCGGGGAGGCTCCGAGTGCCTTTCGGGGCGGCCGGGGAGGCTCCGAGTGCCTTTTGGGGCAGCCGGGGAGGCTCCGAGTGCCTTTCGGGGCGGCCGGGGAGGCTCCGAGTGCCTTTCGGGACGGCCGGGTCGCCTCCGAGTGCCTTTCGGGGCAGCCGGGGAGGCTCCGAGTGCCTTTCGGGGCGGTCGGGGAGGCTCCGAGTGCCTTTCGGGGAGGCCGGGGAGGCTCCGAGTGCCTTTCGGGGCAGCCGGGCTTCCTCCGAGTGCCTTTCGGGGTAGCTGGGGAGCCTCCGAGTGCCTTTCGGTGAGGCCGGGGAGGCTCCGAGTGCCTTTTGGGGTGGCCGGGCAAGCTCCGAGTGCCATTCGGGGCGGGCGGGCAGGCTCCGAGTGCCTTTTGGGGCAGCCGGGGAGGCTCCGAGTGCCTTTCGGGGCGGCCGGGGAGGCTCCGAGTGCCTTTCGGGGCGGCCAGGCTGCCTGCGTGTGCCTTTTGGGGTGTCCGGGCCGCCTCCGAGTGCCTTTCCGGGTGGTCGGGCCGCCTCCGAGTGCCTTTCGGGGTGGCCGGGGAGGCTCCGATTGCCTTTCGGGGAGGCCGGAGAGGCTCCGAGTGCCTTTCGGGGCGGTCGGGGAGGCTCCGAGTGCCTTTCGGGGCGGCCGGGGAGGCTCCGAGTGCCTTTCGGGGTCGCCGAGCTGCCTCTGAGTGCCTTTTGGGGAGGCAGGGCAGGCTCCGAGTGCCTTTCGGGGAGGCCGGGCCGCATCCCAGTGCCTTTCGGGGCATCCGGGGAGACTCCGAGTGCCTTTCGGGGTGGCCGGGCCGCCTGCGAGTGCCTTTCGGGTAGGCCGGGCCTCCTCCGAGTGCCTTTCGGGGAGGCCGGGGAGGCTCCGAGTGCCTTTCGGTGAGGCCGGGCAGGCTCCGAGTGCCTTTCGGGGCGGCCGGGCTGCCTCCGAGTGCCTTTTGTGGTGGCCGGGGAGGCTCCGAGTGCCTTTCGGGGCGGCCGGGGAGGCTCCGAGTGCCTTTCTGTGTGGCCGGGGCTCCTCCGGGTGCCTTTCGGGGCATCCGGGGAGGCTCCGAGTGCCTTTTGGGGTGGCCGGGGAGGCTCCGAGTGCCTTTCGGTGAGGCCGGGCAGGCTCCGAGTGCCTTTTGGGGCAGCCGGGCAGGCTCCGAGTGCCTTTCGGGGTAGCTGGGGCGCCTCCGAGTGCCTTTTGGGGCGTCCGGGGAGGCTCCGAGTGCCTTTCGGGGCGGCCGGTCCACCTCCGAGTGCCTTTCGGGGCGGCCGGGGAGGCTCCGAGTGCCTTTCGGGGCAGCCGGGCTTCCTCCGAGTGCCTTTCGGGGTAGCTGGGGAGCCTCCGAGTGCCTTTCGGTGAGGCCGGGGAGGCTCCGAGTGCCTTTTGGGGTGGCCGGGCAAGCTCCGAGTGCCATTTGGGGCGGCCGGGCAGGCTCCGAGTGCCTTTTGGGGCAGCCGGGGAGGCTCCGAGTGCCTTTTGGGGTGGCCGGGGAGGCTCCGAGTGCCTTTCGGGGCGGCCAGGCTGCCTGCGTGTGCCTTTTGGGGTGTCCGGGCCGCCTCCGAGTGCCTTTCGGGGTGGTCGGGCCGCCTCCGAGTGCCTTTCGGGGTGGCCGGGGAGGCTCCGATTGCCTTTCGGGGAGGCCGGAGAGGCTCCGAGTGCCTTTGTGGGCGTCCGGGGAGGCTTGGAGTGTTTTTTGGGGCGGCCGGGGAGGCTCCGAGTGCCTTTCGGGGAGGCCGGGGAGGCTCCGAGTGCCTTTCGGGGTCTCCGAGCTGCCTCTGAGTGCCTTTTGGGGCGGCCGGGGAGGCTCCGAGTGCCTTTTGGCGTGGCCGGTCTGCCTCTGAGTGCCTTTCGGGAAGGCCGGGGAGACTCCGAGTGCCTTTCAGGGAGGCCGGTCTGCCTCCGAGTGCCTTTTGGGAAGGCCGGGCCGCCTCCGATTGCCTTTCGGGGCGGCCGGGGAGGCTCCGAGTGCCTTTCGGGGTGGCCGGGGAGGCTCCGAGTGCCTTTTGGGGTGGTCGGGCCGCCTCCGAGTCCCTTTCGGGGTGGCCGGGGAAGCTCCGAGTGCCTTTCGGGGTAGCTGGGGCACCTCCGAGTGCCTTTCGGGGCTTCCGGGGAGGCTCTGAGTGCCTTTTGGGGTGGCCGGGCCGCCTCCGAGTGCCTTTCGGGGTGGCCGGTCTGCCTCCGAGTGCCTTTCGGGGCGGCCGGGGAGGCTCCGAGTGCCTTTCAGGGCGGTCGGGGAGGCTCCGAGTGCCTTTCGGGGAGGCCGGGGAGGCTCCGAGTGCCTTTGGGGGCGTCCGGGGAGGCTCCGAGTGCCTTTCGGGGCGGCAGGGGAGGCTCCGAGTGCCTTTCGGGGCGACCGGGCCTCCTCCGAGTGCCTTTCGGGGAGGCCGGGGAGGCTCCGAGTGCCTTTTGGGGCGGCCGGGGAATCTCCGAGTGCCTTTCGGGGCGGCCGGGCAGGCTCCGAGTGCCTTTCGGGGCGACCGGGCCGCCTCCGAGTGCCTTTTGGGGTGGCTGGGGAGGCTCCGAGTGCCTTTTGGGGTGGCCGGGCCGCCTCCGAGTGTCTTATGGGGAGTCTGGGGAGGCTCCGAGTGCCTTTCGGGGTGGCCGGGCCGCCTCCAAGTGCCTTTCGCAGCGGCCAGTCTGCCTCTGAGTGCCTTTCGGGGAGGCCGGGCAGGCTCCGAGTGCCTTTCGGGGTCGCCGAGCTGCCTCTGAGTGCCTTTGTGGGCGGCAGGGCAGGCTCTGAGTGCCTTTCGGGGTGGCCGGGCTGCCTCGGAGTGCCTTTCGGGGAGTCCGGGGAGACTCCGAGTGCCTTTCGGGGTGACCGGGTCGCCTCCGAGTGCCTTTTGGGAAGGCCGGGCCGCCTCCGATTGCCTTTCGTGGCGGCCGGGGAGGCTCCGAGTGCCTTTTGGGGTGGTCGGGGAGGCTCCGAGTGCCTTTCGGGGTGGCCGGGGAGGCTCCGAGTGCCTTTTGGGGTGGCTGGGGCGCCTCCGAGTGCCTTTCGGAGTGGCCGGGGAGGCTCCGAGTGCCTTTTGGGGTGGCCGGGCCGCCTCCGAGTGCCTTTTGGGGTGGCCGGGCAGGCTCCGAGTGCCTTTCGGGGTGGCTGGGGCAGGCCCCGAATGCCTTTCGGGGTGGTCGGGCAGGCTCCGAGTGCCTTTCGGGGTGGCCGGGGAGGCTCCGAGTGCCTTTCGGGGCGGCCGGGGAGGCTCCGAGTGCCTTTCTGTGTGGCCGGGGCTCCTCCGGGTGCCTTTCGGGGCATCCGGGGAGGCTCCGAGTGCCTTTTGGGGTGGCCGGGGAGGCTCCGAGTGCCTTTCGGTGAGGCCGGGCAGGCTCCGAGTGCCTTTTGGGGCAGCCGGGCAGGCTCCGAGTGCCTTTCGGGGTAGCTGGGGCGCCTCCGAGTGCCTTTTGGGGCGTCCGGGGAGGCTCCGAGTGCCTTTCGGGGCGGCCGGTCCACCTCCGAGTGCCTTTCGGGGCGGCCGGGGAGGCTCCGAGTGCCTTTCGGGGCAGCCGGGCTTCCTCCGAGTGCCTTTCGGGGTAGCTGGGGAGCCTCCGAGTGCCTTTCGGTGAGGCCGGGGAGGCTCCGAGTGCCTTTTGGGGTGGCCGGGCAAGCTCCGAGTGCCATTTGGGGCGGCCGGGCAGGCTCCGAGTGCCTTTTGGGGCAGCCGGGGAGGCTCCGAGTGCCTTTTGGGGTGGCCGGGGAGGCTCCGAGTGCCTTTCGGGGCGGCCAGGCTGCCTGCGTGTGCCTTTTGGGGTGTCCGGGCCGCCTCCGAGTGCCTTTCGGGGTGGTCGGGCCGCCTCCGAGTGCCTTTCGGGGTGGCCGGGGAGGCTCCGATTGCCTTTCGGGGAGGCCGGAGAGGCTCCGAGTGCCTTTGTGGGCGTCCGGGGAGGCTTGGAGTGTTTTTTGGGGCGGCCGGGGAGGCTCCGAGTGCCTTTCGGGGAGGCCGGGGAGGCTCCGAGTGCCTTTCGGGGTCTCCGAGCTGCCTCTGAGTGCCTTTTGGGGCGGCCGGGGAGGCTCCGAGTGCCTTTTGGCGTGGCCGGTCTGCCTCTGAGTGCCTTTCGGGAAGGCCGGGGAGACTCCGAGTGCCTTTCAGGGAGGCCGGTCTGCCTCCGAGTGCCTTTTGGGAAGGCCGGGCCGCCTCCGATTGCCTTTCGGGGCGGCCGGGGAGGCTCCGAGTGCCTTTCGGGGTGGCCGGGGAGGCTCCGAGTGCCTTTTGGGGTGGTCGGGCCGCCTCCGAGTCCCTTTCGGGGTGGCCGGGGAAGCTCCGAGTGCCTTTCGGGGTAGCTGGGGCACCTCCGAGTGCCTTTCGGGGCTTCCGGGGAGGCTCTGAGTGCCTTTTGGGGTGGCCGGGCCGCCTCCGAGTGCCTTTCGGGGTGGCCGGTCTGCCTCCGAGTGCCTTTCGGGGCGGCCGGGGAGGCTCCGAGTGCCTTTCAGGGCGGTCGGGGAGGCTCCGAGTGCCTTTCGGGGAGGCCGGGGAGGCTCCGAGTGCCTTTGGGGGCGTCCGGGGAGGCTCCGAGTGCCTTTCGGGGCGGCAGGGGAGGCTCCGAGTGCCTTTCGGGGCGACCGGGCCTCCTCCGAGTGCCTTTCGGGGAGGCCGGGGAGGCTCCGAGTGCCTTTTGGGGCGGCCGGGGAATCTCCGAGTGCCTTTCGGGGCGGCCGGGCAGGCTCCGAGTGCCTTTCGGGGCGACCGGGCCGCCTCCGAGTGCCTTTTGGGGTGGCTGGGGAGGCTCCGAGTGCCTTTTGGGGTGGCCGGGCCGCCTCCGAGTGTCTTATGGGGAGTCTGGGGAGGCTCCGAGTGCCTTTCGGGGTGGCCGGGCCGCCTCCAAGTGCCTTTCGCAGCGGCCAGTCTGCCTCTGAGTGCCTTTCGGGGAGGCCGGGCAGGCTCCGAGTGCCTTTCGGGGTCGCCGAGCTGCCTCTGAGTGCCTTTGTGGGCGGCAGGGCAGGCTCTGAGTGCCTTTCGGGGTGGCCGGGCTGCCTCGGAGTGCCTTTCGGGGAGTCCGGGGAGACTCCGAGTGCCTTTCGGGGTGACCGGGTCGCCTCCGAGTGCCTTTTGGGAAGGCCGGGCCGCCTCCGATTGCCTTTCGTGGCGGCCGGGGAGGCTCCGAGTGCCTTTTGGGGTGGTCGGGGAGGCTCCGAGTGCCTTTCGGGGTGGCCGGGGAGGCTCCGAGTGCCTTTTGGGGTGGCTGGGGCGCCTCCGAGTGCCTTTCGGTGTGGCCGGGGAGGCTCCGAGTGCCTTTTGGGGTGGCCGGGCCGCCTCCGAGTGCCTTTTGGGGTGGCCGGGCAGGCTCCGAGTGCCTTTCGGGGTGGCTGGGGCAGGCCCCGAATGCCTTTCGGGGTGGTCGGGCAGGCTCCGAGTGCCTTTCGGGGTGGCCGGGGAGGCTCCGAGTGCCTTTCGGGGCGGCCGGGGAGGCTCCGAGTGCCTTTTGGGGAGTCTGGGGAGGCTCCGAGTGCCTTTCGGGGAGGCCGGGCCGCCTCCAAGTGCCTTTCGGGGCGGTGGGGGAGGCTCCGAGTGCCTTTCGGTGAGGCCGGGGAGGCTCCGAGTGCCTTTCGGGGCGGTGGGGGAGGCTCCGAGTACCTTTCGGGGCGGCCGGGCAGGCTCCGAGTGCCTTTCGGGGCGGTCAGGTTGCCTCCGAGTGCCTTTCGGGGCGGTCGGGGAGGCTCCGAGTGCCTTTCGGGGTGGCCGGGGAGGCTCTGAGTGCCTTTTGTTGCAGAGTGGGAGGCTCCGAGTGCCTTTCGGGGCTGACGGGCCGCCTCCGAGTGCCTTTTGGGGTGGCCGGGGAGGCTCCGAGTGCCTTTCGGGGCGGCCGGGCAGGCTCCGAGTGCCTTTCGGGGCGGCCGGGCCGCCTCCGAGTGCCTTTCGGGGCAGCCGGGCAGGCTCCGAGTGCCTTTCGGGGTAGCTGGGGCGCCTCCGAGTGCCTTTTGGCGTGGTTGGGCAGGCTCCGAGTGCCTTTCGGGGCCGCCGGGCAGGCTCCGAGTGCCTTTCGGGGCGGCCAGGCTGCCTCCGAGTGCCTTTCGGGGAGGCCGGGCTGCCTCCGAGTGCCTTTCAGGGAGGCCGGTCTGCCTCCGAGTGCCTTTTGGGGCGGCCGGGGAGGCTCCGAATGCCTTTCGGGGTGGCCGGGGAGGCTACGAGTGCCTTTCAGTGAGGCCGGGGAGGCTCCGAGTGCCTTTCTGGGTCGCCGAGCTGCCTCTGAGTGCCTTTTGGGGCGGCAGGGCAGGCTCCGAGTGCCTTTCGGGGAGGCCGGGCCGCCTTCGAGTGCCTTTCGGGGTGGCCGGGGAGACTCCGAGTGCCTTTCGGGGTGGCCGGGGAGGCTCCGAGTGCCTTTCCGGGCGTCCGGGGAGGCTCCGAGTGCCTTTCGGGGAGGCCGGGAGACTCCGATTGCCTTTCGGGACGGCCCGGCTGCCTCCGAGTGCCTTTTGGGGTGGCCGGGGAGGCTCCGAGTGCCTTTCGGGGCGGCCTGGGAGGCTCCGAGTGCCTTTCTGTGTGGCCGGGGCTCCTCCGGGTGCCTTTCGGGGCATCCGGGGAGGCTCCGAGTGCCTTTCAGGGTGGCCGGGGAGGCTCCGAGTGCCTTTCGGGGTGGCCGGGCCGCCTCCGAGGGCCTTTTGGGTTGGCCGGGGAGGCTCCGAGTGCCTTTCGGGGTGGCCAGACAAGCCCCGAATGCCTTTCGGGGTGGCCGGGGAGGCTCCGAGTGCCTTTCGGGGTGGCCGGGCAGGCCCCGAATGCCTTTCGGGGTGGCCGGGCAGGCTCCGAGTGCCTTTCGGGGAGGCCGGGGCGCCTCTGAGTGCCTTTCGGGGAGGCTGGGGAGGCTCCGAGTGCCTTTCGGGGTGGCCGGGCCGCCTCCGAGTGCCTTTTGGGTTGGCCGGGGAGGCTCCGAGTGCCTTTCGGGGTGGCCAGACAGGCCCCGAATGCCTTTCGGGGTGGCCGGGGAGGCTCCGAGTGCCTTTCGGGGTGGCCGGGCAGGCCCCGAATTCCTTTCGGGGTGGCCGGGGAGGCTCCGAGTGCCTTTCGGGGTGGCCAGACAGGCCCCGAATGCCTTTCGGGGTGGCCGGGGAGGCTCCGAGTGCCTTTCGGGGTGGCCGGGCAGGCCCCGAATTCCTTTCGGGGTGGCCGGGGAGGCTCCGAGTGCCTTTCGGGGAGGCCGGGGAGGCTCCGAGTGCCTTTCGGGGCAGCCGGGCTGCCTCTGAGTGCCTTTTGGGGTGGCCGGGGAGGCTCCGAGTGCCTTTCGGGGCGGCCGGGGAGGCTCCGAGTGCCTTTGTGGTCGGCCGGGGAGGCTCCGAGTGCCTTTCGGGACGGTCGGGGAGGCTCCGAGTGCCTTTCGGGGCGGCTGGGCAGACTCCGATTGCCTTTCGGGGTGGCTGGGCTGCCTCCGAGTGCCTTTTGGGGTGGCCGGGGAGGCTCCGAGTGCCTTTCGGGGTGGCCGGGCCGCCTCCGAGTGCCTTTCAGGGCGACTGGGGAGGCTCCGAGTGCCTTTTGGGGCGGCCGGGTTGCCTCCGAGTGCCTTTCGGGGCGGTCGGGGAGGCTCCGAGTGCCTTTCGGGGAGGCCGGGGAGGCTCCGAGTGCCTTTCGGGGTGGCCGGGGAGGCTCCGAGTGCCTTTCGGGGCGGCCGGGGAGGCTCCGAGTGCCTTTCGGGACGGCCGGGTCGCCTCCGAGTGCCTTTCGGGGCTGCCGTGGAGGCTCCGAGTGCCTTTCGGGGCGGTCGAGGAGGCTCCGAGTGCCTTTCGGGGAGGCCGGGGAGGCTCCGAGTGCCTTTCGGGGCGGCCAAGCTGCCTCCGAGTGCCTTTCGAGGTGGCCGGGGAGGCTCCGAGTGCCTTTCGGGACGGCCGGGGAGGCTCCGAGTGCCTTTCGGGGAGGCCGGGGAGGCTCCGAGTGCCTTTCGGGGTGGTCGGGCAGGCTCCGAGTGCCTTTCGGGGAGGCTCCGAGTGCCTTTTGGGGCGACCGGGCCGCCTCCGAGTGCCTTTCGGGGAGTCTGGGGAGGCTCCGAGTGCCTTTCAGGGAGGCCGGGCAGACTCCGATTGCCTTTCGGGGTGGCTGGGGCACCTCCGAGTGCCTTTTGGGGTGGCCGGGGAGGCTCCGAGTGCCTTTCGGGGCGGCCGGGCCGCCTCCGAGTGCCTTTTGGGGCGGCCAGGCTGCCTCCGAGTGCCTTTCGGTGCGGCCGGGGAGGCTCCGAGTGCCTTTCGGTGAGGCCGGGGAGGCTCCGAGTGCCTTTCGGGGTGGTCGGGCAGGCTCCGAGTGCCTTTCGGGGAGGCTCCGAGTGCCTTTTGGGGCGACCGGGCCGCCTCCGAGTGCCTTTCGGGGAGTCTGGGGAGGCTCCGAGTGCCTTTCGGGGAGGCCGGGCAGACTCCGATTGCCTTTCGGGGTGGCTGGGGCACCTCCGAGTGCCTTTTGGGGTGGCCGGGGAGGCTCCGAGTGCCTTTCGGGGCGGCCGGGCCGCCTCCGAGTGCCTTTTGGGGCGGCCAGGCTGCCTCCGAGTGCCTTTCGGTGCGGCCGGGGAGGCTCCGAGTGCCTTTCGGTGAGGCCGGGGAGGCTCCGAGTGCCTTTCGGGGCGGCCGGGGAGGCTCCGAGTGCCTTTGGGGGCGGCCGGGCCGCCTCCGAGTGCCTTTCAGTGAGGCCGGGGAGGCTCCGAGTGCCTTTTGGGGCGGCCGGGGAATCTCCGAGTGCCTTTCGGGGCGGCCGGGCAGGCTCCGAGTGCCTTTCGGGGTGGCCGGGGAGGCTCCGAGTGCCTTTCAGGGAGGCCGGTCTGCCTCCGAGTGCCTTTCGGGGCGGCCGGGGAGGCTCCGAGTGCCTTTCGGGGCGGTCGGGGAGGCTCCGAGTGCCTTTTGGGGTGGCCGGGGAGGCTCCGAGTGCCTTTTGTTGCAGCCGGGGAGGCTCCGAGTGCCTTTGGGGGCTGACGGGGAGGCTCCGAGTGCCTTTCGGGGTGGTCGGGCAGGCTCCGAGTGCCTTTTGGGGTGGTCGGGCAGGCTCCGAGTGCCTTTTGTTGCAGCCGGGGAGGCTCCGAGTGCCTTTGGGGGCTGACGGGCAGGCTCCGAGTGCCTTTCGGGGTGGTCGGGCAGGCTCCGAGTGCCTTTCGGGGAGGCCGGGCTGCCTCCGAGTGCCTTTCAGGGAGGCCGGTCTGCCTCCGAGTGCCTTTTGGGGCGGCCGGGGAGGCTCCGAATGCCTTTCGGGGTGGCCGGGGAGGCTACGAGTGCCTTTCAGTGAGGCCGGGGAGGCTCCGAGTGCCTTTCTGGGTCGCCGAGCTGCCTCTGAGTGCCTTTTGGGGCGGCAGGGCAGGCTCCGAGTGCCTTTCGGGGAGGCCGGGCCGCCTTCGAGTGCCTTTCGGGGTGGCCGGGGAGACTCCGAGTGCCTTTCGGGGTGGCCGGGGAGGCTCCGAGTGCCTTTCCGGGCGTCCGGGGAGGCTCCGAGTGCCTTTCGGGGAGGCCGGGAGACTCCGATTGCCTTTCGGGACGGCCCGGCTGCCTCCGAGTGCCTTTTGGGGTGGCCGGGGAGGCTCCGAGTGCCTTTCGGGGCGGCCTGGGAGGCTCCGAGTGCCTTTCTGTGTGGCCGGGGCTCCTCCGGGTGCCTTTCGGGGCATCCGGGGAGGCTCCGAGTGCCTTTCAGGGTGGCCGGGGAGGCTCCGAGTGCCTTTCGGGGTGGCCGGGCCGCCTCCGAGGGCCTTTTGGGTTGGCCGGGGAGGCTCCGAGTGCCTTTCGGGGTGGCCAGACAAGCCCCGAATGCCTTTCGGGGTGGCCGGGGAGGCTCCGAGTGCCTTTCGGGGTGGCCGGGCAGGCCCCGAATGCCTTTCGGGGTGGCCGGGCAGGCTCCGAGTGCCTTTCGGGGAGGCCGGGGCGCCTCTGAGTGCCTTTCGGGGAGGCTGGGGAGGCTCCGAGTGCCTTTCGGGGTGGCCGGGCCGCCTCCGAGTGCCTTTTGGGTTGGCCGGGGAGGCTCCGAGTGCCTTTCGGGGTGGCCAGACAGGCCCCGAATGCCTTTCGGGGTGGCCGGGGAGGCTCCGAGTGCCTTTCGGGGTGGCCGGGCAGGCCCCGAATTCCTTTCGGGGTGGCCGGGGAGGCTCCGAGTGCCTTTCGGGGTGGCCAGACAGGCCCCGAATGCCTTTCGGGGTGGCCGGGGAGGCTCCGAGTGCCTTTCGGGGTGGCCGGGCAGGCCCCGAATTCCTTTCGGGGTGGCCGGGGAGGCTCCGAGTGCCTTTCGGGGAGGCCGGGGAGGCTCCGAGTGCCTTTCGGGGCAGCCGGGCTGCCTCTGAGTGCCTTTTGGGGTGGCCGGGGAGGCTCCGAGTGCCTTTCGGGGCGGCCGGGGAGGCTCCGAGTGCCTTTGTGGTCGGCCGGGGAGGCTCCGAGTGCCTTTCGGGACGGTCGGGGAGGCTCCGAGTGCCTTTCGGGGCGGCTGGGCAGACTCCGATTGCCTTTCGGGGTGGCTGGGCTGCCTCCGAGTGCCTTTTGGGGTGGCCGGGGAGGCTCCGAGTGCCTTTCGGGGTGGCCGGGCCGCCTCCGAGTGCCTTTCAGGGCGACTGGGGAGGCTCCGAGTGCCTTTTGGGGCGGCCGGGTTGCCTCCGAGTGCCTTTCGGGGCGGTCGGGGAGGCTCCGAGTGCCTTTCGGGGAGGCCGGGGAGGCTCCGAGTGCCTTTCGGGGTGGCCGGGGAGGCTCCGAGTGCCTTTCGGGGCGGCCGGGGAGGCTCCGAGTGCCTTTCGGGACGGCCGGGTCGCCTCCGAGTGCCTTTCGGGGCTGCCGTGGAGGCTCCGAGTGCCTTTCGGGGCGGTCGAGGAGGCTCCGAGTGCCTTTCGGGGAGGCCGGGGAGGCTCCGAGTGCCTTTCGGGGCGGCCAAGCTGCCTCCGAGTGCCTTTCGAGGTGGCCGGGGAGGCTCCGAGTGCCTTTCGGGACGGCCGGGGAGGCTCCGAGTGCCTTTCGGGGAGGCCGGGGAGGCTCCGAGTGCCTTTCGGGGTGGTCGGGCAGGCTCCGAGTGCCTTTCGGGGAGGCTCCGAGTGCCTTTTGGGGCGACCGGGCCGCCTCCGAGTGCCTTTCGGGGAGTCTGGGGAGGCTCCGAGTGCCTTTCGGGGAGGCCGGGCAGACTCCGATTGCCTTTCGGGGTGGCTGGGGCACCTCCGAGTGCCTTTTGGGGTGGCCGGGGAGGCTCCGAGTGCCTTTCGGGGCGGCCGGGCCGCCTCCGAGTGCCTTTTGGGGCGGCCAGGCTGCCTCCGAGTGCCTTTCGGTGCGGCCGGGGAGGCTCCGAGTGCCTTTCGGTGAGGCCGGGGAGGCTCCGAGTGCCTTTCGGGGTGGTCGGGCAGGCTCCGAGTGCCTTTCGGGGAGGCTCCGAGTGCCTTTTGGGGCGACCGGGCCGCCTCCGAGTGCCTTTCGGGGAGTCTGGGGAGGCTCCGAGTGCCTTTCGGGGAGGCCGGGCAGACTCCGATTGCCTTTCGGGGTGGCTGGGGCACCTCCGAGTGCCTTTTGGGGTGGCCGGGGAGGCTCCGAGTGCCTTTCGGGGCGGCCGGGCCGCCTCCGAGTGCCTTTTGGGGCGGCCAGGCTGCCTCCGAGTGCCTTTCGGTGCGGCCGGGGAGGCTCCGAGTGCCTTTCGGTGAGGCCGGGGAGGCTCCGAGTGCCTTTCGGGGCGGCCGGGGAGGCTCCGAGTGCCTTTGGGGGCGGCCGGGCCGCCTCCGAGTGCCTTTCAGTGAGGCCGGGGAGGCTCCGAGTGCCTTTTGGGGCGGCCGGGGAATCTCCGAGTGCCTTTCGGGGCGGCCGGGCAGGCTCCGAGTGCCTTTCGGGGTGGCCGGGGAGGCTCCGAGTGCCTTTCAGGGAGGCCGGTCTGCCTCCGAGTGCCTTTCGGGGCGGCCGGGGAGGCTCCGAGTGCCTTTCGGGGCGGTCGGGGAGGCTCCGAGTGCCTTTTGGGGTGGCCGGGGAGGCTCCGAGTGCCTTTTGTTGCAGCCGGGGAGGCTCCGAGTGCCTTTGGGGGCTGACGGGGAGGCTCCGAGTGCCTTTCGGGGTGGTCGGGCAGGCTCCGAGTGCCTTTTGGGGTGGTCGGGCAGGCTCCGAGTGCCTTTCAGGGAGGCCGGTCTGCCTCCGAGTGCCTTTCGGTGAGGCCGGGAAGGCTCCGAGTGCCTTTCGCGGCGGTCGGGGAGGCTCCGAGTGCCTTTCGGGGTGGCCGGGGAGGCTCTGAGTGCCTTTTGTTGCAGCCGGGGAGGCTCCGAGTGCCTTTTGGGGTGGCCGGGGAGGCTCCGAGTGCCTTTCGGGGAGGCCGGGGCGCCTCCGAGTGCCTTTCGGGGAGGCCGGGGAGGCTCCGATTGCCTTTCGGGGCGGTCGGGGAGGCTCCGAGTGCCTTTCGGGGCGACCGGGCCGCCTCCGAGTGCCTTTTGGGGTGGCTGGGGAGGCTCCGAGTGCCTTTTGGGGTGGCCGGGCCGCCTCCGAGTGTCTTATGGGGAGTCTGGGGAGGCTCCGAGTGCCTTTTGGGGCGGCCGGGCCGCCTCCGAGTACATTTCGGGGTGGCCGGGCCGCCTCCAAGTGCCTTTCGCGGCGGCCAGGCTGCCTCCGAGTGCCTTTCGGGGAGGCCGGGCAGGCTCCGAGTGCCATTTGGGGCGGTGAGGGAGGCTCCGAGTGCCTTTCGGGGTGGCCGGGGAGGCTCCAAGTGCCTTTTGGGTGTGGCCAGGGAGGCTCCGAGTGCCTTTCGGGGCGGTCAGGTTGCCTCCGAGTGCCTTTCGTGGAGGCCGGGGAGGCTCCGAGTGCCTTTTGGGGCGGCCGGGGAGGCTCCGAGTGCCTTTCGGGGCAGCCGGGGAGGCTCCGAGTGCCTTTCGGGGCAGCCGGGCCGCCTCCGAGTGCCTTTAGGGGCGGCCGGGGCGCCTCCAAGTGCCTTTCGGGATGGCCGGGGAGGCTCCGAGTGCCTTTCGGGGTGGCTGGGCAGGCTCCAAGTGCCTTTTGGGGCGGTCAGGCTGCCTCCGAGTGCCTTTCAGGGAGGCCGGTCTGCCTCCGAGTTCCTTTCGGGGTGGCCGGGGAGGCTCCGAGTGCCTTTCGGGGCGGCAGGGCCGGCTCCGAGTGCCTTTCGGGGAGGCCGGGGAGGCTCCGAGTGCCTTTCAGGGTAGCTGGGGCGCCTCCGAGTGCCTTTTGGGGTGGCCGGGGAGGCTCCGAGTGCCTTTCGGGGCGGCCGTGCAGGCCCCGAGTGCCTTTTGGGGTGGTCGGGCAGGCTCCGAGTGCCTTTCGGGGCAGCCGGGGAGGCTCCGAGTGCCTTTTGGGGCGTCCGGGGAGGCTCCGAGTGCCTTTCGGGGTGGTCGGGCAGGCTCCGAGTGCCTTTCGGGGAGGTCGGGGAGCCTCCGAGTGCCTTTTGGGGCGACCAGACCGCCTCCCAGTGCTTTTTTTGGAGTCTGGGGAGGCTCCGAGTGCCTTTCGGGGAGGCCGGGCAGACTCCGATTGCCTTTCGGGGTGGCTGGGGCGCCTCCGAGTGCCTTTTTGGGTGGCCGGGGAGGCTCCGAGTGCCTTGTGGGGCAGCCGGGCCGCCTCCGAGTGCCTTTTGGGGCGGCCGGGGAGGCTCCGAGTGCCTTTCGGTGAGGCTGGGGAGGCTCCGAGTGCCTTTCGGGGCGGCCGGGGAGGCTCCGAGTGCCTTTCGGGGTGGCCGGGCCGCCTCCGAGTGCCTTTCGGTGAGGCCGGGGAGGCTCCGAGTGCCTTTTGGGGCAGCCGGGCAGGCTCCGAGTGCCTTTCGGGGTGGCCGGGGAGGCTCCGAGTGCCTTTCGGTGAGGCTGGGGAGGCTCCGAGTGCCTTTCGGGGAGGCCGGGGAGGCTCCGAGTGCCTTTTGGGGTGGCCAGGCCGCCTCCGAGTGCCTTTCGGGGCGGCCAGGCTGCCTGCGTGTGCCTTTTGGGGCGGCCGGGGAGGCTCCAAGTGCCTTTCGGGGAGGCCGGGGAGGCTCCGAGTGCCTTTGTGGGCGTCCGGGGAGGCTCCGAGTGCCTTTCGGGGCGGCCGGGGAGGCTCCGAGTGCCTTTTGGGGTGGCCGGGCAGGCTCTGAGTGCCTTTCGGGGTCTCCGAGCTGCCTCTGAGTGCCTTTGGGGGCGGCAGGGCGGGCTCCGAGTGCCTTTTGGGGTGGCCGGTCTGCCTCCGAGTGCCTTTCGGGGAGGCCGGGGAGACTCCGAGTGCCTTTCAGGGAGGCCGGTCTGCCTCCGAGTGCCTTTTGGGAAGGCCGGGCCGCCTGCGAGTGCCTTTCGGGGCGGCCGGGGAGGCTCCGAGTGCCTTTCGGGGCGGTCGGGCAGGCTCCGAGTGCCTTTCGGGGCGGTCGGGCAGGCTCCGAGTGCCTTTCGGGGAGGCCGGGGAGGCTCCGAGTGCCTTTCGGGGCGGCCGGGGAGGCTCCGAGTGCCTTTCGGGGTGGTCGGGCAGGCTCCGAGTGCCTTTTGGGGTGGTCGGGCAGGCTCCGAGTGCCTTTCAGGGAGGCCAGTCTGCCTCCGAGTGCCTTTCGGGGCGGTCGGGGTGTCTTCGAGTGCCTTTCGGGGCGGCCGGAGTGTCTCCAAGTGCCTTTTGGGGCGGCCGGGGAGGCTCCGAGTGCCTTTCGGGGCGGTCGGGGAGGCTCCGAGTGCCTTTCGGGGCAGCCGGGGAGGCTCCGAGTGCCTTTCGGGGCGGTCGGGGAGGCTCCGAGTGCCTTTCGGGGCATCCGGGGAGGCTCCGAGTGCCTTTCGGGGTGGCCGGGGAGGCTCCGAGTGCCTTTCGGGGCAGCCGGGGAGGCTCCGAGTGCCTTTCGGGGCATCCGGGGAGGCTCCGAGTGCCTTTCGGGGCATCCGGGGAGGCTCCGAGTGCCTTTCGGGGTGGCCGGGGAGGCTCCGAGTGCCTTTTGGGGCGACCGGGCCGCCTCCGAGGGCCTTTTGGGGAGTCTTGGGAGGCTCTGAGTGCCTTTCGGGGAGGCCGGGGAGGCACCGAGTGCCTTTTGGGGCTGCTGGGCAAGCTCCGAGTGCCTTTCGGGGCAGCCGGGCAGGCTCCGAGTGCTTTTCGGGGTAGCTGGGGCGCCTCCGAGTGCCTTTCGGGGTCTCCGAGCTGCCTCTGAGTGCCTTTCGCGGTGGCCGTGCAGGCCCCGAGTGCCTTTTGGGGTGGTCGGGCCAGCTCCGAGTGCCTTTCGAGGAGGCCGGGGAGGCTCCGAGTGCCTTTCGGGGTGGCCGGGGAGGCTCCGAGTGCCTTTTGGGGAGTCTGGGGAGGCTCCGAGTGCCTTTCGGGGAGGCCGGGCCGCCTCCGAGTGCCTTTCGGGGAGGCCGGGGAGGCTCCGAGTGCCTTTTGGGGCTGCCGGGGAGGCTCCGAGTGCCTTTCGGGGTGGTCGGGCAGGCTCCAAGTGCCTTTTGGGGTGGTCGGGCAGGCTCCGAGTGCCTTTCAGGGAGGCCGGTCTGCCTCCGAGTGCCTTTCGGGGCGGCCGGGGAGGCTCCGAGTGCCTTTCGCGGCGGTCGGGGAGGCTCCGAGTGCCTTTCGGGGTGGCCGGGGAGGCTCTGAGTGCCTTTTGTTGCAGCCGGGGAGGCTCCGAGTGCCTTTTGGGGTGGCCGGGGAGGCTCCGAGTGCCTTTCGGGGAGGCCGGGGCGCCTCCGAGTGCCTTTCGGGGAGGCCGGGGAGGCTCCGATTGCCTTTCGGGGCGGTCGGGGAGGCTCCGAGTGCCTTTTGTTGAAGCCGGGGAGGCTCCGAGTGCCTTTCGGGGCGACCGGGCCGCCTCCGAGTGCCTTTTGGGGTGGCTGGGGAGGCTCCGAGTGCCTTTTGGGGTGGCCGGGCCGCCTCCGAGTGTCTTATGGGGAGTCTGGGGAGGCTCCGAGTGCCTTTTGGGGCGGCCGGGCCGCCTCCGAGTACCTTTCGGGGTGGCCGGGCCGCCTCCAAGTGCCTTTCGCGGCGGCCAGGCTGCCTCCGAGTGCCTTTCGGGGAGGCCGGGCAGGCTCCGAGTGCCATTTGGGGCGGTGGGGGAGGCTCCGAGTGCCTTTCGGGGTGGCCGGGGAGGCTCCAAGTGCCTTTTGGGTGCGGCCGGGGAGGCTCCGAGTGCCTTTCAGGGCGGTCAGGTTGCCTCCGAGTGCCTTTCGTGGAGGCCGGGGAGGCTCCGAGTGCCTTTTGGGGCGGCCGGGGAGGCTCCGAGTGCCTTTCGGGGTGGTCGGGCAGGCTCCGAGTGCCTTTCGGGGAGGTCGGGGAGCCTCCGAGTGCCTTTTGGGGCGACCGGACCGCCTCCCAGTGCTTTTTTTGGAGTCTGGGGAGGCTCCGAGTGCCTTTCGGGGAGGCCGGGCAGACTCCGATTGCCTTTCGGGGTGGCTGGGGCGCCTCCGAGTGCCTTTCGGGGTGGCCGGGGAGGCTCCGAGTGCCTTGTGGGGCAGCCGGGCCGCCTCCGAGTGCCTTTTGGGGCGGCCGGGGAGGCTCCGAGTGCCTTTCGGTGAGGCTGGGGAGGCTCCGAGTGCCTTTCGGGGCGGCCGGGGAGGCTCCGAGTGCCTTTGGGGGCGGCCGGGCCGCCTCCGAGTGCCTTTCGGTGAGGCCGGGGAGGCTCCGAGTGCCTTTTGGGGCGGCCGGGCAGGCTCCGAGTGCCTTTCGGGGTGGCCGGGGAGGCTCCGAGTGCCTTTCGGTGAGGCTGGGGAGGCTCCGAGTGCCTTTCGGGGCAGCCGGGGAGGCTCCGAGTGCCTTTTGGGGTGGCCAGGCCGCCTCCGAGTGCCTTTCGGGGCGGCCAGGCTGCCTGCGTGTGCCTTTTGGGGCGGCCGGGGAGGCTCCGAGTGCCTTTCGGTGAGGCCGGGGAGGCTCCGAGTGCCTTTGTGGGCGTCCGGGGAGGCTCCGAGTGCCTTTCGGGGCGGCCGGGGAGGCTCCGAGTGCCTTTTGGGGTGGCCGGGCAGGCTCCGAGTGCCTTTCGGGGTCTCCGAGCTGCCTCTGAGTGCCTTTGGGGGCGGCAGGGCGGGCTCCGAGTGCCTTTTGGGGTGGCCGGTCTGCCTCCGAGTGCCTTTCGGGGAGGCCGGGGAGACTCCGAGTGCCTTTCAGGGAGGCCGGTCTGCCTCCGAGTGCCTTTTGGGAAGGCCGGGCCGCCTGCGAGTGCCTTTCGGGGCGGCCGGGGAGGCTCCGAGTGCCTTTCGGGGCGGTCGGGCAGGCTCCGAGTGCCTTTCGGGGCGGCCGGGGAGGCTCCGAGTGCCTTTCGGGGAGGCCGGGGAGGCTCCGAGTGCCTTTCGGGGCGGCCGGGGAGGCTCCGAGTGCCTTTCGGGGTGGTCGGGCAGGCTCCGAGTGCCTTTTGGGGTGGTCGGGCAGGCTCCGAGTGCCTTTCAGGGAGGCCGGTCTGCCTCCGAGTGCCTTTCGGGGCGGTCGGGGTGTCTTCGAGTGCCTTTCGGGGCGGCCGGAGTGTCTCCAAGTGCCTTTTGGGGCGGCCGGGGAGGCTCCGAGTGCCTTTCGGGGTGGTCGGGCAGGCTCCGAGTGCCTTTTGGGGTGGTCGGGCAGGCTCCGAGTGCCTTTCAGGGAGGCCGGTCTGCCTCCGAGTGCCTTTCGGGGCGGCCGGGGAGGCTCCGAGTGCCTTTCGCGGCGGTCGGGGAGGCTCCGAGTGCCTTTTGGGGTGGCCGGGGAGGCTCTGAGTGCCTTTTGTTGCAGCCGGGGAGGCTCCGAGTGCCTTTTGGGGTGGCCGGGGAGGCTCCGAGTGCCTTTCGGGGAGGCCGGGGCGCCTCCGAGTGCCTTTCGGGGAGGCCGGGGAGGCTCCGATTGCCTTTCGGGGCGGTCGGGGAGGCTCCGAGTGCCTTTTGTTGAAGCCGGGGAGGCTCCGATTGCCTTTCGGGGCGACCGGGCCGCCTCCGAGTGCCTTTTGGGGTGGCTGGGGAGGCTCCGAGTGCCTTTTGGGGTGGCCGGGCCGCCTCCGAGTGTCTTATGGGGAGTCTGGGGAGGCTCCGAGTGCCTTTTGGGGCGGCCGGGCCGCCTCCGAGTACCTTTCGGGGTGGCCGGGCCGCCTCCAAGTGCCTTTCGCGGCGGCCAGGCTGCCTCCGAGTGCCTTTCGGGGAGGCCGGGCAGGCTCCGAGTGCCATTTGGGGCGGTGGGGGAGGCTCCGAGTGCCTTTCGGGGTGGCCGGGGAGGCTCCAAGTGCCTTTTGGGTGCGGCCGGGGAGGCTCCGAGTGCCATTTGGGGCGGTGGGGGAGGCTCCGAGTGCCTTTCGGGGTGGCCGGGGAGGCTCCAAGTGCCTTTTGGGTGCGGCCGGGGAGGCTCCGAGTGCCTTTCGGGGCGGTCAGGTTGCCTCCGAGTGCCTTTCGTGGAGGCCGGGGAGGCTCCGAGTGCCTTTTGGGGCGGCCGGGGAGGCTCCGAGTGCCTTTCGGGGCAGCCGGGCCGCCTCCGAGTGCCTTTAGGGGCGGCCGGGGCGCCTCCAAGTGCCTTTCGGGATGGCCGGGGAGGCTCCGAGTGCCTTTCGGGGTGGCTGGGCAGGCTCCAAGTGCCTTTTGGGGCGGTCAGGCTGCCTCCAAGTGCCTTTCAGGGAGGCCGGTCTGCCTCCGAGTTCCTTTCGGGGTGGCCGGGGAGGCTCCGAGTGCCTTTCGGGGCGACCGGGCCTCCTCCGAGTGCCTTTAGGGGAGGCCGGGGAGGCTCCGAGTGCCTTTCAGGGTAGCTGGGGCGCCTCCGAGTGCCTTTTGGGGTGGCCGGGGAGGCTCCGAGTGCCTTTTGGGGCGGCCGTGCAGGCCCCGAGTGCCTTTTGGGGTGGTCGGGCAGGCTCCGAGTGCCTTTCGGGGCAGCCGGGGAGGCTCCGAGTGCCTTTTGGGGCGTCCGGGGAGGCTCCGAGTGCCTTTCGGGGTGGTCGGGCAGGCTCCGAGTGCCTTTCGGGGAGGTCGGGGAGCCTCCGAGTGCCTTTTGGGGCGACCGGACCTCCTCCCATTGCTTTTTTTGGAGTCTGGGGAGGCTCCGAGTGCCTTTCGGGGAGGCCGGGCAGACTCCGATTGCCTTTCGGGGTGGCTGGGGCGCCTCCGAGTGCCTTTCGGGGTGGCCGGGGAGGCTCCGAGTGCCTTGTGGGGCAGCCGGGCCGCCTCCGAGTGCCTTTTGGGGCGGCCGGGGAG
This sequence comes from Struthio camelus, assembly GCF_040807025.1. Taxonomy (NCBI): domain Eukaryota; kingdom Metazoa; phylum Chordata; class Aves; order Struthioniformes; family Struthionidae; genus Struthio; species Struthio camelus. The sequence goes on along the minus strand of NC_090968.1, from coordinate 2,276,185 downwards.
GCTCCGAGTGCCTTTCGGTGAGGCTGGGGAGGCTCCGAGTGCCTTTCGGGGCGGCCGGGGAGGCTCCGAGTGCCTTTGGGGGCGGCCGGGCCGCCTCCGAGTGCCTTTCGGTGAGGCCGGGGAGGCTCCGAGTGCCTTTTGGGGCGGCCGGGCAGGCTCCGAGTGCCTTTCGGGGTGGCCGGGGAGGCTCCGAGTGCCTTTCGGTGAGGCTGGGGAGGCTCCGAGTGCCTTTCGGGGCAGCCGGGGAGGCTCCGAGTGCCTTTTGGGGTGGCCAGGCCGCCTCCGAGTGCCTTTCGGGGCGGCCAGGCTGCCTGCGTGTGCCTTTTGGGGCGGCCGGGGAGGCTCCAAGTGCCTTTCGGGGAGGCCGGGGAGGCTCCGAGTGCCTTTGTGGGCGTCCGGGGAGGCTCCGAGTGCCTTTTGGGGCGGCCGGGGAGGCTCCGAGTGCCTTTTGGGGTGGCCGGGCAGGCTCCAAGTGCCTTTCGGGGTCTCCGAGCTGCCTCTGAGTGCCTTTGGGGGCGGCAGGGCGGGCTCCGAGTGCCTTTTGGGGTGGCCGGTCTGCCTCCGAGTGCCTTTCGGGGAGGCCGGGGAGACTCCGAGTGCCTTTCAGGGAGGCCGGTCTGCCTCCGAGTGCCTTTTGGGAAGGCCGGGCCGCCTGCGAGTGCCTTTCGGGGCGGCCGGGGAGGCTCCGAGTGCCTTTCGGGGCAGCCGGGGAGGCTCCGAGTGCCTTTCGGGGCGGTCGGGGAGGCTCCGAGTGCTTTTCGGGGCATCCGGGGAGGCTCCGAGTGCCTTTTGGGGTGGCCGGGCAAGCTCCGAGTGCCATTTGGGGCAGCCGGGGAGGCTCCGAGTGCCTTTTGGGGCGTCCGGGGAGGCTCCGAGTGCCTTTCGGGGTGGTCGGGCAGGCTCCGAGTGCCTTTCGGGGAGGTCGGGGAGGCTCCGAGTGCCTTTCGGGGCGGTCGGGGAGGCTCCGAGTGCCTTTCGGGGCATCCGGGGAGGCTCCGAGTGCCTTTCGGGGTGGCCGGGGAGGCTCCGAGTGCCTTTTGGGGCAGCCGGGCAGGCTCCGAGTGCCTTTCGGGGTAGCTGGGGCGCCTCCGAGTGCCTTTTGGGGCGTCCGGTGAGGCTCCGAGTGCCTTTCGGGGCGGCCGGTCCACCTCCGAGTGCCTTTCGGGGCGGCCGGGGAGGCTCCGAGTGCCTTTCGGGGCAGCCGGGCTTCCTCCGAGTGCCTTTCGGGGTAGCTGGGGAGCCTCCGAGTGCCTTTCGGTGAGGCCAGGCAGGCTCCGAGTGCCTTTTGGGGCAGCCGGGGAGGCTCCGAGTGCCTTTTGGGGCGTCCGGGGAGGCTCCGAGTGCCTTTCGGGGCGGCCAGGCTGCCTGCGTGTGCCTTTTGGGGTGTCCGGGCCGCCTCCGAGTGCCTTTCGGGGTGGTCGGGCCGCCTCCGAGTGCCTTTCGGGGTGGCCGGGGAGGCTCCGATTGCCTTTCGGGGAGGCCGGAGAGGCTCCGAGTGCCTTTGTGGGCGTCCGGGGAGGCTTGGAGTGTTTTTTGGGGCGGCCGGGGAGGCTCCGAGTGCCTTTCGGGGAGGCCGGGGAGGCTCCGAGTGCCTTTCGGGGTCTCCGAGCTGCCTCTGAGTGCCTTTTGGGGCGGCCGGGGAGGCTCCGAGTGCCTTTTGGCGTGGCCGGTCTGCCTCTGATTGCCTTTCGGGAAGGCCGGGGAGACTCCGAGTGCCTTTCAGGGAGGCCGGTCTGCCTCCGAGTGCCTTTTGGGAAGGCCGGGCCGCCTCCGATTGCCTTTCGGGGCGGCCGGGGAGGCTCCGAGTGCCTTTTGGGGTGGCCGGGGAGGCTCCGAGTGCCTTTTGGGGTGGTCGGGCCGCCTCCGAGTCCCTTTCGGGGTGGCCGGGGAAGCTCCGAGTGCCTTTCGGGGTAGCTGGGGCGCCTCCGAGTGCCTTTCGGGGCTTCCGGGGAGGCTCCGAGTGCCTTTTGGGGTGGCCGGGCCGCCTCCGAGTGCCTTTCAGGGAGGCCGGTCTGCCTCCGAGTGCCTTTCGGGGCGGCCGGGGAGGCTCTGAGTGCCTTTCAGGGCGGTCGGGGAGGCTCCGAGTGCCTTTCGGGGTGGCCGGGGAGGCTCTGAGTGCCTTTTGTTGCAGCCGGGGAGGCTCCGAGTGCCTTTCGGGGCGGCCGGGGAGGCTCCGAGTGCCTTTCGGGGCGACCGGGCCTCCTCCGAGTGACTTTCGGGGAGGCCGGGGAGGCTCCGAGTGCCTTTTGGGGCGGCCGGGGAATCTCCGAGTGCCTTTCGGGGCGGCCGGGCAGGCTCCGAGTGCCTTTCGGGGCGACCGGGCCGCCTCCGAGTGCCTTTTGGGGTGGCTGGGGAGGCTCCGAGTGCCTTTTGGGGTGGCCGGGCCGCCTCCGAGTGTCTTATGGGGAGTCTGGGGAGGCTCCGAGTGCCTTTCGGGGTGGCCGGGCCGCCTCCGAGTGCCTTTTGGGAAGGCCGGGCCGCCTCCGATTGCCTTTCGTGGCGGCCGGGGAGGCTCCGAGTGCCTTTTGGGGTGGTCGGGGAGGCTCCGAGTGCCTTTCGGGGTGGCCGGGGAGGCTCCGAGTGCCTTTTGGGGTGGCTGGGGCGCCTCCGAGTGCCTTTCGGAGTGGCCGGGGAGGCTCCGAGTGCCTTTTAGGGTGACCGGGCCGCCTCCGAGTGCCTTTTGGGGTGGCCGGGCAGGCTCCGAGTGCCTTTCGGGGTGGCTGGGGCAGGCCCCGAATGCCTTTCGGGGTGGTCGGGCAGGCTCCGAGTGCCTTTCGGGGTGGTCGGGCAGGCTCCGAGTGCCTTTCAGGGAGGCCGGTCTGCCTCCGAGTGCCTTTCGGGGCGGTCGGGGTGTCTTCGAGTGCCTTTCGGGGCGGCCGGAGTGTCTCCAAGTGCCTTTTGGGGCGGCCGGGGAGGCTCCGAGTGCCTTTCGGGGCGGTCGGGGAGGCTCCGAGTGCCTTTCGGGGCAGCCGGGGAGGCTCCGAGTGCCTTTCGGGGCGGTCGGGGAGGCTCCGAGTGCCTTTCGGGGTGGCCGGGGAGGCTCCGAGTGCCTTTCGGGGTGGCCGGGGAGGCTCCGAGTGCCTTTCGGGGCAGCCGGGGAGGCTCCGAGTGCCTTTCGGGGCGGTCGGGGAGGCTCCGAGTGCCTTTCGGGGCATCCGGGGAGGCTCCGAGTGCCTTTCGGGGCGGCCGGGGAGGCTCCGAGTGCCTTTTGGGGCGACCGGGCCGCCTCCGAGGGCCTTTTGGGGAGTCTTGGGAGGCTCTGAGTGCCTTTCGGTGAGGCCAGAGAGGCACCGAGTGCCTTTTGGGGCTGCTGGGCAAGCTCCGAGTGCCTTTCGGGGCAGCCGGGCAGGCTCCGAGTGCCTTTCGGGGTAGCTGGGGCGCCTCCGAGTGCCTTTCGGGGTCTCCGAGCTGCCTCTGAGTGCCTTTCGCGGTGGCCGTGCAGGCCCCGAGTGCCTTTTGGGGTGGTCGGGCCAGCTCCGAGTGCCTTTCGAGGAGGCCGGGGAGGCTCCGAGTGCCTTTCGGGGTGGCCGGGGAGGCTCCGAGTGCCTTTTGGGGAGTCTGGGGAGGCTCCGAGTGCCTTTCGGGGAGGCCGGGCCGCCTCCGAGTGCCTTTCGGGGAGGCCGGGGAGGCTCCGAGTGCCTTTTGGGGTGGCCGGGGAGGCTCCGAGTGCCTTTCGGGGTGGTCGGGCAGGCTCCGAGTGCCTTTTGGGGTGGTCGGGCAGGCTCCGAGTGCCTTTCGGGGCGGCCGGTCTGCCTCCGAGTGCCTTTCGGGGCGGCCGGGGAGGCTCCGAGTGCCTTTCGCGGCGGTCGGGGAGGCTCCGAGTGCCTTTTGGGGTGGCCGGGGAGGCTCCGAGTGCCTTTTGTTGCAGCCGGGGAGGCTCCGAGTGCCTTTTGGGGTGGCCGGGGAGGCTCCGAGTGCCTTTCGGGGAGGCCGGGGCGCCTCCGAGTGCCTTTCGGGGAGGCCGGGGAGGCTCCGATTGCCTTTCGGGGCGGTCGGGGAGGCTCCGAGTGCCTTTTGTTGAAGCCGGGGAGGCTCCGAGTGCCTTTCGGGGCGACCGGGCCGCCTCCGAGTGCCTTTTGGGGTGGCTGGGGAGGCTCCGAGTGCCTTTTGGGGTGGCCGGGCCGCCTCCGAGTGTCTTATGGGGAGTCTGGGGAGGCTCCGAGTGCCTTTTGGGGCGGCCGGGCCGCCTCCGAGTACCTTTCGGGGTGGCCGGGCCGCCTCCAAGTGCCTTTCGCGGCGGCCAGGCTGCCTCCGAGTGCCTTTCGGGGAGGCCGGGCAGGCTCCGAGTGCCTTTTGGGGCGGTGGGGGAGGCTCCGAGTGCCTTTCGGGGTGGCCGGGGAGGCTCCAAGTGCCTTTTGGGTGCGGCCGGGGAGGCTCCGAGTGCCTTTCGGGGCGGTCAGGTTGCCTCCGAGTGCCTTTCGTGGAGGCCGGGGAGGCTCCGAGTGCCTTTTGGGGCGGCCGGGGAGGCTCCGAGTGCCTTTCGGGGCAGCCGGGCCGCCTCCGAGTGCCTTTAGGGGCGGCCGGGGCGCCTCCAAGTGCCTTTCGGGATGGCCGGGGAGGCTCCGAGTGCCTTTCGGGGTGGCTGGGGAGGCTCCAAGTGCCTTTTGGGGCGGTCAGGCTGCCTCCGAGTGCCTTTCAGGGAGGCCGGTCTGCCTCCGAGTTCCTTTCGGGGTGGCCGGGGAGGCTCCGAGTGCCTTTCGGGGCGGCAGGGTCGGCTCCGAGTGCCTTTCGGGGAGGCCGGGGAGGCTCCGAGTGCCTTTCAGGGTAGCTGGGGCGCCTCCGAGTGCCTTTTGGGGTGGCCGGGGAGGCTCCGAGTGCCTTTCGGGGCGGCCGTGCAGGCCCCGAGTGCCTTTTGGGGTGGTCGGGCAGGCTCCGAGTGCCTTTCGGGGCAGCCGGGGAGGCTCCGAGTGCCTTTTGGGGCGTCCGGGGAGGCTCCGAGTGCCTTTCGGGGTGGTCGGGCAGGCTCCGAGTGCCTTTCGGGGAGGTCGGGGAGCCTCCGAGTGCCTTTTGGGGCGACCGGACCGCCTCCCAGTGCTTTTTTTGGAGTCTGGGGAGGCTCCGAGTGCCTTTCGGGGAGGCCGGGCAGACTCCGATTGCCTTTCGGGGTGGCTGGGGCGCCTCCGAGTGCCTTTCGGGGTGGCTGGGGAGGCTCCGAGTGCCTTGTGGGGCAGCCGGGCCGCCTCCGAGTGCCTTTTGGGGCGGCCGGGGAGGCTCCGAGTGCCTTTCGGTGAGGCTGGGGAGGCTCCGAGTGCCTTTCGGGGCGGCCGGGGAGGCTCCGAGTGCCTTTGGGGGCGGCCGGGCCGCCTCCGAGTGCCTTTCGGTGAGGCCGGGGAGGCTCCGAGTGCCTTTTGGGGCGGCCGGGCAGGCTCCGAGTGCCTTTCGGGGTGGCCGGGGAGGCTCCGAGTGCCTTTCGGTGAGGCTGGGGAGGCTCCGAGTGCCTTTCGGGGCAGCCGGGGAGGCTCCGAGTGCCTTTTGGGGTGGCCAGGCCGCCTCCGAGTGCCTTTCGGGGCGGCCAGGCTGCCTGCGTGTGCCTTTTGGGGCGGCCGGGGAGGCTCCAAGTGCCTTTCGGGGAGGCCGGGGAGGCTCCGAGTGCCTTTGTGGGCGTCCGGGGAGGCTCCGAGTGCCTTTCGGGGCGGCCGGGGAGGCTCCGAGTGCCTTTTGGGGTGGCCGGGCAGGCTCCGAGTGCCTTTCGGGGTCTCCGAGCTGCCTCTGAGTGCCTTTGGGGGCGGCAGGGCGGGCTCCGAGTGCCTTTTGGGGTGGCCAGTCTGCCTCCGAGTGCCTTTCGGGGAGGCCGGGGAGACTCCGAGTGCCTTTCAGGGAGGCCGGTCTGCCTCCGAGTGCCTTTTGGGAAGGCCGGGCCGCCTGCGAGTGCCTTTCGGGGCGGCCGGGGAGGCTCCGAGTGCCTTTCGGGGCGGTCGGGCAGGCTCCGAGTGCCTTTCGGGGCGGCCGGGGAGGCTCCGAGTGCCTTTCGGGGAGGCCGGGGAGGCTCCGAGTGCCTTTCGGGGCGGCCGGGGAGGCTCCGAGTGCCTTTCGGGGTGGTCGGGCAGGCTCCGAGTGCCTTTTGGGGTGGTCGGGCAGGCTCCGAGTGCCTTTCAGGGAGGCCGGTCTGCCTCCGAGTGCCTTTCGGGGAGGTCGGGGTGTCTTCGAGTGCCTTTCGGGGCGGCCGGAGTGTCTCCAAGTGCCTTTTGGGGCGGCCGGGCCGGCTCCGAGTGCCTTTCGGGGCGGTCGGGGAGGCTCCGAGTGCCTTTTGGGGTGGCCGGGGAGGCTCTGAGTGCCTTTTGTTGCAGCCGGGGAGGCTCCGAGTTCCTTTCGGGGTGGTCGGGCAGGCTCCGAGTGCCTTTCAGGGAGGCCGGTCTGCCTCCGAGTGCCTTTCGGGGCGGTCGGGGTGTCTTCGAGTGCCTTTCGGGGCGGCCGGAGTGTCTCCAAGTGCCTTTTGGGGCGGCCGGGGAGGCTCCGAGTGCCTTTCGGGGCGGTCGGGGAGGCTCCGAGTGCCTTTTGGGGTGGCCGGGGAGGCTCTGAGTGCCTTTTGTTGCAGCCGGGGAGGCTCCGAGTGCCTTTCGGGGTGGCCGGGGAGGCTCCGAGTGCCTTTCGGGGCGGTCGGGGAGGCTCCGAGTGCCTTTCGGGGTGGCCGGGGAGGCTCCGAGTGCCTTTCGGGGCAGCCGGGCAGGCTCCGAGTGCCTTTCGGGGTAGCTGGGGCGCCTCCGAGTGCCTTTTTGGGCGTCCGGGGAGGCTCCGAGTGCCTTTCGGGGCGGCCGGTCCACCTCCGAGTGCCTTTCGGGGCGGCCGGGGAGGCTCCGAGTGCCTTTCGGGGCAGCCGGGCTTCCTCCGAGTGCCTTTCGGGGTAGCTGGGGAGCCTCCGAGTGCCTTTCGGTGAGGCCGGGGAGGCTCCGAGTGCCTTTTGGGGTGGCCGGGCAAGCTCCGAGTGCCATTTGGGGCGGCCGGGCAGGCTCCGAGTGCCTTTTGGGGCAGCCGGGGAGGCTCCGAGTGCCTTTTGGGGCGTCCGGGGAGGCTCCGAGTGCCTTTCGGGGTGGTCGGGCAGGCTCCGAGTGCCTTTCGGGGAGGTCGGGGAGCCTCCGAGTGCCTTTTGGGGCGACCGGACCGCCTCCCAGTGCTTTTTTTGGAGTCTGGGGAGGCTCCGAGTGCCTTTCGGGGAGGCCGGGCAGACTCCGATTGCCTTTCGGGGTGGCTGGGGCGCCTCCGAGTGCCTTTCGGGGTGGCCGGGGAGGCTCCGAGTGCCTTGTGGGGCAGCCGGGCCGCCTCCGAGTGCCTTTTGGGGCGGCCGGGGAGGCTCCGAGTGCCTTTCGGTGAGGCTGGGGAGGCTCCGAGTGCCTTTCGGGGCGGCCGGGGAGGCTCCGAGTGCCTTTGGGGGCGGCCGGGCCGCCTCCGAGTGCCTTTCGGTGAGGCCGGGGAGGCTCCGAGTGCCTTTTGGGGCGGCCGGGCAGGCTCCGAGTGCCTTTCGGGGTGGCCGGGGAGGCTCCGAGTGCCTTTCGGTGAGGCTGGGGAGGCTCCGAGTGCCTTTCGGGGCAGCCGGGGAGGCTCCGAGTGCCTTTTGGGGTGGCCAGGCCGCCTCCGAGTGCCTTTCGGGGCGGCCAGGCTGCCTGCGTGTGCCTTTTGGGGCGGCCGGGGAGGCTCCAAGTGCCTTTCGGGGAGGCCGGGGAGGCTCCGAGTGCCTTTGTGGGCGTCCGGGGAGGCTCCGAGTGCCTTTCGGGGCGGCCGGGGAGGCTCCGAGTGCCTTTTGGGGTGGCCGGGCAGGCTCCGAGTGCCTTTCGGGGTCTCCGAGCTGCCTCTGAGTGCCTTTGGGGGCGGCAGGGCGGGCTCCGAGTGCCTTTTGGGGTGGCCGGTCTGCCTCCGAGTGCCTTTCGGGGAGGCCGGGGAGACTCCGAGTGCCTTTCAGGGAGGCCGGTCTGCCTCCGAGTGCCTTTTGGGAAGGCCGGGCCGCCTGCGAGTGCCTTTCGGGGCGGCCGGGGAGGCTCCGAGTGCCTTTCGGGGCGGTCGGGCAGGCTCCGAGTGCCTTTCGGGGCGGCCGGGGAGGCTCCGAGTGCCTTTCGGGGAGGCCGGGGAGGCTCCGAGTGCCTTTCGGGGCGGCCGGGGAGGCTCCGAGTGCCTTTCGGGGTGGTCGGGCAGGCTCCGAGTGCCTTTTGGGGTGGTCGGGCAGGCTCCGAGTGCCTTTCAGGGAGGCCGGTCTGCCTCCGAGTGCCTTTCGGGGCGGTCGGGGTGTCTTCGAGTGCCTTTCGGGGCGGCCGGAGTGTCTCCAAGTGCCTTTTGGGGCGGCCGGGGAGGCTCCGAGTGCCTTTCGGGCTGGTCGGGCAGGCTCCGAGTGCCTTTTGGGGTGGTCGGGCAGGCTCCGAGTGCCTTTCAGGGAGGCCGGTCTGCCTCCGAGTGCCTTTTGGGGCGTCCGGGGAGGCTCCGAGTGCCTTTCGGGGCGGTCGGGGAGGCTCCGAGTGCCTTTTGGGGTGGCCGGGGAGGCTCTGAGTGCCTTTTGTTGCAGCCGGGGAGGCTCCGAGTGCCTTTTGGGGTGGCCGGGGAGGCTCCGAGTGCCTTTCGGGGAGGCCGGGGCGCCTCCGAGTGCCTTTCGGGGAGGCCGGGGAGGCTCCGATTGCCTTTCGGGGCGGTCGGGGAGGCTCCGAGTGCCTTTTGTTGAAGCCGGGGAGGCTCCGATTGCCTTTCGGGGCGACCGGGCCGCCTCCGAGTGCCTTTTGGGGTGGCTGGGGAGGCTCCGAGTGCCTTTTGGGGTGGCCGGGCCGCCTCCAAGTGTCTTATGGGGAGTCTGGGGAGGCTCCGAGTGCCTTTTGGGGCGGCCGGGCCGCCTCCGAGTACCTTTCGGGGTGGCCGGGCCGCCTCCAAGTGCCTTTCGCGGCGGCCAGGCTGCCTCCGAGTGCCTTTCGGGGAGGCCGGGCAGGCTCCGAGTGCCATTTGGGGCGGTGGGGGAGGCTCCGAGTGCCTTTCGGGGCAGCCGGGGAGGCTCCGAGTGCCTTTTGGGGCGTCCGGGGAGGCTCCGAGTGCCTTTCGGGGTGGTCGGGCAGGCTCCGAGTGCCTTTCGGGGAGGTCGGGGAGCCTCCGAGTGCCTTTTGGGGCGACCGGACCGCCTCCCAGTGCTTTTTTTGGAGTCTGGGGAGGCTCCGAGTGCCTTTCGGGGAGGCCGGGCAGACTCCGATTGCCTTTCGGGGTGGCTGGGGCGCCTCCGAGTGCCTTTCGGGGTGGCCGGGGAGGCTCCGAGTGCCTTGTGGGGCAGCCGGGCCGCCTCCGAGTGCCTTTTGGGGCGGCCGGGGAGGCTCCGAGTGCCTTTCGGTGAGGCTGGGGAGGCTCCGAGTGCCTTTCGGGGCGGCCGGGGAGGCTCCGAGTGCCTTTGGGGGCGGCCGGGCCGCCTCCGAGTGCCTTTCGGTGAGGCCGGGGAGGCTCCGAGTGCCTTTTGGGGCGGCCGGGCAGGCTCCGAGTGCCTTTCGGGGTGGCCGGGGAGGCTCCGAGTGCCTTTCGGTGAGGCTGGGGAGGCTCCGAGTGCCTTTCGGGGCAGCCTGGGAGGCTCCGAGTGCCTTTTGGGGTGGCCAGGCCGCCTCCGAGTGCCTTTCGGGGCGGCCAGGCTGCCTGCGTGTGCCTTTTGGGGCGGCCGGGGAGGCTCCAAGTGCCTTTCGGGGAGGCCGGGGAGGCTCCGAGTGCCTTTGTGGGCGTCCGGGGAGGCTCCGAGTGCCTTTCGGGGCGGCCGGGGAGGCTCCGAGTGCCTTTTGGGGTGGCCGGGCAGGCTCCGAGTGCCTTTTGGGGTGGTCGGGCAGGCTCCGAGTGCCTTTCAGGGAGGCCGGTCTGCCTCCGAGTGCCTTTCGGGGAGGTCGGGGTGTCTTCGAGTGCCTTTCGGGGCGGCCGGAGTGTCTCCAAGTGCCTTTTGGGGCGGCCGGGCCGGCTCCGAGTGCCTTTCGGGGCGGTCGGGGAGGCTCCGAGTGCCTTTTGGGGTGGCCGGGGAGGCTCTGAGTGCCTTTTGTTGCAGCCGGGGAGGCTCCGAGTTCCTTTCGGGGTGGTCGGGCAGGCTCCGAGTGCCTTTCAGGGAGGCCGGTCTGCCTCCGAGTGCCTTTCGGGGCGGTCGGGGTGTCTTCGAGTGCCTTTCGGGGCGGCCGGAGTGTCTCCAAGTGCCTTTTGGGGCGGCCGGGGAGGCTCCGAGTGCCTTTCGGGGCGGTCGGGGAGGCTCCGAGTGCCTTTTGGGGTGGCCGGGGAGGCTCTGAGTGCCTTTTGTTGCAGCCGGGGAGGCTCCGAGTGCCTTTCGGGGTGGCCGGGGAGGCTCCGAGTGCCTTTCGGGGCGGTCGGGGAGGCTCCGAGTGCCTTTCGGGGTGGCCGGGGAGGCTCCGAGTGCCTTTCGGGGCAGCCGGGCAGGCTCCGAGTGCCTTTCGGGGTAGCTGGGGCGCCTCCGAGTGCCTTTCGGGGCGTCCGGGGAGGCTCCGAGTGCCTTTCGGGGCGGCCGGTCCACCTCCGAGTGCCTTTCGGGGCGGCCGGGGAGGCTCCGAGTGCCTTTCGGGGCAGCCGGGCTTCCTCCGAGTGCCTTTCGGGGTAGCTGGGGAGCCTCCGAGTGCCTTTCGGTGAGGCCGGGGAGGCTCCGAGTGCCTTTTGGGGTGGCCGGGCAAGCTCCGAGTGCCATTTGGGGCGGCCGGGCAGGCTCCGAGTGCCTTTTGGGGCAGCCGGGGAGGCTCCGAGTGCCTTTTGGGGCGTCCGGGGAGGCTCCGAGTGCCTTTCGGGGTGGTCGGGCAGGCTCCGAGTGCCTTTCGGGGAGGTCGGGGAGCCTCCGAGTGCCTTTTGGGGCGACCGGACCGCCTCCCAGTGCTTTTTTTGGAGTCTGGGGAGGCTCCGAGTGCCTTTCGGGGAGGCCGGGCAGACTCCGATTGCCTTTCGGGGTGGCTGGGGCGCCTCCGAGTGCCTTTCGGGGTGGCCGGGGAGGCTCCGAGTGCCTTGTGGGGCAGCCGGGCCGCCTCCGAGTGCCTTTTGGGGCGGCCGGGGAGGCTCCGAGTGCCTTTCGGTGAGGCTGGGGAGGCTCCGAGTGCCTTTCGGGGCGGCCGGGGAGGCTCCGAGTGCCTTTGGGGGCGGCCGGGCCGCCTCCGAGTGCCTTTCGGTGAGGCCGGGGAGGCTCCGAGTGCCTTTTGGGGCGGCCGGGCAGGCTCCGAGTGCCTTTCGGGGTGGCCGGGGAGGCTCCGAGTGCCTTTCGGTGAGGCTGGGGAGGCTCCGAGTGCCTTTCGGGGCAGCCGGGGAGGCTCCGAGTGCCTTTTGGGGTGGCCAGGCCGCCTCCGAGTGCCTTTCGGGGCGGCCAGGCTGCCTGCGTGTGCCTTTTGGGGCGGCCGGGGAGGCTCCAAGTGCCTTTCGGGGAGGCCGGGGAGGCTCCGAGTGCCTTTGTGGGCGTCCGGGGAGGCTCCGAGTGCCTTTCGGGGCGGCCGGGGAGGCTCCGAGTGCCTTTTGGGGTGGCCGGGCAGGCTCCGAGTGCCTTTCGGGGTCTCCGAGCTGCCTCTGAGTGCCTTTGGGGGCGGCAGGGCGGGCTCCGAGTGCCTTTTGGGGTGGCCGGTCTGCCTCCGAGTGCCTTTCGGGGAGGCCGGGGAGACTCCGAGTGCCTTTCAGGGAGGCCGGTCTGCCTCCGAGTGCCTTTTGGGAAGGCCGGGCCGCCTGCGAGTGCCTTTCGGGGCGGCCGGGGAGGCTCCGAGTGCCTTTCGGGGCGGTCGGGCAGGCTCCGAGTGCCTTTCGGGGCGGCCGGGGAGGCTCCGAGTGCCTTTCGGGGAGGCCGGGGAGGCTCCGAGTGCCTTTCGGGGCGGCCGGGGAGGCTCCGAGTGCCTTTCGGGGTGGTCGGGCAGGCTCCGAGTGCCTTTTGGGGTGGTCGGGCAGGCTCCGAGTGCCTTTCAGGGAGGCCGGTCTGCCTCCGAGTGCCTTTCGGGGCGGTCGGGGTGTCTTCGAGTGCCTTTCGGGGCGGCCGGAGTGTCTCCAAGTGCCTTTTGGGGCGGCCGGGGAGGCTCCGAGTGCCTTTCGGGCTGGTCGGGCAGGCTCCGAGTGCCTTTTGGGGTGGTCGGGCAGGCTCCGAGTGCCTTTCAGGGAGGCCGGTCTGCCTCCGAGTGCCTTTTGGGGCGTCCGGGGAGGCTCCGAGTGCCTTTCGGGGCGGTCGGGGAGGCTCCGAGTGCCTTTTGGGGTGGCCGGGGAGGCTCTGAGTGCCTTTTGTTGCAGCCGGGGAGGCTCCGAGTGCCTTTTGGGGTGGCCGGGGAGGCTCCGAGTGCCTTTCGGGGAGGCCGGGGCGCCTCCGAGTGCCTTTCGGGGAGGCCGGGGAGGCTCCGATTGCCTTTCGGGGCGGTCGGGGAGGCTCCGAGTGCCTTTTGTTGAAGCCGGGGAGGCTCCGATTGCCTTTCGGGGCGACCGGGCCGCCTCCGAGTGCCTTTTGGGGTGGCTGGGGAGGCTCCGAGTGCCTTTTGGGGTGGCCGGGCCGCCTCCAAGTGTCTTATGGGGAGTCTGGGGAGGCTCCGAGTGCCTTTTGGGGCGGCCGGGCCGCCTCCGAGTACCTTTCGGGGTGGCCGGGCCGCCTCCAAGTGCCTTTCGCGGCGGCCAGGCTGCCTCCGAGTGCCTTTCGGGGAGGCCGGGGAGGCTCCGAGTGCCATTTGGGGCGGTGGGGGAGGCTCCGAGTGCCTTTCGGGGCAGCCGGGGAGGCTCCGAGTGCCTTTTGGGGCGTCCGGGGAGGCTCCGAGTGCCTTTCGGGGTGGTCGGGCAGGCTCCGAGTGCCTTTCGGGGAGGTCGGGGAGCCTCCGAGTGCCTTTTGGGGCGACCGGACCGCCTCCCAGTGCTTTTTTTGGAGTCTGGGGAGGCTCCGAGTGCCTTTCGGGGAGGCCGGGCAGACTCCGATTGCCTTTCGGGGTGGCTGGGGCGCCTCCGAGTGCCTTTCGGGGTGGCCGGGGAGGCTCCGAGTGCCTTGTGGGGCAGCCGGGCCGCCTCCGAGTGCCTTTTGGGGCGGCCGGGGAGGCTCCGAGTGCCTTTCGGTGAGGCTGGGGAGGCTCCGAGTGCCTTTCGGGGCGGCCGGGGAGGCTCCGAGTGCCTTTGGGGGCGGCCGGGCCGCCTCCGAGTGCCTTTCGGTGAGGCCGGGGAGGCTCCGAGTGCCTTTTGGGGCGGCCGGGCAGGCTCCGAGTGCCTTTCGGGGTGGCCGGGGAGGCTCCGAGTGCCTTTCGGTGAGGCTGGGGAGGCTCCGAGTGCCTTTCGGGGCAGCCTGGGAGGCTCCGAGTGCCTTTTGGGGTGGCCAGGCCGCCTCCGAGTGCCTTTCGGGGCGGCCAGGCTGCCTGCGTGTGCCTTTTGGGGCGGCCGGGGAGGCTCCAAGTGCCTTTCGGGGAGGCCGGGGAGGCTCCGAGTGCCTTTGTGGGCGTCCGGGGAGGCTCCGAGTGCCTTTCGGGGCGGCCGGGGAGGCTCCGAGTGCCTTTTGGGGTGGCCGGGCAGGCTCCGAGTGCCTTTCGGGGTCTCCGAGCTGCCTCTGAGTGCCTTTGGGGGCGGCAGGGCGGGCTCCGAGTGCCTTTTGGGGTGGCCGGTCTGCCTCCGAGTGCCTTTCGGGGAGGCCGGGGAGACTCCGAGTGCCTTTCAGGGAGGCCGGTCTGCCTCCGAGTGCCTTTTGGGAAGGCCGGGCCGCCTGCGAGTGCCTTTCGGGGCGGCCGGGGAGGCTCCGAGTGCCTTTCGGGGCGGTCGGGCAGGCTCCGAGTGCCTTTCGGGGCGGCCGGGGAGGCTCCGAGTGCCTTTCGGGGAGGCCGGGGAGGCTCCGAGTGCCTTTCGGGGCGGCCGGGGAGGCTCCGAGTGCCTTTCGGGGTGGTCGGGCAGGCTCCGAGTGCCTTTTGGGGTGGTCGGGCAGGCTCCGAGTGCCTTTCAGGGAGGCCGGTCTGCCTCCGAGTGCCTTTCGGGGCGGTCGGGGTGTCTTCGAGTGCCTTTCGGGGCGGCCGGAGTGTCTCCAAGTGCCTTTTGGGGCGGCCGGGGAGGCTCCGAGTGCCTTTCGGGCTGGTCGGGCAGGCTCCGAGTGCCTTTTGGGGTGGTCGGGCAGGCTCCGAGTGCCTTTCAGGGAGGCCGGTCTGCCTCCGAGTGCCTTTTGGGGCGTCCGGGGAGGCTCCGAGTGCCTTTCGGGGCGGTCGGGGAGGCTCCGAGTGCCTTTTGGGGTGGCCGGGGAGGCTCTGAGTGCCTTTTGTTGCAGCCGGGGAGGCTCCGAGTGCCTTTTGGGGTGGCCGGGGAGGCTCCGAGTGCCTTTCGGGGAGGCCGGGGCGCCTCCGAGTGCCTTTCGGGGAGGCCGGGGAGGCTCCGATTGCCTTTCGGGGCGGTCGGGGAGGCTCCGAGTGCCTTTTGTTGAAGCCGGGGAGGCTCCGATTGCCTTTCGGGGCGACCGGGCCGCCTCCGAGTGCCTTTTGGGGTGGCTGGGGAGGCTCCGAGTGCCTTTTGGGGTGGCCGGGCCGCCTCCAAGTGTCTTATGGGGAGTCTGGGGAGGCTCCGAGTGCCTTTTGGGGCGGCCGGGCCGCCTCCGAGTACCTTTCGGGGTGGCCGGGCCGCCTCCAAGTGCCTTTCGCGGCGGCCAGGCTGCCTCCGAGTGCCTTTCGGGGAGGCCGGGCAGGCTCCGAGTGCCATTTGGGGCGGTGGGGGAGGCTCCGAGTGCCTTTCGGGGAGGCCGGGGAGGCTCCGAGTGCCTTTCGGTGAGGCCGGGCAGGCTCCGAGTGCCTTTCGGGGCGGCCGGGCTGCCTCCGAGTGCCTTTTGTGGTGGCCGGGGAGGCTCCGAGTGCCTTTCGGGGCGGCCGGGGAGGCTCCGAGTGCCTTTCTGTGTGGCCGGGGCTCCTCCGGGTGCCTTTCGGGGCATCCGGGGAGGCTCCGAGTGCCTTTTGGGGTGGCCGGGGAGGCTCCGAGTGCCTTTCGGTGAGGCCGGGCAGGCTCCGAGTGCCTTTTGGGGCAGCCGGGCAGGCTCCGAGTGCCTTTCGGGGTAGCTGGGGCGCCTCCGAGTGCCTTTTGGGGCGTCCGGGGAGGCTCCGAGTGCCTTTCGGGGCGGCCGGTCCACCTCCGAGTGCCTTTCGGGGCGGCCGGGGAGGCTCCGAGTGCCTTTCGGGGCAGCCGGGCTTCCTCCGAGTGCCTTTCGGGGTAGCTGGGGAGCCTCCGAGTGCCTTTCGGTGAGGCCGGGGAGGCTCCGAGTGCCTTTTGGGGTGGCCGGGCAAGCTCCGAGTGCCATTTGGGGCGGCCGGGCAGGCTCCGAGTGCCTTTTGGGGCAGCCGGGGAGGCTCCGAGTGCCTTTTGGGGTGGCCGGGGAGGCTCCGAGTGCCTTTCGGGGCGGCCAGGCTGCCTGCGTGTGCCTTTTGGGGTGTCCGGGCCGCCTCCGAGTGCCTTTCGGGGTGGTCGGGCCGCCTCCGAGTGCCTTTCGGGGTGGCCGGGGAGGCTCCGATTGCCTTTCGGGGAGGCCGGAGAGGCTCCGAGTGCCTTTGTGGGCGTCCGGGGAGGCTTGGAGTGTTTTTTGGGGCGGCCGGGGAGGCTCCGAGTGCCTTTCGGGGAGGCCGGGGAGGCTCCGAGTGCCTTTCGGGGTCTCCGAGCTGCCTCTGAGTGCCTTTTGGGGCGGCCGGGGAGGCTCCGAGTGCCTTTTGGCGTGGCCGGTCTGCCTCTGAGTGCCTTTCGGGAAGGCCGGGGAGACTCCGAGTGCCTTTCAGGGAGGCCGGTCTGCCTCCGAGTGCCTTTTGGGAAGGCCGGGCCGCCTCCGATTGCCTTTCGGGGCGGCCGGGGAGGCTCCGAGTGCCTTTCGGGGTGGCCGGGGAGGCTCCGAGTGCCTTTTGGGGTGGTCGGGCCGCCTCCGAGTCCCTTTCGGGGTGGCCGGGGAAGCTCCGAGTGCCTTTCGGGGTAGCTGGGGCACCTCCGAGTGCCTTTCGGGGCTTCCGGGGAGGCTCTGAGTGCCTTTTGGGGTGGCCGGGCCGCCTCCGAGTGCCTTTCAGGGAGGCCGGTCTGCCTCCGAGTGCCTTTCGGGGCGGCCGGGGAGGCTCCGAGTGCCTTTCAGGGCGGTCGGGGAGGCTCCGAGTGCCTTTCGGGGAGGCCGGGGAGGCTCCGAGTGCCTTTGGGGGCGTCCGGGGAGGCTCCGAGTGCCTTTCGGGGCGGCAGGGGAGGCTCCGAGTGCCTTTCGGGGCGACCGGGCCTCCTCCGAGTGCCTTTCGGGGAGGCCGGGGAGGCTCCGAGTGCCTTTTGGGGCGGCCGGGGAATCTCCGAGTGCCTTTCGGGGCGGCCGGGCAGGCTCCGAGTGCCTTTCGGGGCGACCGGGCCGCCTCCGAGTGCCTTTTGGGGTGGCTGGGGAGGCTCCGAGTGCCTTTTGGGGTGGCCGGGCCGCCTCCGAGTGTCTTATGGGGAGTCTGGGGAGGCTCCGAGTGCCTTTCGGGGTGGCCGGGCCGCCTCCAAGTGCCTTTCGCAGCGGCCAGTCTGCCTCTGAGTGCCTTTCGGGGAGGCCGGGCAGGCTCCGAGTGCCTTTCGGGGTCGCCGAGCTGCCTCTGAGTGCCTTTGTGGGCGGCAGGGCAGGCTCTGAGTGCCTTTCGGGGTGGCCGGGCTGCCTCGGAGTGCCTTTCGGGGAGTCCGGGGAGACTCCGAGTGCCTTTCGGGGTGACCGGGTCGCCTCCGAGTGCCTTTTGGGAAGGCCGGGCCGCCTCCGATTGCCTTTCGTGGCGGCCGGGGAGGCTCCGAGTGCCTTTTGGGGTGGTCGGGGAGGCTCCGAGTGCCTTTCGGGGTGGCCGGGGAGGCTCCGAGTGCCTTTTGGGGTGGCTGGGGCGCCTCCGAGTGCCTTTCGGAGTGGCCGGGGAGGCTCCGAGTGCCTTTTGGGGTGGCCGGGCCGCCTCCGAGTGCCTTTTGGGGTGGCCGGGCAGGCTCCGAGTGCCTTTCGGGGTGGCTGGGGCAGGCCCCGAATGCCTTTCGGGGTGGTCGGGCAGGCTCCGAGTGCCTTTCGGGGTGGCCGGGGAGGCTCCGAGTGCCTTTCGGGGCGGCCGGGGAGGCTCCGAGTGCCTTTTGGGGAGTCTGGGGAGGCTCCGAGTGCCTTTCGGGGAGGCCGGGCCGCCTCCAAGTGCCTTTCGGGGCGGTGGGGGAGGCTCCGAGTGCCTTTCGGTGAGGCCGGGGAGGCTCCGAGTGCCTTTCGGGGCGGTGGGGGAGGCTCCGAGTACCTTTCGGGGCGGCCGGGCAGGCTCCGAGTGCCTTTCGGGGCGGTCAGGTTGCCTCCGAGTGCCTTTCGGGGCTGCCGGGGAGGCTCCGAGTGCCTTTCGGGGTGGCCGGGGAGGCTCTGAGTGCCTTTTGTTGCAGAGTGGGAGGCTCCGAGTGCCTTTCGGGGCTGACGGGCCGCCTCCGAGTGCCTTTTGGGGTGGCCGGGGAGGCTCCGAGTGCCTTTCGGGACGGCCGGGCAGGCTCCGAGTGCCTTTCGGGGCGGCCGGGCCGCCTCCGAGTGCCTTTCGGGGCAGCCGGGCAGGCTCCGAGTGCCTTTCGGGGCCGCCGGGCAGGCTCCGAGTGCCTTTCGGGGCGGCCAGGCTGCCTCCGAGTGCCTTTCGGGGAGGCCGGGCTGCCTCCGAGTGCCTTTCAGGGAGGCCGGTCTGCCTCCGAGTGCCTTTTGGGGCGGCCGGGGAGGCTCCGAATGCCTTTCGGGGTGGCCGGGGAGGCTCCGAGTGCCTTTCAGTGAGGCCGGGGAGGCTCCGAGTGCCTTTCTGGGTCGCCGAGCTGCCTCTGAGTGCCTTTTGGGGCGGCAGGGCAGGCTCCGAGTGCCTTTCGGGGAGGCCGGGCCGCCTTCGAGTGCCTTTCGGGGTGGCCGGGGAGACTCCGAGTGCCTTTCGGGGTGGCCGGGGAGGCTCCGAGTGCCTTTCCGGGCGTCCGGGGAGGCTCCGAGTGCCTTTCGGGGAGGCCGGGAGACTCCGATTGCCTTTCGGGACGGCCCGGCTGCCTCCGAGTGCCTTTTGGGGTGGCCGGGGAGGCTCCGAGTGCCTTTCGGGGCGGCCTGGGAGGCTCCGAGTGCCTTTCTGTGTGGCCGGGGCTCCTCCGGGTGCCTTTCGGGGCATCCGGGGAGGCTCCGAGTGCCTTTCAGGGTGGCCGGGGAGGCTCCGAGTGCCTTTCGGGGTGGCCGGGCCGCCTCCGAGGGCCTTTTGGGTTGGCCGGGGAGGCTCCGAGTGCCTTTCGGGGTGGCCAGACAAGCCCCGAATGCCTTTCGGGGTGGCCGGGGAGGCTCCGAGTGCCTTTCGGGGTGGCCGGGCAGGCCCCGAATGCCTTTCGGGGTGGCCGGGCAGGCTCCGAGTGCCTTTCGGGGAGGCCGGGGCGCCTCTGAGTGCCTTTCGGGGAGGCTGGGGAGGCTCCGAGTGCCTTTCGGGGTGGCCGGGCCGCCTCCGAGTGCCTTTTGGGTTGGCCGGGGAGGCTCCGAGTGCCTTTCGGGGTGGCCAGACAGGCCCCGAATGCCTTTCGGGGTGGCCGGGGAGGCTCCGAGTGCCTTTCGGGGTGGCCGGGCAGGCCCCGAATTCCTTTCGGGGTGGCCGGGGAGGCTCCGAGTGCCTTTCGGGGTGGCCAGACAGGCCCCGAATGCCTTTCGGGGTGGCCGGGGAGGCTCCGAGTGCCTTTCGGGGTGGCCGGGCAGGCCCCGAATTCCTTTCGGGGTGGCCGGGGAGGCTCCGAGTGCCTTTCGGGGAGGCCGGGGAGGCTCCGAGTGCCTTTCGGGGCAGCCGGGCTGCCTCTGAGTGCCTTTTGGGGTGGCCGGGGAGGCTCCGAGTGCCTTTCGGGGCGGCCGGGGAGGCTCCGAGTGCCTTTGTGGTCGGCCGGGGAGGCTCCGAGTGCCTTTCGGGACGGTCGGGGAGGCTCCGAGTGCCTTTCGGGGCGGCTGGGCAGACTCCGATTGCCTTTCGGGGTGGCTGGGCTGCCTCCGAGTGCCTTTTGGGGTGGCCGGGGAGGCTCCAAGTGCCTTTCGGGGTGGCCGGGCCGCCTCCGAGTGCCTTTCAGGGCGACTGGGGAGGCTCCGAGTGCCTTTTGGGGCGGCCGGGTTGCCTCCGAGTGCCTTTCGGGGCGGTCGGGGAGGCTCCGAGTGCCTTTCGGGGAGGCCGGGGAGGCTCCGAGTGCCTTTCGGGGAGGCCGGGGAGGCTCCGAGTGCCTTTCGGGGCGGCCGGGGAGGCTCCGAGTGCCTTTCGGGACGGCCGGGTCGCCTCCGAGTGCCTTTCGGGGCTGCCGTGGAGGCTCCGAGTGCCTTTCGGGGCGGTCGAGGAGGCTCCGAGTGCCTTTCGGGGAGGCCGGGGAGGCTCCGAGTGCCTTTCGGGGCGGCCAAGCTGCCTCCGAGTGCCTTTCGAGGTGGCCGGGGAGGCTCCGAGTGCCTTTCGGGACGGCCGGGGAGGCTCCGAGTGCCTTTCGGTGAGGCCGGGGAGGCTCCGAGTGCCTTTCGGGGTGGTCGGGCAGGCTCCGAGTGCCTTTCGGGGAGGCTCCGAGTGCCTTTTGGGGCGACCGGGCCGCCTCCGAGTGCCTTTCGGGGAGTCTGGGGAGGCTCCGAGTGCCTTTCGGGGAGGCCGGGCAGACTCCGATTGCCTTTCGGGGTGGCTGGGGCACCTCCGAGTGCCTTTTGGGGTGGCCGGGGAGGCTCCGAGTGCCTTTCGGGGCGGCCGGGCCGCCTCCGAGTGCCTTTTGGGGCGGCCAGGCTGCCTCCGAGTGCCTTTCGGTGCGGCCGGGGAGGCTCCGAGTGCCTTTCGGTGAGGCCGGGGAGGCTCCGAGTGCCTTTCGGGGCGGCCGGGGAGGCTCCGAGTGCCTTTGGGGGCGGCCGGGCCGCCTCCGAGTGCCTTTCAGTGAGGCCGGGGAGGCTCCGAGTGCCTTTTGGGGCGGCCGGGGAATCTCCGAGTGCCTTTCGGGGCGGCCGGGCAGGCTCCGAGTGCCTTTCGGGGTGGCCGGGGAGGCTCCGAGTGCCTTTCAGGGAGGCCGGTCTGCCTCCGAGTGCCTTTCGGGGCGGCCGGGGAGGCTCCGAGTGCCTTTCGGGGCGGTCGGGGAGGCTCCGAGTGCCTTTTGGGGTGGCCGGGGAGGCTCCGAGTGCCTTTTGTTGCAGCCGGGGAGGCTCCGAGTGCCTTTGGGGGCTGACGGGGAGGCTCCGAGTGCCTTTCGGGGTGGTCGGGCAGGCTCCGAGTGCCTTTTGGGGTGGTCGGGCAGGCTCCGAGTGCCTTTCAGGGAGGCCGGTCTGCCTCCGAGTGCCTTTCGGTGAGGCCGGGAAGGCTCCGAGTGCCTTTCGCGGCGGTCGGGGAGGCTCCGAGTGCCTTTCGGGGTGGCCGGGGAGGCTCTGAGTGCCTTTTGTTGCAGCCGGGGAGGCTCCGAGTGCCTTTTGGGGTGGCCGGGGAGGCTCCGAGTGCCTTTCGGGGAGGCCGGGGCGCCTCCGAGTGCCTTTCGGGGAGGCCGGGGAGGCTCCGATTGCCTTTCGGGGCGGTCGGGGAGGCTCCGAGTGCCTTTCGGGGCGACCGGGCCGCCTCCGAGTGCCTTTTGGGGTGGCTGGGGAGGCTCCGAGTGCCTTTTGGGGTGGCCGGGCCGCCTCCGAGTGTCTTATGGGGAGTCTGGGGAGGCTCCGAGTGCCTTTTGGGGCGGCCGGGCCGCCTCCGAGTACATTTCGGGGTGGCCGGGCCGCCTCCAAGTGCCTTTCGCGGCGGCCAGGCTGCCTCCGAGTGCCTTTCGGGGAGGCCGGGCAGGCTCCGAGTGCCATTTGGGGCGGTGAGGGAGGCTCCGAGTGCCTTTCGGGGTGGCCGGGGAGGCTCCAAGTGCCTTTTGGGTGTGGCCAGGGAGGCTCCGAGTGCCTTTCGGGGCGGTCAGGTTGCCTCCGAGTGCCTTTCGTGGAGGCCGGGGAGGCTCCGAGTGCCTTTTGGGGCGGCCGGGGAGGCTCCGAGTGCCTTTCGGGGCAGCCGGGGAGGCTCCGAGTGCCTTTCGGGGCAGCCGGGCCGCCTCCGAGTGCCTTTAGGGGCGGCCGGGGCGCCTCCAAGTGCCTTTCGGGATGGCCGGGGAGGCTCCGAGTGCCTTTCGGGGTGGCTGGGCAGGCTCCAAGTGCCTTTTGGGGCGGTCAGGCTGCCTCCGAGTGCCTTTCAGGGAGGCCGGTCTGCCTCCGAGTTCCTTTCGGGGTGGCCGGGGAGGCTCCGAGTGCCTTTCGGGGCGGCAGGGCCGGCTCCGAGTGCCTTTCGGGGAGGCCGGGGAGGCTCCGAGTGCCTTTCAGGGTAGCTGGGGCGCCTCCGAGTGCCTTTTGGGGTGGCCGGGGAGGCTCCGAGTGCCTTTCGGGGCGGCCGTGCAGGCCCCGAGTGCCATTTGGGGTGGTCGGGCAGGCTCCGAGTGCCTTTCGGGGCAGCCGGGGAGGCTCCGAGTGCCTTTTGGGGCGTCCGGGGAGGCTCCGAGTGCCTTTCGGGGTGGTCGGGCAGGCTCCGAGTGCCTTTCGGGGAGGTCGGGGAGCCTCCGAGTGCCTTTTGGGGCGACCGGACCGCCTCCCAGTGCTTTTTTTGGAGTCTGGGGAGGCTCCGAGTGCCTTTCGGGGAGGCCGGGCAGACTCCGATTGCCTTTCGGGGTGGCTGGGGCGCCTCCGAGTGCCTTTTTGGGTGGCCGGGGAGGCTCCGAGTGCCTTGTGGGGCAGCCGGGCCGCCTCCGAGTGCCTTTTGGGGCGGCCGGGGAGGCTCCGAGTGCCTTTCGGTGAGGCTGGGGAGGCTCCGAGTGCCTTTCGGGGCGGCCGGGGAGGCTCCGAGTGCCTTTCGGGGTGGCCGGGCCGCCTCCGAGTGCCTTTCGGTGAGGCCGGGGAGGCTCCGAGTGCCTTTTGGGGCAGCCGGGCAGGCTCCGAGTGCCTTTCGGGGAGGCCGGGGAGGCTCCGAGTGCCTTTCGGTGAGGCTGGGGAGGCTCCGAGTGCCTTTCGGGGAGGCCGGGGAGGCTCCGAGTGCCTTTTGGGGTGGCCAGGCCGCCTCCGAGTGCCTTTCGGGGCGGCCAGGCTGCCTGCGTGTGCCTTTTGGGGCGGCCGGGGAGGCTCCAAGTGCCTTTCGGGGAGGCCGGGGAGGCTCCGAGTGCCTTTGTGGGCGTCCGGGGAGGCTCCGAGTGCCTTTCGGGGCGGCCGGGGAGGCTCCGAGTGCCTTTTGGGGTGGCCGGGCAGGCTCTGAGTGCCTTTCGGGGTCTCCGAGCTGCCTCTGAGTGCCTTTGGGGGCGGCAGGGCGGGCTCCGAGTGCCTTTTGGGGTGGCCGGTCTGCCTCCGAGTGCCTTTCGGGGAGGCCGGGGAGACTCCGAGTGCCTTTCAGGGAGGCCGGTCTGCCTCCGAGTGCCTTTTGGGAAGGCCGGGCCGCCTGCGAGTGCCTTTCGGGGCGGCCGGGGAGGCTCCGAGTGCCTTTCGGGGCGGTCGGGCAGGCTCCGAGTGCCTTTCGGGGCGGCCGGGGAGGCTCCGAGTGCCTTTCGGGGAGGCCGGGGAGGCTCCGAGTGCCTTTCGGGGCGGCCGGGGAGGCTCCGAGTGCCTTTCGGGGTGGTCGGGCAGGCTCCGAGTGCCTTTTGGGGTGGTCGGGCAGGCTCCGAGTGCCTTTCAGGGAGGCCAGTCTGCCTCCGAGTGCCTTTCGGGGCGGTCGGGGTGTCTTCGAGTGCCTTTCGGGGCGGCCGGAGTGTCTCCAAGTGCCTTTTGGGGCGGCCGGGGAGGCTCCGAGTGCCTTTCGGGGCGGTCGGGGAGGCTCCGAGTGCCTTTCGGGGTGGCCGGTCTGCCTCCGAGTGCCTTTCGGGGCGGTCGGGGAGGCTCCGAGTGCCTTTCGGGGCATCCGGGGAGGCTCCGAGTGCCTTTCGGGGTGGCCGGGGAGGCTCCGAGTGCCTTTCGGGGCAGCCGGGGAGGCTCCGAGTGCCTTTCGGGGCGGTCGGGGAGGCTCCGAGTGCCTTTCGGGGCATCCGGGGAGGCTCCGAGTGCCTTTCGGGGTGGCCGGGGAGGCTCCGAGTGCCTTTTGGGGCGACCGGGCCGCCTCCGAGGGCCTTTTGGGGAGTCTTGGGAGGCTCTGAGTGCCTTTCGGGGAGGCCGGGGAGGCACCGAGTGCCTTTTGGGGCTGCTGGGCAAGCTCCGAGTGCCTTTCGGGGCAGCCGGGCAGGCTCCGAGTGCTTTTCGGGGTAGCTGGGGCGCCTCCGAGTGCCTTTCGGGGTCTCCGAGCTGCCTCTGAGTGCCTTTCGCGGTGGCCGTGCAGGCCCCGAGTGCCTTTTGGGGTGGTCGGGCCAGCTCCGAGTGCCTTTCGAGGAGGCCGGGGAGGCTCCGAGTGCCTTTCGGGGTGGCCGGGGAGGCTCCGAGTGCCTTTTGGGGAGTCTGGGGAGGCTCCGAGTGCCTTTCGGGGAGGCCGGGCCGCCTCCGAGTGCCTTTCGGGGAGGCCGGGGAGGCTCCGAGTGCCTTTTGGGGCTGCCGGGGAGGCTCCGAGTGCCTTTCGGGGTGGTCGGGCAGGCTCCAAGTGCCTTTTGGGGTGGTCGGGCAGGCTCCGAGTGCCTTTCAGGGAGGCCGGTCTGCCTCCGAGTGCCTTTCGGGGCGGCCGGGGAGGCTCCGAGTGCCTTTCGCGGCGGTCGGGGAGGCTCCGAGTGCCTTTCGGGGTGGCCGGGGAGGCTCTGAGTGCCTTTTGTTGCAGCCGGGGAGGCTCCGAGTGCCTTTTGGGGTGGCCGGGGAGGCTCCGAGTGCCTTTCGGGGAGGCCGGGGCGCCTCCGAGTGCCTTTCGGGGAGGCCGGGGAGGCTCCGATTGCCTTTCGGGGCGGTCGGGGAGGCTCCGAGTGCCTTTTGTTGAAGCCGGGGAGGCTCCGATTGCCTTTCGGGGCGACCGGGCCGCCTCCGAGTGCCTTTTGGGGTGGCTGGGGAGGCTCCGAGTGCCTTTTGGGGTGGCCGGGCCGCCTCCGAGTGTCTTATGGGGAGTCTGGGGAGGCTCCGAGTGCCTTTTGGGGCGGCCGGGCCGCCTCCGAGTACCTTTCGGGGTGGCCGGGCCGCCTCCAAGTGCCTTTCGCGGCGGCCAGGCTGCCTCCGAGTGCCTTTCGGGGAGGCCGGGCAGGCTCCGAGTGCCATTTGGGGCGGTGGGGGAGGCTCCGAGTGCCTTTCGGGGTGGCCGGGGAGGCTCCAAGTGCCTTTTGGGTGCGGCCGGGGAGGCTCCGAGTGCCTTTCAGGGCGGTCAGGTTGCCTCCGAGTGCCTTTCGTGGAGGCCGGGGAGGCTCCGAGTGCCTTTTGGGGCGGCCGGGGAGGCTCCGAGTGCCTTTCGGGGTGGTCGGGCAGGCTGCGAGTGCCTTTCGGGGAGGTCGGGGAGCCTCCGAGTGCCTTTTGTGGCGACCGGACCGCCTCCCAGTGCTTTTTTTGGAGTCTGGGGAGGCTCCGAGTGCCTTTCGGGGAGGCCGGGCAGACTCCGATTGCCTTTCGGGGTGGCTGGGGCGCCTCCGAGTGCCTTTTTGGGTGGCCGGGGAGGCTCCGAGTGCCTTGTGGGGCAGCCGGGCCGCCTCCGAGTGCCTTTTGGGGCGGCCGGGGAGGCTCCGAGTGCCTTTCGGTGAGGCTGGGGAGGCTCCGAGTGCCTTTCGGGGCGGCCGGGGAGGCTCCGAGTGCCTTTGGGGGCGGCCGGGCCGCCTCCGAGTGCCTTTCGGTGAGGCCGGGGAGGCTCCGAGTGCCTTTTGGGGCGGCCGGGCAGGCTCCGAGTGCCTTTCGGGGTGGCCGGGGAGGCTCCGAGTGCCTTTCGGTGAGGCTGGGGAGGCTCCGAGTGCCTTTCGGGGCAGCCGGGGAGGCTCCGAGTGCCTTTTGGGGTGGCCAGGCCGCCTCCGAGTGCCTTTCGGGGCGGCCAGGCTGCCTGCGTGTGCCTTTTGGGGCGGCCGGGGAGGCTCCGAGTGCCTTTCGGTGAGGCCGGGGAGGCTCCGAGTGCCTTTGTGGGCGTCCGGGGAGGCTCCGAGTGCCTTTCGGGGCGGCCGGGGAGGCTCCGAGTGCCTTTTGGGGTGGCCGGGCAGGCTCCGAGTGCCTTTCGGGGTCTCCGAGCTGCCTCTGAGTGCCTTTGGGGGCGGCAGGGCGGGCTCCGAGTGCCTTTTGGGGTGGCCGGTCTGCCTCCGAGTGCCTTTCGGGGAGGCCGGGGAGACTCCGAGTGCCTTTCAGGGAGGCCGGTCTGCCTCCGAGTGCCTTTTGGGAAGGCCGGGCCGCCTGCGAGTGCCTTTCGGGGCGGCCGGGGAGGCTCCGAGTGCCTTTCGGGGCGGTCGGGCAGGCTCCGAGTGCCTTTCGGGGCGGCCGGGGAGGCTCCGAGTGCCTTTCGGGGAGGCCGGGGAGGCTCCGAGTGCCTTTCGGGGCGGCCGGGGAGGCTCCGAGTGCCTTTCGGGGTGGTCGGGCAGGCTCCGAGTGCCTTTTGGGGTGGTCGGGCAGGCTCCGAGTGCCTTTCAGGGAGGCCGGTCTGCCTCCGAGTGCCTTTCGGGGCGGTCGGGGTGTCTTCGAGTGCCTTTCGGGGCGGCCGGAGTGTCTCCAAGTGCCTTTTGGGGCGGCCGGGGAGGCTCCGAGTGCCTTTCGGGGCGGTCGGGGAGGCTCCGAGTGCCTTTTGGGGTGGCCGGGGAGGCTCTGAGTGCCTTTTGTTGCAGCCGGGGAGGCTCCGAGTTCCTTTCGGGGTGGTCGGGCAGGCTCCGAGTGCCTTTCAGGGAGGCCGGTCTGCCTCCGAGTGCCTTTCGGGGCGGTCGGGGTGTCTTCGAGTGCCTTTCGGGGCGGCCGGAGTGTCTCCAAGTGCCTTTTGGGGCGGCCGGGGAGGCTCCGAGTGCCTTTCGGGGCGGTCGGGGAGGCTCCGAGTGCCTTTTGGGGTGGCCGGGGAGGCTCTGAGTGCCTTTTGTTGCAGCCGGGGAGGCTCCGAGTGCCTTTCGGGGTGGCCGGGGAGGCTCCGAGTGCCTTTCGCGGCGGTCGGGGAGGCTCCGAGTGCCTTTCGGGGTGGCCGGGGAGGCTCCGAGTGCCTTTCGGGGCAGCCGGGCAGGCTCCGAGTGCCTTTCGGGGTAGCTGGGGCGCCTCCGAGTGCCTTTTGGGGCGTCCGGGGAGGCTCCGAGTGCCTTTCGGGGCGGCCGGTCCACCTCCGAGTGCCTTTCGGGGCGGCCGGGGAGGCTCCGAGTGCCTTTCGGGGCAGCCGGGCTTCCTCCGAGTGCCTTTCGGGGTAGCTGGGGAGCCTCCGAGTGCCTTTCGGTGAGGCCGGGGAGGCTCCGAGTGCCTTTTGGGGTGGCCGGGCAAGCTCCGAGTGCCATTTGGGGCGGCCGGGCAGGCTCCGAGTGCCTTTTGGGGCAGCCGGGGAGGCTCCGAGTGCCTTTTGGGGCGTCCGGGGAGGCTCCGAGTGCCTTTCGGGGTGGTCGGGCAGGCTCCGAGTGCCTTTCGGGGAGGTCGGGGAGCCTCCGAGTGCCTTTTGGGGCGACCGGACCGCCTCCCAGTGCTTTTTTTGGAGTCTGGGGAGGCTCCGAGTGCCTTTCGGGGAGGCCGGGCAGACTCCGATTGCCTTTCGGGGTGGCTGGGGCGCCTCCGAGTGCCTTTCGGGGTGGCCGGGGAGGCTCCGAGTGCCTTGTGGGGCAGCCGGGCCGCCTCCGAGTGCCTTTTGGGGCGGCCGGGGAGGCTCCGAGTGCCTTTCGGTGAGGCTGGGGAGGCTCCGAGTGCCTTTCGGGGCGGCCGGGGAGGCTCCGAGTGCCTTTGGGGGCGGCCGGGCCGCCTCCGAGTGCCTTTCGGTGAGGCCGGGGAGGCTCCGAGTGCCTTTTGGGGCGGCCGGGCAGGCTCCGAGTGCCTTTCGGGGTGGCCGGGGAGGCTCCGAGTGCCTTTCGGTGAGGCTGGGGAGGCTCCGAGTGCCTTTCGGGGCAGCCGGGGAGGCTCCGAGTGCCTTTCAGGGAGGCCGGTCTGCCTCCGAGTGCCTTTTGGGAAGGCCGGGCCGCCTGCGAGTGCCTTTCGGGGCGGCCGGGGAGGCTCCGAGTGCCTTTCGGGGCGGTCGGGCAGGCTCCGAGTGCCTTTCGGGGCGGCCGGGGAGGCTCCGAGTGCCTTTTGTTGCAGCCGGGGAGGCTCCGAGTGCCTTTCGGGGCGGCCGGGGAGGCTCCGAGTGCCTTTCGGGGTGGTCGGGCAGGCTCCGAGTGCCTTTTGGGGTGGTCGGGCAGGCTCCGAGTGCCTTTCAGGGAGGCCGGTCTGCCTCCGAGTGCCTTTCGGGGCGGTCGGGGTGTCTTCGAGTGCCTTTCGGGGCGGCCGGAGTGTCTCCAAGTGCCTTTTGGGGCGGCCGGGGAGGCTCCGAGTGCCTTTCGGGCTGGTCGGGCAGGCTCCGAGTGCCTTTTGGGGTGGTCGGGCAGGCTCCGAGTGCCTTTCAGGGAGGCCGGTCTGCCTCCGAGTGCCTTTTGGGGCGTCCGGGGAGGCTCCGAGTGCCTTTCGGGGCGGTCGGGGAGGCTCCGAGTGCCTTTTGGGGTGGCCGGGGAGGCTCTGAGTGCCTTTTGTTGCAGCCGGGGAGGCTCCGAGTGCCTTTTGGGGTGGCCGGGGAGGCTCCGAGTGCCTTTCGGGGAGGCCGGGGCGCCTCCGAGTGCCTTTCGGGGAGGCCGGGGAGGCTCCGATTGCCTTTCGGGGCGGTCGGGGAGGCTCCGAGTGCCTTTTGTTGAAGCCGGGGAGGCTCCGATTGCCTTTCGGGGCGACCGGGCCGCCTCCGAGTGCCTTTTGGGGTGGCTGGGGAGGCTCCGAGTGCCTTTTGGGGTGGCCGGGCCGCCTCCAAGTGTCTTATGGGGAGTCTGGGGAGGCTCCGAGTGCCTTTTGGGGCGGCCGGGCCGCCTCCGAGTACCTTTCGGGGTGGCCGGGCCGCCTCCAAGTGCCTTTCGCGGCAGCCAGGCTGCCTCCGATTGCCTTTCGGGGAGGCCGGGGAGGCTCCGAGTGCCATTTGGGGCGGTGGGGGAGGCTCCGAGTGCCTTTCGGGGCAGCCGGGGAGGCTCCGAGTGCCTTTTGGGGCGTCCGGGGAGGCTCCGAGTGCCTTTCGGGGTGGTCGGGCAGGCTCCGAGTGCCTTTCGGGGAGGTCGGGGAGCCTCCGAGTGCCTTTTGGGGCGACCGGACCGCCTCCCAGTGCTTTTTTTGGAGTCTGGGGAGGCTCCGAGTGCCTTTCGGGGAGGCCGGGCAGACTCCGATTGCCTTTCGGGGTGGCTGGGGCGCCTCCGAGTGCCTTTCGGGGTGGCCGGGGAGGCTCCGAGTGCCTTGTGGGGCAGCCGGGCCGCCTCCGAGTGCCTTTTGGGGCGGCCGGGGAGGCTCCGAGTGCCTTTCGGTGAGGCTGGGGAGGCTCCGAGTGCCTTTCGGGGCGGCCGGGGAGGCTCCGAGTGCCTTTGGGGGCGGCCGGGCCGCCTCCGAGTGCCTTTCGGTGAGGCCGGGGAGGCTCCGAGTGCCTTTTGGGGCGGCCGGGCAGGCTCCGAGTGCCTTTCGGGGTGGCCGGGGAGGCTCCGAGTGCCTTTCGGTGAGGCTGGGGAGGCTCCGAGTGCCTTTCGGGGCAGCCGGGGAGGCTCCGAGTGCCTTTTGGGGTGGCCAGGCCGCCTCCGAGTGCCTTTCGGGGCGGCCAGGCTGCCTGCGTGTGCCTTTTGGGGCGGCCGGGGAGGCTCCAAGTGCCTTTCGGGGAGGCCGGGGAGGCTCCGAGTGCCTTTGTGGGCGTCCGGGGAGGCTCCGAGTGCCTTTCGGGGCGGCCGGGGAGGCTCCGAGTGCCTTTTGGGGTGGCCGGGCAGGCTCCGAGTGCCTTTCGGGGTCTCCGAGCTGCCTCTGAGTGCCTTTGGGGGCGGCAGGGCGGGCTCCGAGTGCCTTTTGGGGTGGCCGGTCTGCCTCCGAGTGCCTTTCGGGGAGGCCGGGGAGACTCCGAGTGCCTTTCAGGGAGGCCGGTCTGCCTCCGAGTGCCTTTTGGGAAGGCCGGGCCGCCTGCGAGTGCCTTTCGGGGCGGCCGGGGAGGCTCCGAGTGCCTTTCGGGGCGGTCGGGCAGGCTCCGAGTGCCTTTCGGGGCGGCCGGGGAGGCTCCGAGTGCCTTTCGGGGAGGCCGGGGAGGCTCCGAGTGCCTTTCGGGGCGGCCGGGGAGGCTCCGAGTGCCTTTCGGGGTGGTCGGGCAGGCTCCGAGTGCCTTTTGGGGTGGTCGGGCAGGCTCCGAGTGCCTTTCAGGGAGGCCGGTCTGCCTCCGAGTGCCTTTCGGGGCGGTCGGGGTGTCTTCGAGTGCCTTTCGGGGCGGCCGGAGTGTCTCCAAGTGCCTTTTGGGGCGGCCGGGGAGGCTCCGAGTGCCTTTCGGGCTGGTCGGGCAGGCTCCGAGTGCCTTTTGGGGTGGTCGGGCAGGCTCCGAGTGCCTTTCAGGGAGGCCGGTCTGCCTCCGAGTGCCTTTTGGGGCGTCCGGGGAGGCTCCGAGTGCCTTTCGGGGCGGTCGGGGAGGCTCCGAGTGCCTTTTGGGGTGGCCGGGGAGGCTCTGAGTGCCTTTTGTTGCAGCCGGGGAGGCTCCGAGTGCCTTTTGGGGTGGCCGGGGAGGCTCCGAGTGCCTTTCGGGGAGGCCGGGGCGCCTCCGAGTGCCTTTCGGGGAGGCCGGGGAGGCTCCGATTGCCTTTCGGGGCGGTCGGGGAGGCTCCGAGTGCCTTTTGTTGAAGCCGGGGAGGCTCCGATTGCCTTTCGGGGCGACCGGGCCGCCTCCGAGTGCCTTTTGGGGTGGCTGGGGAGGCTCCGAGTGCCTTTTGGGGTGGCCGGGCCGCCTCCAAGTGTCTTATGGGGAGTCTGGGGAGGCTCCGAGTGCCTTTTGGGGCGGCCGGGCCGCCTCCGAGTACCTTTCGGGGTGGCCGGGCCGCCTCCAAGTGCCTTTCGCGGCGGCCAGGCTGCCTCCGAGTGCCTTTCGGGGAGGCCGGGCAGGCTCCGAGTGCCATTTGGGGCGGTGGGGGAGGCTCCGAGTGCCTTTCGGGGTGGCCGGGGAGGCTCCAAGTGCCTTTTGGGTGCGGCCGGGGAGGCTCCGAGTGCCATTTGGGGCGGTGGGGGAGGCTCCGAGTGCCTTTCGGGGTGGCCGGGGAGGCTCCAAGTGCCTTTTGGGTGCGGCCGGGGAGGCTCCGAGTGCCTTTCGGGGCGGCCGGGGAGGCTCCGAGTGCCTTTCGGGGCAGCCGGGCCGCCTCCGAGTGCCTTTAGGGGCGGCCGGGGCGCCTCCAAGTGCCTTTCGGGATGGCCGGGGAGGCTCCGAGTGCCTTTCGGGGTGGCTGGGCAGGCTCCAAGTGCCTTTTGGGGCGGTCAGGCTGCCTCCGAGTGCCTTTCAGGGAGGCTGGTCTGCCTCCGAGTTCCTTTCGGGGTGGCCGGGGAGGCTCCGAGTGCCTTTCGGGGCGACCGGGCCTCCTCCGAGTGCCTTTCGGGGAGGCCGGGGAGGCTCCGAGTGCCTTTCAGGGTAGCTGGGGCGCCTCCGAGTGCCTTTTGGGGTGGCCGGGGAGGCTCCGAGTGCCTTTTGGGGCGGCCGTGCAGGCCCCGAGTGCCTTTTGGGGTGGTCGGGCAGGCTCCGAGTGCCTTTCGGGGCAGCCGGGGAGGCTCCGAGTGCCTTTTGGGGCGTCCGGGGAGGCTCCGAGTGCCTTTCGGGGTGGTCGGGCAGGCTCCGGGTGCCTTTCGGGGAGGTCGGGGAGCCTCCGAGTGCCTTTTGGGGCGACCGGACCGCCTCCCAGTGCTTTTTTTGGAGTCTGGGGAGGCTCCGAGTGCCTTTCGGGGAGGCCGGGCAGACTCCGATTGCCTTTCGGGGTGGCTGGGGCGCCTCCGAGTGCCTTTCGGGGTGGCCGGGGAGGCTCCGAGTGCCTTGTGGGGCAGCCGGGCCGCCTCCGAGTGCCTTTCGGTGAGGCTGGGGAGGCTCCGAGTGCCTTTCGGGGCGGCCGGGGAGGCTCCGAGTGCCTTTGGGGGCGGCCGGGCCGCCTCCGAGTGCCTTTCGGTGAGGCCGGGGAGGCTCTGAGTGCCTTTTGGGGCGGCCGGGCAGGCTCCGAGTGCCTTTCGGGGTGGCCGGGGAGGCTCCGAGTGCCTTTCGGTGAGGCTGGGGAGGCTCCGAGTGCCTTTCGGGGCAGCCGGGGAGGCTCCGAGTGCCTTTTGGGGTGGCCAGGCCGCCTCCGAGTGCCTTTCGGGGCGGCCAGGCTGCCTGCGTGTGCCTTTTGGGGCGGCCGGGGAGGCTCCAAGTGCCTTTCGGGGAGGCCGGGGAGGCTCCGAGTGCCTTTTTGGGCGTCCGGGGAGGCTCCGAGTGCCTTTCGGGGTGGCCGGGGAGGCTCCGAGTGCCTTTTGGGGTGGCCGGGCAGGCTCCGAGTGCCTTTCGGGGTCTCCGAGCTGCCTCTGAGTGCCTTTGGGGGCGGCAGGGCGGGCTCCGAGTGCCTTTTGGGGTGGCCGGTCTGCCTCCGAGTGCCTTTCGGGGAGGCCGGGGAGACTCCGAGTGCCTTTCAGGGAGGCCGGTCTGCCTCCGAGTGCCTTTTGGGAAGGCCGGGCCGCCTGCGAGTGCCTTTCGGGGCGGCCGGGGAGGCTCCGAGTGCCTTTCGGGGCGGTCGGGCAGGCTCCGAGTGCCTTTCGGGGCGGCCGGGGAGGCTCCGAGTGCCTTTCGGTGAGGCCGGGGAGGCTCCGAGTGCCTTTCGGGGCGGCCGGGGAGGCTCCGAGTGCCTTTCGGGGTGGTCGGGCAGGCTCCGAGTGCCTTTTGGGGTGGTCGGGCAGGCTCCGAGTGCCTTTCAGGGAGGCCGGTCTGCCTCCGAGTGCCTTTCGGGGCGGTCGGGGTGTCTTCGAGTGCCTTTCGGGGCGGCCGGAGTGTCTCCAAGTGCCTTTTGGGGTGGCCGGGGAGGCTCCGAGTGCCTTTCGGGGCGGTCGGGGAGGCTCCGAGTGCCTTTTGGGGTGGCCGGGGAGGCTCTGAGTGCCTTTTGTTGCAGCCGGGGAGGCTCCGAGTTCCTTTCGGGGTGGCCGGGGAGGCTCCGAGTGCCTTTCGGGGCGACCGGGCCTCCTCCGAGTGCCTTTCGGGGAGGCCGGGGAGGCTCCGAGTGCCTTTCAGGGTAGCTGGGGCGCCTCCGAGTGCCTTTTGGGGTGGCCGGGGAGGCTCCGAGTGCCTTTTGGGGCGGCCGTGCAGGCCCCGAGTGCCTTTTGGGGTGGTCGGGCAGGCTCCGAGTGCCTTTCGGGGCAGCCGGGGAGGCTCCGAGTGCCTTTTGGGGCGTCCGGGGAGGCTCCGAGTGCCTTTCGGGGTGGTCGGGCAGGCTCCGAGTGCCTTTCGGGGAGGTCGGGGAGCCTCCGAGTGCCTTTTGGGGCGACCGGACCGCCTCCCAGTGCTTTTTTTGGAGTCTGGGGAGGCTCCGAGTGCCTTTCGGGGAGGCCGGGCAGACTCCGATTGCCTTTCGGGGTGGCTGGGGCGCCTCCGAGTGCCTTTTTGGGTGGCCGGGGAGGCTCCGAGTGCCTTGTGGGGCAGCCGGGCCGCCTCCGAGTGCCTTTTGGGGCGGCCGGGGAGGCTCCGAGTGCCTTTCGGTGAGGCTGGGGAGGCTCCGAGTGCCTTTCGGGGCGGCCGGGGAGGCTCCGAGTGCCTTTGGGGGCGGCCGGGCCGCCTCCGAGTGCCTTTCGGTGAGGCCGGGGAGGCTCCGAGTGCCTTTTGGGGCGGCCGGGCAGGCTCCGAGTGCCTTTCGGGGTGGCCGGGGAGGCTCCGAGTGCCTTTCGGTGAGGCTGGGGAGGCTCCGAGTGCCTTTCGGGGCAGCCGGGGAGGCTCCGAGTGCCTTTTGGGGTGGCCAGGCCGCCTCCGAGTGCCTTTCGGGGCGGCCAGGCTGCCTGCGTGTGCCTTTTGGGGCGGCCGGGGAGGCTCCAAGTGCCTTTGTGGGCGTCCGGGGAGGCTCCGAGTGCCTTTCGGGGCGGCCGGGGAGGCTCCGAGTGCCTTTTGGGGTGGCCGGGCAGGCTCCGAGTGCCTTTCGGGGTCTCCGAGCTGCCTCTGAGTGCCTTTGGGGGCGGCAGGGCGGGCTCCGAGTGCCTTTTGGGGTGGCCGGTCTGCCTCCGAGTGCCTTTCGGGGAGGCCGGGGAGACTCCGAGTGCCTTTCAGGGAGGCCGGTCTGCCTCCGAGTGCCTTTTGGGAAGGCCGGGCCGCCTGCGAGTGCCTTTCGGGGCGGCCGGGGAGGCTCCGAGTGCCTTTCGGGGCGGTCGGGGAGGCTCCGAGTGCCTTTCGGGGCGGCCGGGGAGGCTCCGAGTGCCTTTCGGGGAGGCCGGGGAGGCTCCGAGTGCCTTTCGGGGCGGCCGGGGAGGCTCCGAGTGCCTTTCGGGGTGGTCGGGCAGGCTCCGAGTGCCTTTTGGGGTGGTCGGGCAGGCTCCGATTGCCTTTCGGGGAGGCCGGTCTGCCTCCGAGTGCCTTTCGGGGCGGTCGGGGTGTCTTCGAGTGCCTTTCGGGGCGGCCGGAGTGTCTCCAAGTGCCTTTTGGGGCGGCCGGGGAGGCTCCGAGTGCCTTTCGGGGCGGTCGGGGAGGCTCCGAGTGCCTTTTGGGGTGGCCGGGGAGGCTCTGAGTGCCTTTTGTTGCAGCCGGGGAGGCTCCGAGTGCCTTTCGGGGTGGCCGGGGAGGCTCCGAGTGCCTTTCGGGGCAGCCGGGGAGGCTCCGAGTGCCTTTCGGGGCGGTCGGGGAGGCTCCGAGTGCCTTTTGGGGCGGTCGGGGAGGCACCGAGTGCCTTTCGGGGCGGCCGGGGAGGCTCCGAGTGCCTTTCGGGGAGGCCGGGGAGGCTCCGAGTGCCTTTCGGGGCGGCCGGGGAGGCTCCGAGTGCCTTTCGGGGTGGCCGGGGAGGCTCCGAGTGCCTTTTGGGGCAGCCGGGCAGGCTCCGAGTGCCTTTCGGGGTAGCTGGGGCGCCTCCGAGTGCCTTTTGGGGCGTCCGGTGAGGCTCCGAGTGCCTTTCGGGGCGGCCGGTCCACCTCCGAGTGCCTTTCGGGGCGGCCGGGGAGGCTCCGAGTGCCTTTCGGGGCAGCCGGGCTTCCTCCGAGTGCCTTTCGGGGTAGCTGGGGAGCCTCCGAGTGCCTTTCGGTGAGGCCGGGCAGGCTCCGAGTGCCTTTTGGGGCAGCCGGGGAGGCTCCGAGTGCCTTTTGGGGCGTCCGGGGAGGCTCCGAGTGCCTTTCGGGGCGGCCAGGCTGCCTGCGTGTGCCTTTTGGGGTGTCCGGGCCGCCTCCGAGTGCCTTTCGGGGTGGTCGGGCCGCCTCCGAGTGCCTTTCGGGGTGGCCGGGGAGGCTCCGATTGCCTTTCGGGGAGGCCGGAGAGGCTCCGAGTGCCTTTGTGGGCGTCCGGGGAGGCTTGGAGTGTTTTTTGGGGCGGCCGGGGAGGCTCCGAGTGCCTTTCGGGGAGGCCGGGGAGGCTCCGAGTGCCTTTCGGGGTCTCCGAGCTGCCTCTGAGTGCCTTTTGGGGCGGCCGGGGAGGCTCCGAGTGCCTTTTGGCGTGGCCGGTCTGCCTCTGAGTGCCTTTCGGGAAGGCCGGGGAGACTCCGAGTGCCTTTCAGGGAGGCCGGTCTGCCTCCGAGTGCCTTTCGGGGAGGCCGGGGAGGCTCCGAGTGCCTTTCGGGGCGGCCGGGGAGGCTCCGAGTGCCTTTCGGGGTGGTCGGGCAGGCTCCGAGTGCCTTTTGGGGTGGTCGGGCAGGCTCCGAGTGCCTTTCAGGGAGGCCGGTCTGCCTCCGAGTGCCTTTCGGGGCGGTCGGGGTGTCTTCGAGTGCCTTTCGGGGCGGCCGGAGTGTCTCCAAGTGCCTTTTGGGGCGGCCGGGGAGGCTCCGAGTGCCTTTCGGGGCGGTCGGGGAGGCTCCGAGTGCCTTTTGGGGTGGCCGGGGAGGCTCTGAGTGCCTTTTGTTGCAGCCGGGGAGGCTCCGAGTGCCTTTCGGGGTGGCCGGGGAGGCTCCGAGTGCCTTTCGGGGCAGCCGGGGAGGCTCCGAGTGCCTTTCGGGGCGGTCGGGGAGG
Source organism: Struthio camelus (assembly GCF_040807025.1). Lineage (NCBI taxonomy): Eukaryota > Metazoa > Chordata > Aves > Struthioniformes > Struthionidae > Struthio > Struthio camelus. Next base: position 2,241,405 of record NC_090968.1, on the reverse strand, counting down.
CTCCGAGTGCCTTTCGGGGCATCCGGGGAGGCTCCGAGTGCCTTTCGGGGTGGCCGGGGAGGCTCCGAGTGCCTTTTGGGGCAGCCGGGCAGGCTCCGAGTGCCTTTCGGGGTACCTGGGGCGCCTCCGAGTGCCTTTTGGGGCGTCCGGTGAGGCTCCGAGTGCCTTTCGGGGCGGCTGGTCCACCTCCGAGTGCCTTTCGGTGAGGCCGGGGAGGCTCCGAGTGCCTTTCGGTGAGGCTGGGGAGGCTCCGAGTGCCTTTCGGGGCAGCCGGGGAGGCTCCGAGTGCCTTTTGGGGTGGCCAGGCCGCCTCCGAGTGCCTTTCGGGGCGGCCAGGCTGCCTGCGTGTGCCTTTTGGGGCGGCCGGGGAGGCTCCAAGTGCCTTTGTGGGCGTCCGGGGAGGCTCCGAGTGCCTTTCGGGGCGGCCGGGGAGGCTCCGAGTGCCTTTTGGGGTGGCCGGGGAGGCTCCGAGTGCCTTTCGGGGTCTCCGAGCTGCCTCTGAGTGCCTTTGGGGGCGGCAGGGCGGGCTCCGAGTGCCTTTTGGGGTGGCCGGTCTGCCTCCGAGTGCCTTTCGGGGAGGCCGGGGAGACTCCGAGTGCCTTTCAGGGAGGCCGGTCTGCCTCCGAGTGCCTTTTGGGAAGGCCGGGCCGCCTGCGAGTGCCTTTCGGGGCGGCCGGGGAGGCTCCGAGTGCCTTTCGGGGCGGTCGGGCAGGCTCCGAGTGCCTTTCGGGGCGGCCGGGGAGGCTCCGAGTGCCTTTCGGGGAGGCCGGGGAGGCTCCGAGTGCCTTTCGGGGCGGCCGGGGAGGCTCCGAGTGCCTTTCGGGGTGGTCGGGCAGGCTCCGAGTGCCTTTTGGGGTGGTCGGGCAGGCTCCGAGTGCCTTTCAGGGAGGCCGGTCTGCCTCCGAGTGCCTTTCGGGGCGGTCGGGGTGTCTTCGAGTGCCTTTCGGGGCGGCCGGAGTGTCTCCAAGTGCCTTTTGGGGCGGCCGGGGAGGCTCCGAGTGCCTTTCGGGGTGGTCGGGCAGGCTCCGAGTGCCTTTCGGGGTGGCCGGGGAGGCTCCGAGTGCCTTTCAGGGAGGCCGGTCTGCCTCCGAGTGCCTTTTGGGGCGGCCGGGGAGGCTCCGAGTGCCTTTCGGGGTGGTCGGGGAGGCTCCGAGTGCCTTTTGGGGTGGCCGGGGAGGCTCTGAGTGCCTTTTGTTGCAGCCGGGGAGGCTCCGAGTGCCTTTTGGGGTGGCCGGGGAGGCTCCGAGTGCCTTTCGGGGAGGCCGGGGCGCCTCCGAGTGCCTTTCGGGGAGGCCGGGGAGGCTCCGATTGCCTTTCGGGGCGGTCGGGGAGGCTCCGAGTGCCTTTTGTTGAAGCCGGGGAGGCTCCGATTGCCTTTCGGGGCGACCGGGCCGCCTCCGAGTGCCTTTTGGGGTGGCTGGGGAGGCTCCGAGTGCCTTTTGGGGTGGCCGGGCCGCCTCCAAGTGTCTTATGGGGAGTCTGGGGAGGCTCCGAGTGCCTTTTGGGGCGGCCGGGCCGCCTCCGAGTACCTTTCGGGGTGGCCGGGCCGCCTCCAAGTGCCTTTCGCGGCGGCCAGGCTGCCTCCGAGTGCCTTTCGGGGAGGCCGGGCAGGCTCCGAGTGCCATTTGGGGCGGTGGGGGAGGCTCCGAGTGCCTTTCGGGGTGGCCGGGGAGGCTCCAAGTGCCTTTTGGGTGCGGCCGGGGAGGCTCCGAGTGCCTTTCGGGGCGGCCGGGGAGGCTCCGAGTGCCTTTTGGGGCAGCCGGGCCGCCTCCGAGTGCCTTTAGGGGCGGCCGGGGCGCCTCCAAGTGCCTTTCGGGATGGCCGGGGAGGCTCCGAGTGCCTTTCGGGGTGGCTGGGCAGGCTCCAAGTGCCTTTTGGGGCGGTCAGGCTGCCTCCGAGTGCCTTTCAGGGAGGCCGGTCTGCCTCCGAGTTCCTTTCGGGGCGACCGGGCCTCCTCCGAGTGCCTTTCGGGGAGGCCGGGGAGGCTCCGAGTGCCTTTCAGGGTAGCTGGGGCGCCTCCGAGTGCCTTTTGGGGTGGCCGGGGAGGCTCCGAGTGCCTTTTGGGGCGGCCGGGGAGGCTCCGAGTGCCTTTCGGGGTGGTCGGGCAGGCTCCGAGTGCCTTTCGGGGCAGCCGGGGAGGCTCCGAGTGCCTTTTGGGGCGTCCGGGGAGGCTCCGAGTGCCTTTCGGGGTGGTCGGGCAGGCTCCGAGTGCCTTTCGGGGAGGTCGGGGAGCCTCCGAGTGCCTTTTGGGGCGACCGGACCGCCTCCCAGTGCTTTTTTTGGAGTCTGGGGAGGCTCCGAGTGCCTTTCGGGGAGGCCGGGCAGACTCCGATTGCCTTTCGGGGTGGCTGGGGCGCCTCCGAGTGCCTTTTTGGGTGGCCGGGGAGGCTCCGAGTGCCTTGTGGGGCAGCCGGGCCGCCTCCGAGTGCCTTTCGGTGAGGCTGGGGAGGCTCCGAGTGCCTTTCGGGGCGGCCGGGGAGGCTCCGAGTGCCTTTGGGGGCGGCCGGGCCGCCTCCGAGTGCCTTTCGGTGAGGCCGGGGAGGCTCCGAGTGCCTTTTGGGGCGGCCGGGCAGGCTCCGAGTGCCTTTCGGGGTGGCCGGGGAGGCTCCGAGTGCCTTTCGGTGAGGCTGGGGAGGCTCCGAGTGCCTTTCGGGGCAGCCGGGGAGGCTCCGAGTGCCTTTTGGGGTGGCCAGGCCGCCTCCGAGTGCCTTTCGGGGCGGCCAGGCTGCCTGCGTGTGCCTTTTGGGGCGGCCGGGGAGGCTCCAAGTGCCTTTCGGGGAGGCCGGGGAGGCTCCGAGTGCCTTTGTGGGCGTCCGGGGAGGCTCCGAGTGCCTTTCGGGGCGGCCGGGGAGGCTCCAAGTGCCTTTTGGGGTGGCCGGGGAGGCTCCGAGTGCCTTTCGGGGTCTCCGAGCTGCCTCTGAGTGCCTTTGGGGGCGGCAGGGCGGGCTCCGAGTGCCTTTTGGGGTGGCCGGTCTGCCTCCGAGTGCCTTTCGGGGAGGCCGGGGAGACTCCGAGTGCCTTTCAGGGAGGCCGGTCTGCCTCCGAGTGCCTTTTGGGAAGGCCGGGCCGCCTGCGAGTGCCTTTCGGGGCGGCCGGGGAGGCTCCGAGTGCCTTTCGGGGCGGTCGGGCAGGCTCCGAGTGCCTTTCGGGGCGGCCGGGGAGGCTCCGAGTGCCTTTCGGGGAGGCCGGGGAGGCTCCGAGTGCCTTTCGGGGCGGCCGGGGAGGCTCCGAGTGCCTTTCGGGGTGGTCGGGCAGGCTCCGAGTGCCTTTTGGGGTGGTCGGGCAGGCTCCGAGTGCCTTTCAGGGAGGCCGGTCTGCCTCCGAGTGCCTTTCGGGGCGGTCGGGGTGTCTTCGAGTGCCTTTCGGGGCGGCCGGAGTGTCTCCAAGTGCCTTTTGGGGCGGCCGGGCCGGCTCCGAGTGCCTTTCGGGGCGGTCGGGGAGGCTCCGAGTGCCTTTTGGGGTGGCCGGGGAGGCTCTGAGTGCCTTTTGTTGCAGCCGGGGAGGCTCCGAGTTCCTTTCGGGGTGGCCGGGGAGGCTCCGAGTGCCTTTCGGGGCGACCGGGCCTCCTCCGAGTGCCTTTCGGGGAGGCCGGGGAGGCTCCGAGTGCCTTTCAGGGTAGCTGGGGCGCCTCCGAGTGCCTTTTGGGGTGGCCGGGGAGGCTCCGAGTGCCTTTTGGGGCGGCCGTGCAGGCCCCGAGTGCCTTTTGGGGTGGTCGGGCAGGCTCCGAGTGCCTTTCGGGGCAGCCGGGGAGGCTCCGAGTGCCTTTTGGGGCGTCCGGGGAGGCTCCGAGTGCCTTTCGGGGTGGTCGGGCAGGCTCCGAGTGCCTTTCGGGGAGGTCGGGGAGCCTCCGAGTGCCTTTTGGGGCGACCGGACCGCCTCCCAGTGCTTTTTTTGGAGTCTGGGGAGGCTCCGAGTGCCTTTCGGGGAGGCCGGGCAGACTCCGATTGCCTTTCGGGGTGGCTGGGGCGCCTCCGAGTGCCTTTTTGGGTGGCCGGGGAGGCTCCGAGTGCCTTGTGGGGCAGCCGGGCCGCCTCCGAGTGCCTTTTGGGGCGGCCGGGGAGGCTCCGAGTGCCTTTCGGTGAGGCTGGGGAGGCTCCGAGTGCCTTTCGGGGCGGCCGGGGAGGCTCCGAGTGCCTTTGGGGGCGGCCGGGCCGCCTCCGAGTGCCTTTCGGTGAGGCCGGGGAGGCTCCGAGTGCCTTTTGGGGCGGCCGGGCAGGCTCCGAGTGCCTTTCGGGGTGGCCGGGGAGGCTCCGAGTGCCTTTCGGTGAGGCTGGGGAGGCTCCGAGTGCCTTTCGGGGCAGCCGGGGAGGCTCCGAGTGCCTTTTGGGGTGGCCAGGCCGCCTCCGAGTGCCTTTCGGGGCGGCCAGGCTGCCTGCGTGTGCCTTTTGGGGCGGCCGGGGAGGCTCCAAGTGCCTTTGTGGGCGTCCGGGGAGGCTCCGAGTGCCTTTCGGGGCGGCCGGGGAGGCTCCGAGTGCCTTTTGGGGTGGCCGGGCAGGCTCCGAGTGCCTTTCGGGGTCTCCGAGCTGCCTCTGAGTGCCTTTGGGGGCGGCAGGGCGGGCTCCGAGTGCCTTTTGGGGTGGCCGGTCTGCCTCCGAGTGCCTTTCGGGGAGGCCGGGGAGACTCCGAGTGCCTTTCAGGGAGGCCGGTCTGCCTCCGAGTGCCTTTTGGGAAGGCCGGGCCGCCTGCGAGTGCCTTTCGGGGCGGCCGGGGAGGCTCCGAGTGCCTTTCGGGGCGGTCGGGGAGGCTCCGAGTGCCTTTCGGGGCATCCGGGGAGGCTCCGAGTGCCTTTCGGGGTGGCCGGGGAGGCTCCGAGTGCCTTTTGGGGCAGCCGGGGAGGCTCCGAGTGCCTTTCGGGGTAGCTGGGGCGCCTCCGAGTGCCTTTTGGGGCGTCCGGTGAGGCTCCGAGTGCCTTTCGGGGCGGCTGGTCCACCTCCGAGTGCCTTTTGGGGCGGCCGGGGAGGCTCCGAGTGCCTTTCGGTGAGGCTGGGGAGGCTCCGAGTGCCTTTCGGGGCAGCCGGGGAGGCTCCGAGTGCCTTTTGGGGTGGCCAGGCCGCCTCCGAGTGCCTTTCGGGGCGGCCAGGCTGCCTGCGTGTGCCTTTTGGGGCGGCCGGGGAGGCTCCAAGTGTCTTTCGGGGAGGCCGGGGAGGCTCCGAGTGCCTTTGTGGGCGTCCGGGGAGGCTCCGAGTGCCTTTCGGGGCGGCCGGGGAGGCTCCGAGTGCCTTTTGGGGTGGCCGGGCAGGCTCCGAGTGCCTTTCGGGGTCTCCGAGCTGCCTCTGAGTGCCTTTCGGGGCGGCAGGGCGGGCTCCGAGTGCCTTTTGGGGTGGCCGGTCTGCCTCCGAGTGCCTTTCGGGGAGGCCGGGGAGACTCCGAGTGCCTTTCAGGGAGGCCGGTCTGCCTCCGAGTGCCTTTTGGGAAGGCCGGGCCGCCTGCGAGTGCCTTTCGGGGCGGCCGGGGAGGCTCCGAGTGCCTTTCGGGGCGGTCGGGGAGGCTCCGAGTGCCTTTCGGGGCGGCCGGGGAGGCTCCGAGTGCCTTTCGGGGAGGCCGGGGAGGCTCCGAGTGCCTTTCGGGGCGGCCGGGGAGGCTCCGAGTGCCTTTCGGGGTGGTCGGGCAGGCTCCGAGTGCCTTTTGGGGTGGTCGGGCAGGCTCCGAGTGCCTTTCAGGGAGGCCGGTCTGCCTCCGAGTGCCTTTCGGGGCGGTCGGGGTGTCTTCGAGTGCCTTTCGGGGCGGCCGGAGTGTCTCCAAGTGCCTTTTGGGGCGGCCGGGGAGGCTCCGAGTGCCTTTCGGGGCGGTCGGGGAGGCTCCGAGTGCCTTTTGGGGTGGCCGGGGAGGCTCTGAGTGCCTTTTGTTGCAGCCGGGGAGGCTCCGAGTGCCTTTCGGGGTGGCCGGGGAGGCTCCGAGTGCCTTTCGGGGCGGTCGGGGAGGCTCCGAGTGCCTTTTGGGGTGGCCGGGGAGGCTCTGAGTGCCTTTTGTTGCAGCCGGGGAGGCTCCGAGTGCCTTTTGGGGTGGCCGGGGAGGCTCCGAGTGCCTTTCGGGGAGGCCGGGGCGCCTCCGAGTGCCTTTCGGGGAGGCCGGGGAGGCTCCGAGTGCCTTTTGGGGCGGCCGGGGAATCTCCGAGTGCCTTTCGGGGCGGCCGGGCAGGCTCCGAGTGCCTTTCGGGGCGACCGGGCCGCCTCCGAGTGCCTTTTGGGGTGGCTGGGGAGGCTCCGAGTGCCTTTTGGGGTGGCCGGGCCGCCTCCAAGTGTCTTATGGGGAGTCTGGGGAGGCTCCGAGTGCCTTTTGGGGCGGCCGGGCCGCCTCCGAGTACCTTTCGGGGTGGCCGGGCCGCCTCCAAGTGCCTTTCGCGGCGGCCAGGCTGCCTCCGAGTGCCTTTCGGGGAGGCCGGGCAGGCTCCGAGTGCCATTTGGGGCGGTGGGGGAGGCTCCGAGTGCCTTTCGGGGTGGCCGGGGAGGCTCCAAGTGCCTTTTGGGTGCGGCCGGGGAGGCTCCGAGTGCCATTTGGGGCGGTGGGGGAGGCTCCGAGTGCCTTTCGGGGTGGCCGGGGAGGCTCCAAGTGCCTTTTGGGTGCGGCCGGGGAGGCTCCGAGTGCCTTTCGGGGCGGCCGGGGAGGCTCCGAGTGCCTTTCGGGGCAGCCGGGCCGCCTCCGAGTGCCTTTAGGGGCGGCCGGGGCGCCTCCAAGTGCCTTTCGGGATGGCCGGGGAGGCTCCGAGTGCCTTTCGGGGTGGCTGGGCAGGCTCCAAGTGCCTTTTGGGGCGGTCAGGCTGCCTCCGAGTGCCTTTCAGGGAGGCCGGTCTGCCTCCGAGTTCCTTTCGGGGTGGCCGGGGAGGCTCCGAGTGCCTTTCGGGGCGACCGGGCCTCCTCCGAGTGCCTTTCGGGGAGGCCGGGGAGGCTCCGAGTGCCTTTCAGGGTAGCTGGGGCGCCTCCGAGTGCCTTTTGGGGTGGCCGGGGAGGCTCCGAGTGCCTTTTGGGGCGGCCGTGCAGGCCCCGAGTGCCTTTTGGGGTGGTCGGGCAGGCTCCGAGTGCCTTTCGGGGCAGCCGGGGAGGCTCCGAGTGCCTTTTGGGGCGTCCGGGGAGGCTCCGAGTGCCTTTCGGGGTGGTCGGGCAGGCTCCGAGTGCCTTTCGGGGAGGTCGGGGAGCCTCCGAGTGCCTTTTGGGGCGACCGGACCGCCTCCCAGTGCTTTTTTTGGAGTCTGGGGAGGCTCCGAGTGCCTTTCGGGGAGGCCGGGCAGACTCCGATTGCCTTTCGGGGTGGCTGGGGCGCCTCCGAGTGCCTTTTTGGGTGGCCGGGGAGGCTCCGAGTGCCTTGTGGGGCAGCCGGGCCGCCTCCGAGTGCCTTTTGGGGCGGCCGGGGAGGCTCCGAGTGCCTTTCGGTGAGGCTGGGGAGGCTCCGAGTGCCTTTCGGGGCGGCCGGGGAGGCTCCGAGTGCCTTTGGGGGCGGCCGGGCCGCCTCCGAGTGCCTTTCGGTGAGGCCGGGGAGGCTCCGAGTGCCTTTTGGGGCGGCCGGGCAGGCTCCGAGTGCCTTTCGGGGTGGCCGGGGAGGCTCCGAGTGCCTTTCGGTGAGGCTGGGGAGGCTCCGAGTGCCTTTCGGGGCAGCCGGGGAGGCTCCGAGTGCCTTTTGGGGTGGCCAGGCCGCCTCCGAGTGCCTTTCGGGGCGGCCAGGCTGCCTGCGTGTGCCTTTTGGGGCGGCCGGGGAGGCTCCAAGTGCCTTTCGGGGAGGCCGGGGAGGCTCCGAGTGCCTTTGTGGGCGTCCGGGGAGGCTCCGAGTGCCTTTCGGGGCGGCCGGGGAGGCTCCGAGTGCCTTTTGGGGTGGCCGGGCAGGCTCCGAGTGCCTTTCGGGGTCTCCGAGCTGCCTCTGAGTGCCTTTCGGGGCGGCAGGGCGGGCTCCGAGTGCCTTTTGGGGTGGCCGGTCTGCCTCCGAGTGCCTTTCGGGGAGGCCGGGGAGACTCCGAGTGCCTTTCAGGGAGGCCGGTCTGCCTCCGAGTGCCTTTTGGGAAGGCCGGGCCGCCTGCGAGTGCCTTTCGGGGCGGCCGGGGAGGCTCCGAGTGCCTTTTGGGGCGGTCGGGCAGGCTCCGAGTGCCTTTCGGGGCGGCCGGGGAGGCTCCGAGTGCCTTTCGGGGTGGCCGGGGAGGCTCCGAGTGCCTTTCGGGGCGGCCGGGGAGGCTCCGAGTGCCTTTCGGGGCGGTCGGGGTGTCTTCGAGTGCCTTTCGGGGCGGCCGGAGTGTCTCCAAGTGCCTTTTGGGGCGGCCGGGGAGGCTCCGAGTGCCTTTCGGGGCGGTCGGGGAGGCTCCGAGTGCCTTTTGGGGTGGCCGGGGAGGCTCTGAGTGCCTTTTGTTGCAGCCGGGGAGGCTCCGAGTTCCTTTCGGGGTGGCCGGGGAGGCTCCGAGTGCCTTTCGGGGCGACCGGGCCTCCTCCGAGTGCCTTTCGGGGAGGCCGGGGAGGCTCCGAGTGCCTTTCAGGGTAGCTGGGGCGCCTCCGAGTGCCTTTTGGGGTGGCCGGGGAGGCTCCGAGTGCCTTTTGGGGCGGCCGTGCAGGCCCCGAGTGCCTTTTGGGGTGGTCGGGCAGGCTCCGAGTGCCTTTCGGGGCAGCCGGGGAGGCTCCGAGTGCCTTTTGGGGTGGTCGGGCAGGCTCCGAGTGCCTTTCAGGGAGGCCGGTCTGCCTCCGAGTGCCTTTCGGGGCGGTCGGGGTGTCTTCGAGTGCCTTTCGGGGCGGCCGGAGTGTCTCCAAGTGCCTTTTGGGGCGGCCGGGGAGGCTCCGAGTGTCTTTCGGGGCGGTCGGGGAGGCTCCGAGTGCCTTTTGGGGTGGCCGGGGAGGCTCTGAGTGCCTTTTGTTGCAGCCGGGGAGGCTCCGAGTTCCTTTCGGGGTGGCCGGGGAGGCTCCGAGTGCCTTTCGGGGCGACCGGGCCTCCTCCGAGTGCCTTTCGGGGAGGCCGGGGAGGCTCCGAGTGCCTTTCAGGGTAGCTGGGGCGCCTCCGAGTGCCTTTTGGGGTGGCCGGGGAGGCTCCGAGTGCCTTTTGGGGCGGCCGTGCAGGCCCCGAGTGCCTTTTGGGGTGGTCGGGCAGGCTCCGAGTGCCTTTCGGGGCAGCCGGGGAGGCTCCGAGTGCCTTTTGGGGCGTCCGGGGAGGCTCCGAGTGCCTTTCGGGGTGGTCGGGCAGGCTCCGAGTGCCTTTCGGGGAGGTCGGGGAGCCTCCGAGTGCCTTTTGGGGCGACCGGACCGCCTCCCAGTGCTTTTTTTGGAGTCTGGGGAGGCTCCGAGTGCCTTTCGGGGAGGCCGGGCAGACTCCGATTGCCTTTCGGGGTGGCTGGGGCGCCTCCGAGTGCCTTTTTGGGTGGCCGGGGAGGCTCCGAGTGCCTTGTGGGGCAGCCGGGCCGCCTCCGAGTGCCTTTTGGGGCGGCCGGGGAGGCTCCGAGTGCCTTTCGGTGAGGCTGGGGAGGCTCCGAGTGCCTTTCGGGGCGGCCGGGGAGGCTCCGAGTGCCTTTGGGGGCGGCCGGGCCGCCTCCGAGTGCCTTTCGGTGAGGCCGGGGAGGCTCCGAGTGCCTTTTGGGGCGGCCGGGCAGGCTCCGAGTGCCTTTCGGGGTGGCCGGGGAGGCTCCGAGTGCCTTTCGGTGAGGCTGGGGAGGCTCCGAGTGCCTTTCGGGGCAGCCGGGGAGGCTCCGAGTGCCTTTTGGGGTGGCCAGGCCGCCTCCGAGTGCCTTTCGGGGCGGCCAGGCTGCCTGCGTGTGCCTTTTGGGGCGGCCGGGGAGGCTCCAAGTGCCTTTGTGGGCGTCCGGGGAGGCTCCGAGTGCCTTTCGGGGCGGCCGGGGAGGCTCCGAGTGCCTTTTGGGGTGGCCGGGCAGGCTCCGAGTGCCTTTCGGGGTCTCCGAGCTGCCTCTGAGTGCCTTTGGGGGCGGCAGGGCGGGCTCCGAGTGCCTTTTGGGGTGGCCGGTCTGCCTCCGAGTGCCTTTCGGGGAGGCCGGGGAGACTCCGAGTGCCTTTCAGGGAGGCCGGTCTGCCTCCGAGTGCCTTTTGGGAAGGCCGGGCCGCCTGCGAGTGCCTTTCGGGGCGGCCGGGGAGGCTCCGAGTGCCTTTCGGGGCGGTCGGGGAGGCTCCGAGTGCCTTTCGGGGCGGCCGGGGAGGCTCCGAGTGCCTTTCGGGGAGGCCGGGGAGGCTCCGAGTGCCTTTCGGGGCGGCCGGGGAGGCTCCGAGTGCCTTTCGGGGTGGTCGGGCAGGCTCCGAGTGCCTTTTGGGGTGGTCGGGCAGGCTCCGAGTGCCTTTCAGGGAGGCCGGTCTGCCTCCGAGTGCCTTTCGGGGCGGTCGGGGTGTCTTCGAGTGCCTTTCGGGGCGGCCGGAGTGTCTCCAAGTGCCTTTTGGGGCGGCCGGGGAGGCTCCGAGTGCCTTTCGGGGCGGTCGGGGAGGCTCCGAGTGCCTTTTGGGGTGGCCGGGGAGGCTCCGAGTGCCTTTTGTTGCAGCCGGGGAGGCTCCGAGTGCCTTTCGGGGTGGCCGGGGAGGCTCCGAGTGCCTTTCGGGGCAGCCGGGGAGGCTCCGAGTGCCTTTCGGGGCGGTCGGGCAGGCTCCGAGTGCCTTTCGGGGCATCCGGGGAGGCTCCGAGTGCCTTTCGGGGTGGCCGGGGAGGCTCCGAGTGCCTTTTGGGGCAGCCGGGCAGGCTCCGAGTGCCTTTCGGGGTAGCTGGGGCGCCTCCGAGTGCCTTTTGGGGCGTCCGGTGAGGCTCCGAGTGCCTTTTGGGGCGGCCGGTCCACCTCCGAGTGCCTTTCGGGGCGGCCGGGGAGGCTCCGAGTGCCTTTCGGGGCAGCCGGGCTTCCTCCGAGTGCCTTTCGGGGTAGCTGGGGAGCCTCCGAGTGCCTTTCGGTGAGGCCGGGCAGGCTCCGAGTGCCTTTTGGGGCAGCCGGGGAGGCTCCGAGTGCCTTTTGGGGCGTCCGGGGAGGCTCCGAGTGCCTTTCGGGGCGGCCAGGCTGCCTGCGTGTGCCTTTTGGGGTGTCCGGGCCGCCTCCGAGTGCCTTTCGGGGTGGTCGGGCCGCCTCCGAGTGCCTTTCGGGGTGTCCGGGGAGGCTCCGATTGCCTTTCGGGGAGGCTGGAGAGGCTCCGAGTGCCTTTGTGGGCGTCCGGGGAGGCTTGGAGTGTTTTTTGGGGCGGCCGGGGAGGCTCCGAGTGCCTTTCGGGGAGGCCGGGGAGGCTCCGAGTGCCTTTCGGGGTCTCCGAGCTGCCTCTGAGTGCCTTTTGGGGCGGCCGGGGAGGCTCCGAGTGCCTTTTGGCGTGGCCGGTCTGCCTCTGAGTGCCTTTCGGGAAGGCCGGGGAGACTCCGAGTGCCTTTCAGGGAGGCCGGTCTGCCTCCGAGTGCCTTTCGGGGAGGCCGGGGAGGCTCCGAGTGCCTTTCGGGGCGGCCGGGGAGGCTCCGAGTGCCTTTCGGGGTGGTCGGGCAGGCTCCGAGTGCCTTTCGGGGCGGCCGGGGAGGCTCCGAGTGCCTTTCAGGGAGGCCGGTCTGCCTCCGAGTGCCTTTCGGGGCGGTCGGGGTGTCTTCGAGTGCCTTTCGGGGCGGCCGGAGTGTCTCCAAGTGCCTTTTGGGGCGGCCGGGGAGGCTCCGAGTGCCTTTCGGGGCGGTCGGGGAGGCTCCGAGTGCCTTTTGGGGTGGCCGGGGAGGCTCTGAGTGCCTTTTGTTGCAGCCGGGGAGGCTCCGAGTGCCTTTCGGGGTGGCCGGGGAGGCTCCGAGTGCCTTTCGGGGCAGCCGGGGAGGCTCCGAGTGCCTTTCGGGGCGGTCGGGGAGGCTCCGAGTGCCTTTCGGGGCATCCGGGGAGGCTCCGAGTGCCTTTTGGGGTGGCCGGGGAGGCTCCGAGTGCCTTTTGGGGCAGCCGGGCAGGCTCCGAGTGCCTTTCGGGGTAGCTGGGGCGCCTCCGAGTGCCTTTTGGGGCGTCCGGTGAGGCTCCGAGTGCCTTTCGGGGCGGCTGGTCCACCTCCGAGTGCCTTTTGGGGCGGCCGGGGAGGCTCCGAGTGCCTTTCGGGGCAGCCGGGCTTCCTCCGAGTGCCTTTCGGGGTAGCTGGGGAGCCTCCGAGTGCCTTTCGGTGAGGCCGGGGAGGCTCCGAGTGCCTTTTGGGGTGGCCGGGCAAGCTCCGAGTGCCATTTGGGGCGGCCGGGCAGGCTCCGAGTGCCTTTTGGGGCAGCCGGGGAGGCTCCGAGTGCCTTTTGGGGCGTCCGGGGAGGCTCCGAGTGCCTTTCGGGGTGGTCGGGCAGGCTCCGAGTGCCTTTCGGGGAGGTCGGGGAGCCTCCGAGTGCCTTTTGGGGCGACCGGACCGCCTCCCAGTGCTTTTTTTGGAGTCTGGGGAGGCTCCGAGTGCCTTTCGGGGAGGCCGGGCAGACTCCGATTGCCTTTCGGGGTGGCTGGGGCGCCTCCGAGTGCCTTTTTGGGTGGCCGGGGAGGCTCCGAGTGCCTTGTGGGGCAGGCGGGCCGCCTCCGAGTGCCTTTTGGGGCGGCCGGGGAGGCTCCGAGTGCCTTTCGGTGAGGCTGGGGAGGCTCCGAGTGCCTTTCGGGGCGGCCGGGGAGGCTCCGAGTGCCTTTGGGGGCGGCCGGGCCGCCTCCGAGTGCCTTTCGGTGAGGCCGGGGAGGCTCCGAGTGCCTTTTGGGGCGGCCGGGCAGGCTCCGAGTGCCTTTCGGGGTGGCCGGGGAGGCTCCGAGTGCCTTTCGGTGAGGCTGGGGAGGCTCCGAGTGCCTTTCGGGGAGGCCGGGGAGGCTCCGAGTGCCTTTTGGGGTGTCCAGGCCGCCTCCGAGTGCCTTTCGGGGCGGCCAGGCTGCCTGCGTGTGCCTTTTGGGGCGGCCGGGGAGGCTCCAAGTGCCTTTGTGGGCGTCCGGGGAGGCTCCGAGTGCCTTTCGGGGCGGCCGGGGAGGCTCCGAGTGCCTTTTGGGGTGGCCGGGCAGGCTCCGAGTGCCTTTCGGGGTCTCCGAGCTGCCTCTGAGTGCCTTTGGGGGCGGCAGGGCGGGCTCCGAGTGCCTTTTGGGGTGGCCGGTCTGCCTCCGAGTGCCTTTCGGGGCGGCCGGGGAGGCTCCGAGTGCCTTTCGGGGTGGTCGGGCAGGCTCCGAGTGCCTTTTGGGGTGGTCGGGCAGGCTCCGAGTGCCTTTCAGGGAGGCCGGTCTGCCTCCGAGTGCCTTTCGGGGCGGTCGGGGTGTCTTCGAGTGCCTTTCGGGGCGGCCGGAGTGTCTCCAAGTGCCTTTTGGGGCGGCCGGGGAGGCTCCGAGTGCCTTTCGGGGCGGTCGGGGAGGCTCCGAGTGCCTTTTGGGGTGGCCGGGGAGGCTCTGAGTGCCTTTTGTTGCAGCCGGGGAGGCTCCGAGTGCCTTTCGGGGTGGCCGGGGAGGCTCCGAGTGCCTTTCGGGGCAGCCGGGGAGGCTCCGAGTGCCTTTCGGGGCGGTCGGGGAGGCTCCGAGTGCCTTTCGGGGCATCCGGGGAGGCTCCGAGTGCCTTTCGGGGTGGCCGGGGAGGCTCCGAGTGCCTTTTGGGGCAGCCGGGCAGGCTCCGAGTGCCTTTCGGGGTACCTGGGGCGCCTCCGAGTGCCTTTTGGGGCGTCCGGTGAGGCTCCGAGTGCCTTTCGGGGCGGCTGGTCCACCTCCGAGTGCCTTTTGGGGCGGCCGGGGGGGCTCCGAGTGCCTTTCGGTGAGGCTGGGGAGGCTCCGAGTGCCTTTCGGGGCAGCCGGGGAGGCTCCGAGTGCCTTTTGGGGTGGCCAGGCCGCCTCCGAGTGCCTTTCGGGGCGGCCAGGCTGCCTGCGTGTGCCTTTTGGGGCGGCCGGGGAGGCTCCAAGTGCCTTTGTGGGCGTCTGGGGAGGCTCCGAGTGCCTTTCGGGGCGGCCGGGGAGGCTCCGAGTGCCTTTTGGGGTGGCCGGGGAGGCTCCGAGTGCCTTTCGGGGTCTCCGAGCTGCCTCTGAGTGCCTTTGGGGGCGGCAGGGCGGGCTCCGAGTGCCTTTTGGGGTGGCCGGTCTGCCTCCGAGTGCCTTTCGGCGAGGCCGGGGAGACTCCGAGTGCCTTTCAGGGAGGCCGGTCTGCCTCCGAGTGCCTTTTGGGAAGGCCGGGCCGCCTGCGAGTGCCTTTCGGGGCGGCCGGGGAGGCTCCGAGTGCCTTTCGGGGCGGTCGGGCAGGCTCCGAGTGCCTTTCGGGGCGGCCGGGGAGGCTCCGAGTGCCTTTCGGGGAGGCCGGGGAGGCTCCGAGTGCCTTTCGGGGCGGCCGGGGAGGCTCCGAGTGCCTTTCGGGGTGGTCGGGCAGGCTCCGAGTGCCTTTTGGGGTGGTCGGGCAGGCTCCGAGTGCCTTTCAGGGAGGCCGGTCTGCCTCCGAGTGCCTTTCGGGGCGGTCGGGGTGTCTTCGAGTGCCTTTCGGGGCGGCCGGAGTGTCTCCAAGTGCCTTTTGGGGCGGCCGGGGAGGCTCCGAGTGCCTTTCGGGGTGGTCGGGCAGGCTCCGAGTGCCTTTTGGGGTGGTCGGGCAGGCTCCGAGTGCCTTTCAGGGAGGCCGGTCTGCCTCCGAGTGCCTTTTGGGGCGGTCGGGGAGGCTCCGAGTGCCTTTTGGGGTGGCCGGGGAGGCTCTGAGTGCCTTTTGTTGCAGCCGGGGAGGCTCCGAGTGCCTTTTGGGGTGGCCGGGGAGGCTCCGAGTGCCTTTCGGGGAGGCCGGGGCGCCTCCGAGTGCCTTTCGGGGAGGCCGGGGAGGCTCCGAGTGCCTTTCGGGGCGGTCGGGGAGGCTCCGAGTGCCTTTTGTTGAAGCCGGGGAGGCTCCGATTGCCTTTCGGGGCGACCGGGCCGCCTCCGAGTGCCTTTTGGGGTGGCTGGGGAGGCTCCGAGTGCCTTTTGGGGTGGCCGGGCCGCCTCCAAGTGTCTTATGGGGAGTCTGGGGAGGCTCCGAGTGCCTTTTGGGGCGGCCGGGCCGCCTCCGAGTACCTTTCGGGGTGGCCGGGCCGCCTCCAAGTGCCTTTCGCGGCGGCCAGGCTGCCTCCGAGTGCCTTTCGGGGAGGCCGGGCAGGCTCCGAGTGCCATTTGGGGCGGTGGGGGAGGCTCCGAGTGCCTTTCGGGGTGGCCGGGGAGGCTCCAAGTGCCTTTTGGGTGCGGCCGGGGAGGCTCCGAGTGCCATTTGGGGCGGTGGGGGAGGCTCCGAGTGCCTTTCGGGGTGGCCGGGGAGGCTCCAAGTGCCTTTTGGGTGCGGCCGGGGAGGCTCCGAGTGCCTTTCGGGGCGGCCGGGGAGGCTCCGAGTGCCTTTCGGGGCAGCCAGGCCGCCTCCGAGTGCCTTTAGGGGCGGCCGGGGCGCCTCCAAGTGCCTTTCGGGATGGCCGGGGAGGCTCCGAGTGCCTTTCGGGGTGGCTGGGCAGGCTCCAAGTGCCTTTTGGGGCGGTCAGGCTGCCTCCGAGTGCCTTTCAGGGAGGCCGGTCTGCCTCCGAGTTCCTTTCGGGGCGACCGGGCCTCCTCCGAGTGCCTTTCGGGGAGGCCGGGGAGGCTCCGAGTGCCTTTCAGGGTAGCTGGGGCGCCTCCGAGTGCCTTTTGGGGTGGCCGGGGAGGCTCCGAGTGCCTTTTGGGGCGGCCGTGCAGGCCCCGAGTGCCTTTTGGGGTGGTCGGGCAGGCTCCGAGTGCCTTTCGGGGCAGCCGGGGAGGCTCCGAGTGCCTTTTGGGGCGTCCGGGGAGGCTCCGAGTGCCTTTCGGGGTGGTCGGGCAGGCTCCGAGTGCCTTTCGGGGAGGTCGGGGAGCCTCCGAGTGCCTTTTGGGGCGACCGGACCGCCTCCCAGTGCTTTTTTTGGAGTCTGGGGAGGCTCCGAGTGCCTTTCGGGGAGGCCGGGCAGACTCCGATTGCCTTTCGGGGTGGCTGGGGCGCCTCCGAGTGCCTTTTTGGGTGGCCGGGGAGGCTCCGAGTGCCTTGTGGGGCAGCCGGGCCGCCTCCGAGTGCCTTTCGGTGAGGCTGGGGAGGCTCCGAGTGCCTTTCGGGGCGGCCGGGGAGGCTCCGAGTGCCTTTGGGGGCGGCCGGGCCGCCTCCGAGTGCCTTTCGGTGAGGCCGGGGAGGCTCCGAGTGCCTTTTGGGGCGGCCGGGCAGGCTCCGAGTGCCTTTCGGGGTGGCCGGGGAGGCTCCGAGTGCCTTTCGGTGAGGCTGGGGAGGCTCCGAGTGCCTTTCGGGGCAGCCGGGGAGGCTCCGAGTGCCTTTTGGGGTGGCCAGGCCGCCTCCGAGTGCCTTTCGGGGCGGCCAGGCTGCCTGCGTGTGCCTTTTGGGGCGGCCGGGGAGGCTCCAAGTGCCTTTCGGGGAGGCCGGGGAGGCTCCGAGTGCCTTTGTGGGCGTCCGGGGAGGCTCCGAGTGCCTTTCGGGGCGGCCGGGGAGGCTCCAAGTGCCTTTTGGGGTGGCCGGGCAGGCTCCGAGTGCCTTTCGGGGTCTCCGAGCTGCCTCTGAGTGCCTTTGGGGGCGGCAGGGCGGGCTCCGAGTGCCTTTTGGGGTGGCCGGTCTGCCTCCGAGTGCCTTTCGGGGAGGCCGGGGAGACTCCGAGTGCCTTTCAGGGAGGCCGGTCTGCCTCCGAGTGCCTTTTGGGAAGGCCGGGTCGCCTGCGAGTGCCTTTCGGGGCGGCCGGGGAGGCTCCGAGTGCCTTTCGGGGCGGTCGGGCAGGCTCCGAGTGCCTTTCGGGGCGGCCGGGGAGGCTCCGAGTGCCTTTCGGGGAGGCCGGGGAGGCTCCGAGTGCCTTTCGGGGCGGCCGGGGAGGCTCCGAGTGCCTTTCGGGGTGGTCGGGCAGGCTCCGAGTGCCTTTTGGGGTGGTCGGGCAGGCTCCGAGTGCCTTTCAGGGAGGCCGGTCTGCCTCCGAGTGCCTTTCGGGGCGGTCGGGGTGTCTTCGAGTGCCTTTCGGGGCGGCCGGAGTGTCTCCAAGTGCCTTTTGGGGCGGCCGGGGAGGCTCCGAGTGCCTTTCGGGGCGGTCGGGGAGGCTCCGAGTGCCTTTTGGGGTGGCCGGGGAGGCTCTGAGTGCCTTTTGTTGCAGCCGGGGAGGCTCCGAGTTCCTTTCGGGGTGGCCGGGGAGGCTCCGAGTGCCTTTTGGGGTGGCCGGGGAGGCTCTGAGTGCCTTTTGTTGCAGCCGGGGAGGCTCCGAGTTCCTTTCGGGGTGGCCGGGGAGGCTCCGAGTGCCTTTCGGGGCATCCGGGGAGGCTCCGAGTGCCTTTCGGGGTGGCCGGGGAGGCTCCGAGTGCCTTTTGGGGCAGCCGGGCAGGCTCCGAGTGCCTTTCGGGGTAGCTGGGGCGCCTCCGAGTGCCTTTTGGGGCGTCCGGTGAGGCTCCGAGTGCCTTTTGGGGCGGCCGGTCCACCTCCGAGTGCCTTTCGGGGCGGCCGGGGAGGCTCCGAGTGCCTTTCGGGGCAGCCGGGCTTCCTCCGAGTGCCTTTCGGGGTAGCTGGGGAGCCTCCGAGTGCCTTTCGGTGAGGCCGGGCAGGCTCCGAGTGCCTTTCGGGGCAGCCGGGGAGGCTCCGAGTGCCTTTTGGGGCGTCCGGGGAGGCTCCGAGTGCCTTTCGGGGTGGTCGGGCCGCCTCCGAGTGCCTTTCGGGGTGGCCGGGGAGGCTCCGATTGCCTTTCGGGGAGGCCGGAGAGGCTCCGAGTGCCTTTGTGGGCGTCCGGGGAGGCTTGGAGTGTTTTTTGGGGCGGCCGGGGAGGCTCCGAGTGCCTTTCGGGGAGGCCGGGGAGGCTCCGAGTGCCTTTCGGGGTCTCCGAGCTGCCTCTGAGTGCCTTTTGGGGCGGCCGGGGAGGCTTCGAGTGCCTTTTGGCGTGGCCGGTCTGCCTCTGAGTGCCTTTCGGGAAGGCCGGGGAGACTCCGAGTGCCTTTCAGGGAGGCCGGTCTGCCTCCGAGTGCCTTTCGGGGAGGCCGGGGAGGCTCCGAGTGCCTTTCGGGGCGGCCGGGGAGGCTCCGAGTGCCTTTCGGGGTGGTCGGGCAGGCTCCGAGTGCCTTTTGGGGTGGTCGGGCAGGCTCCGAGTGCCTTTCAGGGAGGCCGGTCTGCCTCCGAGTGCCTTTCGGGGCGGTCGGGGTGTCTTCGAGTGCCTTTCGGGGCGGCCGGAGTGTCTCCAAGTGCCTTTCGGGGCGGCCGGGGAGGCTCCGAGTGCCTTTCGGGGCGGTCGGGGAGGCTCCGAGTGCCTTTTGGGGTGGCCGGGGAGGCTCTGAGTGCCTTTTGTTGCAGCCGGGGAGGCTCCGAGTGCCTTTCGGGGTGGCCGGGGAGGCTCCGAGTGCCTTTCGGGGCAGCCGGGGAGGCTCCGAGTGCCTTTCGGGGCGGTCGGGGAGGCTCCGAGTGCCTTTCGGGGCATCCGGGGAGGCTCCGAGTGCCTTTCGGGGTGGCCGGGGAGGCTCCGAGTGCCTTTTGGGGCAGCCGGGCAGGCTCCGAGTGCCTTTCGGGGTAGCTCGGGCGCCTCTGAGTGCCTTTTGGGGCGTCCGGTGAGGCTCCGAGTGCCTTTCGGGGCGGCTGGTCCACCTCCGAGAGCCTTTTGGGGCGGCCGGGGAGGCTCCGAGTGCCTTTCGGTGAGGCCGTGGAGGCTCCGAGTGCCTTTCGGGGCAGCCGGGGAGGCTCCGAGTGCCTTTTGGGGTGGCCAGGCCGCCTCCGAGTGCCTTTCGGGGCGGCCAGGCTGCCTGCGTGTGCCTTTTGGGGCGGCCGGGGAGGCTCCAAGTGCCTTTCGGGGAGGCCGGGGAGGCTCCGAGTGCCTTTGTGGGCGTCCGGGGAGGCTCCGAGTGCCTTTCGGGGCGGCCGGGGAGGCTCCGAGTGCCTTTTGGGGTGGCCGGGCAGGCTCCGAGTGCCTTTCGGGGTCTCCGAGCTGCCTCTGAGTGCCTTTGGGGGCGGCAGGGCGGGCTCCGAGTGCCTTTTGGGGTGGCCGGTCTGCCTCCGAGTGCCTTTCGGGGAGGCCGGGGAGACTCCGAGTGCCTTTCAGGGAGGCCGGTCTGCCTCCGAGTGCCTTTTGGGAAGGCCGGGCCGCCTGCGAGTGCCTTTCGGGGCGGCCGGGGAGGCTCCGAGTGCCTTTCGGGGCGGTCGGGCAGGCTCCGAGTGCCTTTCGGGGCGGCCGGGGAGGCTCCGAGTGCCTTTCGGGGAGGCCGGGGAGGCTCCGAGTGCCTTTCGGGGCGGCCGGGGAGGCTCCGAGTGCCTTTCGGGGTGGTCGGGCAGGCTCCGAGTGCCTTTTGGGGTGGTCGGGCAGGCTCCGAGTGCCTTTCAGGGAGGCCGGTCTGCCTCCGAGTGCCTTTCGGGGCGGTCGGGGTGTCTTCGAGTGCCTTTCGGGGCGGCCGGAGTGTCTCCAAGTGCCTTTTGGGGCGGCCGGGGAGGCTCCGAGTGCCTTTCGGGGCGGTCGGGGAGGCTCCGAGTGCCTTTTGGGGTGGCCGGGGAGGCTCTGAGTGCCTTTTGTTGCAGCCGGGGAGGCTCCGAGTGCCTTTCGGGGTGGCCGGGGAGGCTCCGAGTGCCTTTCGGGGCGGTCGGGGAGGCTCCGAGTGCCTTTTGGGGTGGCCGGGGAGGCTCTGAGTGCCTTTTGTTGCAGCCGGGGAGGCTCCGAGTGCCTTTTGGGGTGGCCGGGGAGGCTCCGAGTGCCTTTCGGGGAGGCCGGGGCGCCTCCGAGTGCCTTTCGGGGAGGCCGGGGAGGCTCCGATTGCCTTTCGGGGCGGTCGGGGAGGCTCCGAGTGCCTTTTGTTGAAGCCGGGGAGGCTCCGATTGCCTTTCGGGGCGACCGGGCCGCCTCCGAGTGCCTTTTGGGGTGGCTGGGGAGGCTCCGAGTGCCTTTTGGGGTGGCCGGGCCGCCTCCAAGTGTCTTATGGGGAGTCTGGGGAGGCTCCGAGTGCCTTTTGGGGCGGCCGGGCCGCCTCCGAGTACCTTTCGAGGTGGCCGGGCCGCCTCCAAGTGCCTTTCGCGGCGGCCAGGCTGCCTCCGAGTGCCTTTCGGGGAGGCCGGGCAGGCTCCGAGTGCCATTTGGGGCGGTGGGGGAGGCTCCGAGTGCCTTTCGGGGTGGCCGGGGAGGCTCCAAGTGCCTTTTGGGTGCGGCCGGGGAGGCTCCGAGTGCCTTTCGGGGCGGCTGGTCCACCTCCGAGTGCCTTTTGGGGCGGCCGGGGAGGCTCCGAGTGCCTTTCGGTGAGGCTGGGGAGGCTCCGAGTGCCTTTCGGGGCAGCCGGGGAGGCTCCGAGTGCCTTTTGGGGTGGCCAGGCCGCCTCCGAGTGCCTTTCGGGGCGGCCAGGCTGCCTGCGTGTGCCTTTTGGGGCGGCCGGGGAGGCTCCAAGTGCCTTTCGGGGAGGCCGGGGAGGCTCCGAGTGCCTTTGTGGGCGTCCGGGGAGGCTCCGAGTGCCTTTCGGGGCGGCCGGGGAGGCTCCGAGTGCCTTTTGGGGTGGCCGGGCAGGCTCCGAGTGCCTTTCGGGGTCTCCGAGCTGCCTCTGAGTGCCTTTGGGGGCGGCAGGGCGGGCTCCGAGTGCCTTTTGGGGTGGCCGGTCTGCCTCCGAGTGCCTTTCGGGGAGGCCGGGGAGACTCCGAGTGCCTTTCAGGGAGGCCGGTCTGCCTCCGAGTGCCTTTTGGGAAGGCCGGGCCGCCTGCGAGTGCCTTTCGGGGCGGCCGGGGAGGCTCCGAGTGCCTTTCGGGGCGGTCGGGCAGGCTCCGAGTGCCTTTCGGGGCGGCCGGGGAGGCTCCGAGTGCCTTTCGGGGAGGCCGGGGAGGCTCCGAGTGCCTTTCGGGGCGGCCGGGGAGGCTCCGAGTGCCTTTCGGGGTGGTCGGGCAGGCTCCGAGTGCCTTTTGGGGTGGTCGGGCAGGCTCCGAGTGCCTTTCAGGGAGGCCGGTCTGCCTCCGAGTGCCTTTCGGGGCGGTCGGGGTGTCTTCGAGTGCCTTTCGGGGCGGCCGGAGTGTCTCCAAGTGCCTTTTGGGGCGGCCGGGGAGGCTCCGAGTGCCTTTCGGGGCGGTCGGGGAGGCTCCGAGTGCCTTTTGGGGTGGCCGGGGAGGCTCTGAGTGCCTTTTGTTGCAGCCGGGGAGGCTCCGAGTGCCTTTCGGGGTGGCCGGGGAGGCTCCGAGTGCCTTTCGGGGCGGTCGGGGAGGCTCCGAGTGCCTTTTGGGGTGGCCGGGGAGGCTCTGAGTGCCTTTTGTTGCAGCCGGGGAGGCTCCGAGTGCCTTTTGGGGTGGCCGGGGAGGCTCCGAGTGCCTTTCGGGGAGGCCGGGGCGCCTCCGAGTGCCTTTCGGGGAGGCCGGGGAGGCTCCGATTGCCTTTCGGGGCGGTCGGGGAGGCTCCGAGTGCCTTTTGTTGAAGCCGGGGAGGCTCCGATTGCCTTTCGGGGCGACCGGGCCGCCTCCGAGTGCCTTTTGGGGTGGCTGGGGAGGCTCCGAGTGCCTTTTGGGGTGGCCGGGCCGCCTCCAAGTGTCTTATGGGGAGTCTGGGGAGGCTCCGAGTGCCTTTTGGGGCGGCCGGGCCGCCTCCGAGTACCTTTCGGGGTGGCCGGGCCGCCTCCAAGTGCCTTTCGCGGCGGCCAGGCTGCCTCCGAGTGCCTTTCGGGGAGGCCGGGGAGGCTCCGAGTGCCATTTGGGGCGGTGGGGGAGGCTCCGAGTGCCTTTCGGGGTGGCCGGGGAGGCTCCAAGTGCCTTTTGGGTGCGGCCGGGGAGGCTCCGAGTGCCTTTCGGGGCGGCCGGGGAGGCTCCGAGTGCCTTTCGGGGCAGCCGGGCCGCCTCCGAGTGCCTTTAGGGGCGGCCGGGGCGCCTCCAAGTGCCTTTTGGGATGGCCGGGGAGGCTCCGAGTGCCTTTCGGGGTGGCTGGGCAGGCTCCAAGTGCCTTTTGGGGCGGTCAGGCTGCCTCCGAGTGCCTTTCAGGGAGGCCGGTCTGCCTCCGAGTTCCTTTCGGGGTGGCCGGGGAGGCTCCGAGTGCCTTTCGGGGCGACCGGGCCTCCTCCGAGTGCCTTTAGGGGAGGCCGGGGAGGCTCCGAGTGCCTTTCAGGGTAGCTGGGGCGCCTCCGAGTGCCTTTTGGGGTGGCCGGGGAGGCTCCGAGTGCCTTTTGGGGCGGCCGTGCAGGCCCCGAGTGCCTTTTGGGGTGGTCGGGCAGGCTCCGAGTGCCTTTCGGGGCAGCCGGGGAGGCTCCGAGTGCCTTTTGGGGCGTCCGGGGAGGCTCCGAGTGCCTTTCGGGGTGGTCGGGCAGGCTCCGAGTGCCTTTCGGGGAGGTCGGGGAGCCTCCGAGTGCCTTTTGGGGCGACCGGACCGCCTCCCAGTGCTTTTTTTGGAGTCTGGGGAGGCTCCGAGTGCCTTTCGGGGAGGCCGGGCAGACTCCGATTGCCTTTCGGGGTGGCTGGGGCGCCTCCGAGTGCCTTTTTGGGTGGCCGGGGAGGCTCCGAGTGCCTTGTGGGGCAGCCGGGCCGCCTCCGAGTGCCTTTTGGGGCGGCCGGGGAGGCTCCGAGTGCCTTTCGGTGAGGCTGGGGAGGCTCCGAGTGCCTTTCGGGGCGGCCGGGGAGGCTCCGAGTGCCTTTGGGGGCGGCCGGGCCGCCTCCGAGTGCCTTTCGGTGAGGCCGGGGAGGCTCCGAGTGCCTTTTGGGGCGGCCGGGCAGGCTCCGAGTGCCTTTCGGGGTGGCCGGGGAGGCTCCGAGTGCCTTTCGGTGAGGCTGGGGAGGCTCCGAGTGCCTTTCGGGGCAGCCGGGGAGGCTCCGAGTGCCTTTTGGGGTGGCCAGGCCGCCTCCGAGTGCCTTTCGGGGCGGCCAGGCTGCCTGCGTGTGCCTTTTGGGGCGGCCGGGGAGGCTCCAAGTGCCTTTCGGGGAGGCCGGGGAGGCTCCGAGTGCCTTTGTGGGCGTCCGGGGAGGCTCCGAGTGCCTTTCGGGGCGGCCGGGGAGGCTCCGAGTGCCTTTTGGGGTGGCCGGGCAGGCTCCGAGTGCCTT
Organism: Struthio camelus; assembly: GCF_040807025.1. NCBI lineage: Eukaryota > Metazoa > Chordata > Aves > Struthioniformes > Struthionidae > Struthio > Struthio camelus. The sequence continues at coordinate 2,218,600 of NC_090968.1, read as the reverse complement.
TCGGGGTCTCCGAGCTGCCTCTGAGTGCCTTTCGGGGCGGCAGGGCGGGCTCCGAGTGCCTTTTGGGGTGGCCGGTCTGCCTCCGAGTGCCTTTCGGGGAGGCCGGGGAGACTCCGAGTGCCTTTCAGGGAGGCCGGTCTGCCTCCGAGTGCCTTTTGGGAAGGCCGGGCCGCCTGCGAGTGCCTTTCGGGGCGGCCGGGGAGGCTCCGAGTGCCTTTCGGGGCGGTCGGGCAGGCTCCGAGTGCCTTTCGGGGCGGCCGGGGAGGCTCCGAGTGCCTTTCGGGGAGGCCGGGGAGGCTCCGAGTGCCTTTCGGGGCGGCCGGGGAGGCTCCGAGTGCCTTTCGGGGTGGTCGGGCAGGCTCCGAGTGCCTTTTGGGGTGGTCGGGCAGGCTCCGAGTGCCTTTCAGGGAGGCCGGTCTGCCTCCGAGTGCCTTTCGGGGCGGTCGGGGTGTCTTCGAGTGCCTTTCGGGGCGGCCGGAGTGTCTCCAAGTGCCTTTTGGGGCGGCCGGGCCGGCTCCGAGTGCCTTTCGGGGCGGTCGGGGAGGCTCCGAGTGCCTTTTGGGGTGGCCGGGGAGGCTCTGAGTGCCTTTTGTTGCAGCCGGGGAGGCTCCGAGTTCCTTTCGGGGTGGCCGGGGAGGCTCCGAGTGCCTTTCGGGGCGACCGGGCCTCCTCCGAGTGCCTTTCGGGGAGGCCGGGGAGGCTCCGAGTGCCTTTCAGGGTAGCTGGGGCGCCTCCGAGTGCCTTTTGGGGTGGCCGGGGAGGCTCCGAGTGCCTTTTGGGGCGGCCGTGCAGGCCCCGAGTGCCTTTTGGGGTGGTCGGGCAGGCTCCGAGTGCCTTTCGGGGCAGCCGGGGAGGCTCCGAGTGCCTTTTGGGGCGTCCGGGGAGGCTCCGAGTGCCTTTCGGGGTGGTCGGGCAGGCTCCGAGTGCCTTTCGGGGAGGTCGGGGAGCCTCCGAGTGCCTTTTGGGGCGACCGGACCGCCTCCCAGTGCTTTTTTTGGAGTCTGGGGAGGCTCCGAGTGCCTTTCGGGGAGGCCGGGCAGACTCCGATTGCCTTTCGGGGTGGCTGGGGCGCCTCCGAGTGCCTTTTTGGGTGGCCGGGGAGGCTCCGAGTGCCTTGTGGGGCAGGCGGGCCGCCTCCGAGTGCCTTTTGGGGCGGCCGGGGAGGCTCCGAGTGCCTTTCGGTGAGGCTGGGGAGGCTCCGAGTGCCTTTCGGGGCGGCCGGGGAGGCTCCGAGTGCCTTTGGGGGCGGCCGGGCCGCCTCCGAGTGCCTTTCGGTGAGGCCGGGGAGGCTCCGAGTGCCTTTTGGGGCGGCCGGGCAGGCTCCGAGTGCCTTTCGGGGTGGCCGGGGAGGCTCCGAGTGCCTTTCGGTGAGGCTGGGGAGGCTCCGAGTGCCTTTCGGGGCAGCCGGGGAGGCTCCGAGTGCCTTTTGGGGTGGCCAGGCCGCCTCCGAGTGCCTTTCGGGGCGGCCAGGCTGCCTGCGTGTGCCTTTTGGGGCGGCCGGGGAGGCTCCAAGTGCCTTTGTGGGCGTCCGGGGAGGCTCCGAGTGCCTTTCGGGGCGGCCGGGGAGGCTCCGAGTGCCTTTTGGGGTGGCCGGGCAGGCTCCGAGTGCCTTTCGGGGTCTCCGAGCTGCCTCTGAGTGCCTTTGGGGGCGGCAGGGCGGGCTCCGAGTGCCTTTTGGGGTGGCCGGTCTGCCTCCGAGTGCCTTTCGGGGAGGCCGGGGAGACTCCGAGTGCCTTTCAGGGAGGCCGGTCTGCCTCCGAGTGCCTTTTGGGAAGGCCGGGCCGCCTGCGAGTGCCTTTCGGGGCGGCCGGGGAGGCTCCGAGTGCCTTTCGGGGCGGTCGGGGAGGCTCCGAGTGCCTTTCGGGGCGGCCGGGGAGGCTCCGAGTGCCTTTCGGGGAGGCCGGGCAGGCTCCGAGTGCCTTTCGGGGCGGCCGGGGAGGCTCCGAGTGCCTTTCGGGGTGGTCGGGCAGGCTCCGAGTGCCTTTTGGGGTGGTCGGGCAGGCTCCGAGTGCCTTTCAGGGAGGCCGGTCTGCCTCCGAGTGCCTTTCGGGGCGGTCGGGGTGTCTTCGAGTGCCTTTCGGGGCGGCCGGAGTGTCTCCAAGTGCCTTTTGGGGCGGCCGGGGAGGCTCCGAGTGCCTTTCGGGGCGGTCGGGGAGGCTCCGAGTGCCTTTTGGGGTGGCCGGGGAGGCTCCGAGTGCCTTTTGTTGCAGCCGGGGAGGCTCCGAGTGCCTTTCGGGGTGGCCGGGGAGGCTCCGAGTGCCTTTCGGGGCAGCCGGGGAGGCTCCGAGTGCCTTTCGGGGCGGTCGGGGAGGCTCCGAGTGCCTTTCGGGGCATCCGGGGAGGCTCCGAGTGCCTTTCGGGGTGGCCGGGGAGGCTCCGAGTGCCTTTTGGGGCAGCCGGGCAGGCTCCGAGTGCCTTTCGGGGTAGCTGGGGCGCCTCCGAGTGCCTTTTGGGGCGTCCGGTGAGGCTCCGAGTGCCTTTCGGGGCGGCCGGTCCACCTCCGAGTGCCTTTCGGGGCGGCCGGGGAGGCTCCGAGTGCCTTTCGGGGCAGCCGGGCTTCCTCCGAGTGCCTTTCGGGGTAGCTGGGGAGCCTCCGAGTGCCTTTCGGTGAGGCCGGGCAGGCTCCGAGTGCCTTTTGGGGCAGCCGGGGAGGCTCCGAGTGCCTTTTGGGGCGTCCGGGGAGGCTCCGAGTGCCTTTCGGGGCGGCCAGGCTGCCTGCGTGTGCCTTTTGGGGTGTCCGGGCCGCCTCCGAGTGCCTTTCGGGGTGGTCGGGCCGCCTCCGAGTGCCTTTCGGGGTGGCCGGGGAGGCTCCGATTGCCTTTCGGGGAGGCCGGAGAGGCTCCGAGTGCCTTTGTGGGCGTCCGGGGAGGCTTGGAGTGTTTTTTGGGGCGGCCGGGGAGGCTCCGAGTGCCTTTCGGGGAGGCCGGGGAGGCTCCGAGTGCCTTTCGGGGTCTCCGAGCTGCCTCTGAGTGCCTTTTGGGGCGGCCGGGGAGGCTCCGAGTGCCTTTTGGCGTGGCCGGTCTGCCTCTGAGTGCCTTTCGGGAAGGCCGGGGAGACTCCGAGTGCCTTTCAGGGAGGCCGGTCTGCCTCCGAGTGCCTTTCGGGGAGGCCGGGGAGGCTCCGAGTGCCTTTCGGGGCGGCCGGGGAGGCTCCGAGTGCCTTTCGGGGTGGTCGGGCAGGCTCCGAGTGCCTTTTGGGGTGGTCGGGCAGGCTCCGAGTGCCTTTCAGGGAGGCCGGTCTGCCTCCGAGTGCCTTTCGGGGCGGTCGGGGTGTCTTCGAGTGCCTTTCGGGGCGGCCGGAGTGTCTCCAAGTGCCTTTTGGGGCGGCCGGGGAGGCTCCGAGTGCCTTTCGGGGCGGTCGGGGAGGCTCCGAGTGCCTTTTGGGGTGGCCGGGGAGGCTCTGAGTGCCTTTTGTTGCAGCCGGGGAGGCTCCGAGTGCCTTTCGGGGTGGCCGGGGAGGCTCCGAGTGCCTTTCGGGGCAGCCGGGGAGGCTCCGAGTGCCTTTCGGGGCGGTCGGGGAGGCTCCGAGTGCCTTTCGGGGCATCCGGGGAGGCTCCGAGTGCCTTTCGGGGTGGCCGGGGAGGCTCCGAGTGCCTTTTGGGGCAGCCGGGCAGGCTCCGAGTGCCTTTCGGGGTAGCTGGGGCGCCTCCGAGTGCCTTTTGGGGCGTCCGGTGAGGCTCCGAGTGCCTTTCGGGGCGGCTGGTCCACCTCCGAGTGCCTTTTGGGGCGGCCGGGGAGGCTCCGAGTGCCTTTCGGGGCAGCCGGGCTTCCTCCGAGTGCCTTTCGGGGTAGCTGGGGAGCCTCCGAGTGCCTTTCGGTGAGGCCGGGGAGGCTCCGAGTGCCTTTTGGGGTGGCCGGGCAAGCTCCGAGTGCCATTTGGGGCGGCCGGGCAGGCTCCGAGTGCCTTTTGGGGCAGCCGGGGAGGCTCCGAGTGCCTTTTGGGGCGTCCGGGGAGGCTCCGAGTGCCTTTCGGGGTGGTCGGGCAGGCTCCGAGTGCCTTTCGGGGAGGTCGGGGAGCCTCCGAGTGCCTTTTGGGGCGACCGGACCGCCTCCCAGTGCTTTTTTTGGAGTCTGGGGAGGCTCCGAGTGCCTTTCGGGGAGGCCGGGCAGACTCCGATTGCCTTTCGGGGTGGCTGGGGCGCCTCCGAGTGCCTTTTTGGGTGGCCGGGGAGGCTCCGAGTGCCTTGTGGGGCAGCCGGGCCGCCTCCGAGTGCCTTTTGGGGCGGCCGGGGAGGCTCCGAGTGCCTTTCGGTGAGGCTGGGGAGGCTCCGAGTGCCTTTCGGGGCGGCCGGGGAGGCTCCGAGTGCCTTTGGGGGCGGCCGGGCCGCCTCCGAGTGCCTTTCGGTGAGGCCGGGGAGGCTCCGAGTGCCTTTTGGGGCGGCCGGGCAGGCTCCGAGTGCCTTTCGGGGTGGCCGGGGAGGCTCCGAGTGCCTTTCGGTGAGGCTGGGGAGGCTCCGAGTGCCTTTCGGGGCAGCCGGGGAGGCTCCGAGTGCCTTTTGGGGTGGCCAGGCCGCCTCCGAGTGCCTTTCGGGGCGGCCAGGCTGCCTGCGTGTGCCTTTTGGGGCGGCCGGGGAGGCTCCAAGTGCCTTTGTGGGCGTCCGGGGAGGCTCCGAGTGCCTTTCGGGGCGGCCGGGGAGGCTCCGAGTGCCTTTTGGGGTGGCCGGGCAGGCTCCGAGTGCCTTTCGGGGTCTCCGAGCTGCCTCTGAGTGCCTTTGGGGGCGGCAGGGCGGGCTCCGAGTGCCTTTTGGGGTGGCCGGTCTGCCTCCGAGTGCCTTTCGGGGAGGCCGGGGAGACTCCGAGTGCCTTTCAGGGAGGCCGGTCTGCCTCCGAGTGCCTTTTGGGAAGGCCGGGCCGCCTGTGAGTGCCTTTCGGGGCGGCCGGGGAGGCTCCGAGTGCCTTTCGGGGCGGTCGGGCAGGCTCCGAGTGCCTTTCGGGGCGGCCGGGGAGGCTCCGAGTGCCTTTCGGGGAGGCCGGGGAGGCTCCGAGTGCCTTTCGGGGCGGCCGGGGAGGCTCCGAGTGCCTTTCGGGGTGGTCGGGCAGGCTCCGAGTGCCTTTTGGGGTGGTCGGGCAGGCTCCGAGTGCCTTTCAGGGAGGCCGGTCTGCCTCCGAGTGCCTTTCGGGGCGGTCGGGGTGTCTTCGAGTGCCTTTCGGGGCGGCCGGAGTGTCTCCAAGTGCCTTTTGGGGCGGCCGGGGAGGCTCCGAGTGCCTTTCGGGGTGGTCGGGCAGGCTCCGAGTGCCTTTTGGGGTGGTCGGGCAGGCTCCGAGTGCCTTTCAGGGAGGCCGGTCTGCCTCCGAGTGCCTTTCGGTGAGGCCGGGGAGGCTCCGAGTGCCTTTCGGGGCAGCCGGGCTTCCTCCGAGTGCCTTTCGGGGTAGCTGGGGAGCCTCCGAGTGCCTTTCGGTGAGGCCGGGCAGGCTCCGAGTGCCTTTTGGGGCAGCCGGGGAGGCTCCGAGTGCCTTTTGGGGCGTCCGGGCAGGCTCCGAGTGCCTTTCGGGGCGGCCAGGCTGCCTGCGTGTGCCTTTTGGGGTGTCCGGGCCGCCTCTGAGTGCCTTTCGGGGTGGTCGGGCCGCCTCCGAGTGCCTTTTGGGGTGGCCGGGGAGGCTCCGATTGCCTTTCGGGGAGGCCGGAGAGGCTCCGAGTGCCTTTGTGGGCGTCCGGGGAGGCTTGGAGTGTTTTTTGGGGCGGCCGGGGAGGCTCCGAGTGCCTTTCGGGGAGGCCGGGGAGGCTCCGAGTGCCTTTCGGGGTCTCCGAGCTGCCTCTGAGTGCCTTTTGGGGCGGCCGGGGAGGCTCCGAGTGCCTTTTGGCGTGGCCGGTCTGCCTCTGAGTGCCTTTCGGGAAGGCCGGGGAGACTCCGAGTGCCTTTCAGGGAGGCCGGTCTGCCTCCGAGTGCCTTTTGGGAAGGCCGGGCTGCCTCCGATTGCCTTTCGGGGCGGCCGGGCAGGCTCCGAGTGCCTTTCGGGGCGACCGGGCCGCCTCCGAGTGCCTTTTGGGGTGGCTGGGGAGGCTCCGAGTGCCTTTTGGGGTGGCCGGGCCGCCTCCGAGTGTCTTATGGGGAGTCTGGGGAGGCTCCGAGTGCCTTTCGGGGTGGCCGGGGAGGCTCCGAGTGCCTTTTGGGGTGGTCGGGGAGGCTCCGAGTGCCTTTCGGGGTGGCCGGGGAGGCTCCGAGTGCCTTTTGGGGTGGCTGGGGCGCCTCCGAGTGCCTTTCGGAGTGGCCGGGGAGGCTCCGAGTGCCTTTTAGGGTGACCGGGCCGCCTCCGAGTGCCTTTTGGGGTGGCCGGGCAGGCTCCGAGTGCCTTTCGGGGTGGCTGGGGCAGGCCCCGAATGCCTTTCGGGGTGGTCGGGCAGGCTCCGAGTGCTTTTCGGGGTCTCCGAGCTGCCTCTGAGTGCCTTTCGGGGCGGCAGGGCCGTCTCCGAGTGCCTTTCGGGGCCGCCGGGCCGCCTTCGAGTGCCTTTCGGGGTGGCCGGGGAGACTCCGAGTGCCTTTCGGGGTGGCCGGGGAGGCTCCGAGTGCCTTTCCGGGCGTCCGGGGAGGCTCCGAGTGCCTTTCGGGGAGGCCGGGAGACTCCGATTGCCTTTCGGGACGGCCGGGCTGCCTCCGAGTGCCTTTTGTGGCGGCCGGGGAGGCTCCGAGTGCCTTTCGGGGCGGCCTGGGAGGCTCCGAGTGCCTTTCTGTGTGGCCGGGGCTCCTCCGGGTGCCTTTCGGGGCATCCGGGGAGGCTCCGAGTGCCTTTCAGGGTGGCCGGGGAGGCTCCGAGTGCCTTTCGGGGTGGCCGGGCCGCCTCCGAGGGCCTTTTGGGTTGGCCGGGGAGGCTCCGAGTGCCTTTCGGGGTGGCCAGACAAGCCCCGAATGCCTTTCGGGGTGGCCGGGGAGGCTCCGAGTGCCTTTCGGGGTGGCCGGGCAGGCCCCGAATGCCTTTCGGGGTGGCCGGGCAGGCTCCGAGTGCCTTTCGGGGCGGCCGGGGCGCCTCTGAGTGCCTTTCGGGGAGGCTGGGGAGGCTCCGAGTGCCTTTCGGGGTGGCCGGGCCGCCTCCGAGTGCCTTTTGGGTTGGCCGGGGAGGCTCCGAGTGCCTTTCGGGGTGGCCAGACAGGCCCCGAATGCCTTTCGGGGTGGCCGGGGAGGCTCCGAGTGCCTTTCGGGGTGGCCGGGCAGGCCCCGAATTCCTTTCGGGGTGGCCGGGGAGGCTCCGAGTGCCTTTCGGGGAGGCCGGGGAGGCTCCGAGTGCCTTTGTGGTCGGCCGGGGAGGCTCCGAGTGCCTTTCGGGACGGTCGGGGAGGCTCCGAGTGCCTTTCGGGGCGGCCGGGCAGACTCTGATTGCCTTTCGGGGTGGCTGGGGCGCCTCCGAGTGCCTTTTGGGGTGGCCGGGGAGGCTCCGAGTGCCTTTCGGGGTGGCCGGGCCGCCTCCGAGTGCCTTTCAGGGCGACTGGGGAGGCTCCGAGTGCCTTTTGGGGCGGCCGGGTTGCCTCCGAGTGCCTTTCGGGGCGGTCGGGGAGGCTCCGAGTGCCTTTGGCGGCGGCCGGGGAGGCTCCGAGTGCCTTTTGGGGAGGCCGGGGAGGCTCCGAGTGCCTTTCGGGGAGGCCGGGTCGCCTCCGAGTGCCTTTCGGGGCTGCCGTGGAGGCTCCGAGTGCCTTTTGGGGCGGTCGGGGAGGCTCCGAGTGCCTTTCGGGGAGGCCGGGGAGGCTCCGAGTGCCTTTCGGGGCGGCCAAGCTGCCTCCGAGTGCCTTTCGAGGTGGCCGGGGAGGCTTCGAGTGCCTTTCGGGACGGCCGGGGAGGCTCCGAGTGCCTTTCGGGGAGGCCGGGGAGGCTCCGAGTGCCTTTCGGGGTGGTCGGGCAGGCTCCGAGTGCCTTTCGGGGAGGCTCCGAGTGCCTTTTGGGGAAACCGGGCCGCCTCCGAGTGCCTTTCGGGGAGTCTGTGGAGGCTCCGAGTGCCTTTCGGGGTGGCCGGGCAGACTCCGATTGCCTTTCGGGGTGGCTGGGGCACCTCCGAGTGCCTTTCGGGGCGGCCGGGCCGCCTCCGAGTGCCTTTTGGGGCGGCCAGGCTGCCTCCGAGTGCCTTTCGGTGCGGCCGGGGAGGCTCCGAGTGCCTTTCGGTGAGGCCGGGGAGGCTCCGAGTGCCTTTCGGGGCGGCCGGGGAGGCTCCGAGTGCCTTTGGCGGCGGCCGGGCCGCCTCCGAGTGCCTTTCGGTGAGGCCGGGGAGGCTCCGAGTGCCTTTTGGGGCGGCCGGGGAATCTCCGAGTGCCTTTCGGGGCGGCCGGGCAGGCTCCGAGTGCCTTTCGGGGTGGCCGGGGAGGCTCCGAGTGCCTTTCAGGGAGGCCGGTCTGCCTCCGAGTGCCTTTCGGGGCGGCCGGGGAGGCTCCAAGTGCCTTTTGGGGTGGCCGGGGAGGCTCTGAGTGCCTTTTGTTGCAGCCGGGGAGGCTCCGAGTGCCTTTTGGGGTGGCCGGGGAGGCTCCGAGTGCCTTTTGGGGTGGCCGGGCCGCCTCCGAGTGCCTTTCGGGGAGGCCGGGGAGGCTCCGAGTGCCTTTCGGGGTAGCTGGGGCGCCTCCGAGTGCCTTTCGGGGTCTCCGAGCTGCCTCTGAGTGCCTTTTGGGGTGGCCGGGGAGGCTCCGAGTGCCTTTTGGCGTGGCCGGTCTGCCTCTGAGTGCCTTTCGGGAAGGCCGGGGAGACTCCGAGTGCCTTTCAGGGAGGCCGGTCTGCCTCCGAGTGCCTTTTGGGAAGGCCGGGCTGCCTCCGATTGCCTTTCGGGGCGGCCGGGGAGGCTCCGAGTGCCTTTTGGGGTGGCTGGGGAGGCTCCGAGTGCCTTTTGGGGTGGTCGGGCCGCCTCCGAGTCCCTTTCGGGGTGGCCGGGGAAGCTCCGAGTGCCTTTCGGGGTAGCTGGGGCGCCTCCGAGTGCCTTTCGGGGCTTCCGGGGAGGCTCCGAGTGCCTTTCGGGGTGGCCGGACCGCCTCCGAGTGCCTTTCAGGGAGGCCGGTCTGCCTCCGAGTGCCTTTCGGGGCGGCCGGGGAGGCTCCGAGTGCCTTTCAGGGCGGTTGGGGAGGCTCCGAGTGCCTTTCGGGGTGGCCGGGGAGGCTCTGAGTGCCTTTTGTTGCAGCCGGGCAGGCTCCGAGTGCCTTTCGGGGCGGCCGGGGAGGCTCCGAGTGCCTTTCGGGGCGACCGGGCCTCCTCCGAGTGCCTTTCGGGGAGGCCGGGGAGGCTCCGAGTGCCTTTTGGGGCGGCCGGGGAATCTCCGAGTGCCTTTCGGGGCGGCCGGGCAGGCTCCGAGTGCCTTTCGGGGCGACCGGGCCGCCTCCGAGTGCCTTTTGGGGTGGCTGGGGAGGCTCCGAGTGCCTTTTGGGGTGGCCGGGCCGCCTCCGAGTGTCTTATGGGGAGTCTGGGGAGGCTCCGAGTGCCTTTCGGGGTGGCCGGGCCGCCTCCGAGTGCCTTTTGGGAAGGCCGGGCCGCCTCCGATTGCCTTTCGTGGCGGCCGGGGAGGCTCCGAGTGCCTTTTGGGGTGGTCGGGGAGGCTCCGAGTGCCTTTCGGGGTGGCCGGGGAGGCTCCGAGTGCCTTTTGGGGTGGCTGGGGCGCCTCCGAGTGCCTTTCGGAGTGGCCGGGGAGGCTCCGAGTGCCTTTTAGGGTGACCGGGCCGCCTCCGAGTGCCTTTTGGGGTGGCCGGGCAGGCTCCGAGTGCCTTTCGGGGTGGCTGGGGCAGGCCCCGAATGCCTTTCGGGGTGGTCGGGCAGGCTCCGAGTGCTTTTCGGGGTCTCCGAGCTGCCTCTGAGTGCCTTTCGGGGCGGCAGGGCCGTCTCCGAGTGCCTTTCGGGGCCGCCGGGCCGCCTTCGAGTGCCTTTCGGGGTGGCCGGGGAGACTCCGAGTGCCTTTCGGGGTGGCCGGGGAGGCTCCGAGTGCCTTTCCGGGCGTCCGGGGAGGCTCCGAGTGCCTTTCGGGGAGGCCGGGAGACTCCGATTGCCTTTCGGGACGGCCGGGCTGCCTCCGAGTGCCTTTTGTGGCGGCCGGGGAGGCTCCGAGTGCCTTTCGGGGCGGCCTGGGAGGCTCCGAGTGCCTTTCTGTGTGGCCGGGGCTCCTCCGGGTGCCTGTCGGGGCATCCGGGGAGGCTCCGAGTGCCTTTCAGGGTGGCCGGGGAGGCTCCGAGTGCCTTTCGGGGTGGCCGGGCCGCCTCCGAGGGCCTTTTGGGTTGGCCGGGGAGGCTCCGAGTGCCTTTCGGGGTGGCCAGACAAGCCCCGAATGCCTTTCGGGGTGGCCGGGGAGGCTCCGAGTGCCTTTCGGGGTGGCCGGGCAGGCCCCGAATGCCTTTCGGGGTGGCCGGGCAGGCTCCGAGTGCCTTTCGGGGCGGCCGGGGCGCCTCTGAGTGCCTTTCGGGGAGGCTGGGGAGGCTCCGAGTGCCTTTCGGGGTGGCCGGGCCGCCTCCGAGTGCCTTTTGGGTTGGCCGGGGAGGCTCCGAGTGCCTTTCGGGGTGGCCAGACAGGCCCCGAATGCCTTTCGGGGTGGCCGGGGAGGCTCCGAGTGCCTTTCGGGGTGGCCGGGCAGGCCCCGAATTCCTTTCGGGGTGGCCGGGGAGGCTCCGAGTGCCTTTCGGGGAGGCCGGGGAGGCTCCGAGTGCCTTTGTGGTCGGCCGGGGAGGCTCCGAGTGCCTTTCGGGACGGTCGGGGAGGCTCCGAGTGCCTTTCGGGGCGGCCGGGCAGACTCTGATTGCCTTTCGGGGTGGCTGGGGCGCCTCCGAGTGCCTTTTGGGGTGGCCGGGGAGGCTCCGAGTGCCTTTCGGGGTGGCCGGGCCGCCTCCGAGTGCCTTTCAGGGCGACTGGGGAGGCTCCGAGTGCCTTTTGGGGCGGCCGGGTTGCCTCCGAGTGCCTTTCGGGGCGGTCGGGGAGGCTCCGAGTGCCTTTGGCGGCGGCCGGGGAGGCTCCGAGTGCCTTTTGGGGAGGCCGGGGAGGCTCCGAGTGCCTTTCGGGGAGGCCGGGTCGCCTCCGAGTGCCTTTCGGGGCTGCCGTGGAGGCTCCGAGTGCCTTTTGGGGCGGTCGGGGAGGCTCCGAGTGCCTTTCGGGGAGGCCGGGGAGGCTCCGAGTGCCTTTCGGGGCGGCCAAGCTGCCTCCGAGTGCCTTTCGAGGTGGCCGGGGAGGCTTCGAGTGCCTTTCGGGACGGCCGGGGAGGCTCCGAGTGCCTTTCGGGGAGGCCGGGGAGGCTCCGAGTGCCTTTCGGGGTGGTCGGGCAGGCTCCGAGTGCCTTTCGGGGAGGCTCCGAGTGCCTTTTGGGGAAACCGGGCCGCCTCCGAGTGCCTTTCGGGGAGTCTGTGGAGGCTCCGAGTGCCTTTCGGGGTGGCCGGGCAGACTCCGATTGCCTTTCGGGGTGGCTGGGGCACCTCCGAGTGCCTTTCGGGGCGGCCGGGCCGCCTCCGAGTGCCTTTTGGGGCGGCCAGGCTGCCTCCGAGTGCCTTTCGGTGCGGCCGGGGAGGCTCCGAGTGCCTTTCGGTGAGGCCGGGGAGGCTCCGAGTGCCTTTCGGGGCGGCCGGGGAGGCTCCGAGTGCCTTTGGCGGCGGCCGGGCCGCCTCCGAGTGCCTTTCGGTGAGGCCGGGGAGGCTCCGAGTGCCTTTTGGGGCGGCCGGGGAATCTCCGAGTGCCTTTCGGGGCGGCCGGGCAGGCTCCGAGTGCCTTTCGGGGTGGCCGGGGAGGCTCCGAGTGCCTTTCAGGGAGGCCGGTCTGCCTCCGAGTGCCTTTCGGGGCGGCCGGGGAGGCTCCAAGTGCCTTTTGGGGTGGCCGGGGAGGCTCTGAGTGCCTTTTGTTGCAGCCGGGGAGGCTCCGAGTGCCTTTTGGGGTGGCCGGGGAGGCTCCGAGTGCCTTTTGGGGTGGCCGGGCCGCCTCCGAGTGCCTTTCGGGGAGGCCGGGGAGGCTCCGAGTGCCTTTCGGGGTAGCTGGGGCGCCTCCGAGTGCCTTTCGGGGTCTCCGAGCTGCCTCTGAGTGCCTTTTGGGGTGGCCGGGGAGGCTCCGAGTGCCTTTTGGCGTGGCCGGTCTGCCTCTGAGTGCCTTTCGGGAAGGCCGGGGAGACTCCGAGTGCCTTTCAGGGAGGCCGGTCTGCCTCCGAGTGCCTTTTGGGAAGGCCGGGCTGCCTCCGATTGCCTTTCGGGGCGGCCGGGGAGGCTCCGAGTGCCTTTTGGGGTGGCTGGGGAGGCTCCGAGTGCCTTTTGGGGTGGTCGGGCCGCCTCCGAGTCCCTTTCGGGGTGGCCGGGGAAGCTCCGAGTGCCTTTCGGGGTAGCTGGGGCGCCTCCGAGTGCCTTTCAGGGCTTCCGGGGAGGCTCCGAGTGCCTTTCGGGGTGGCCGGACCGCCTCCGAGTGCCTTTCAGGGAGGCCGGTCTGCCTCCGAGTGCCTTTCGGGGCGGCCGGGGAGGCTCCGAGTGCCTTTCAGGGCGGTTGGGGAGGCTCCGAGTGCCTTTTGGGGTGGCCGGGGAGGCTCTGAGTGCCTTTTGTTGAAGCCGGGCAGGCTCCGAGTCCCTTTCGGGGCGGCCGGGGAGGCTCCGAGTGCCTTTCGGGGCGACCGGGCCTCCTCCGAGTGCCTTTCGGGGAGGCCGGGGAGGCTCCGAGTGCCTTTTGGGGCGGCCGGGGAATCTCCGAGTGCCTTTCGGGGCGGCCGGGCAGGCTCCGAGTGCCTTTCGGGGCGACCGGGCCGCCTCCGAGTGCCTTTTGGGGTGGCTGGGGAGGCTCCGAGTGCCTTTTGGGGTGGCCGGGCCGCCTCCGAGTGTCTTATGGGGAGTCTGGGGAGGCTCCGAGTGCCTTTCGGGGTGGCCGGGTCGCCTTCGAGTGCCTTTTGGGAAGGCCGGGCCGCCTCCGATTGCCTTTCGTGGCGGCCGGGGAGGCTCCGAGTGCCTTTTGGGGTGGTCGGGGAGGCTCCGAGTGCCTTTCGGGGTGGCCGGGGAGGCTCCGAGTGCCTTTTGGGGTGGCTGGGGCGCCTCCGAGTGCCTTTCGGAGTGGCCGGGGAGGCTCCGAGTGCCTTTTAGGGTGACCGGGCCGCCTCCGAGTGCCTTTTGGGGTGGCCGGGCAGGCTCCGAGTGCCTTTCGGGGTGGCTGGGGCAGGCCCCGAATGCCTTTCGGGGTGGTCGGGCAGGCTCCGAGTGCTTTTCGGGGTCTCCGAGCTGCCTCTGAGTGCCTTTCGGGGCGGCAGGGCCGTCTCCGAGTGCCTTTCGGGGCCGCCGGGCCGCCTTCGAGTGCCTTTCGGGGTGGCCGGGGAGACTCCGAGTGCCTTTCGGGGTGGCCGGGGAGGCTCCGAGTGCCTTTCCGGGCGTCCGGGGAGGCTCCGAGTGCCTTTCGGGGAGGCCGGGAGACTCCGATTGCCTTTCGGGACGGCCGGGCTGCCTCCGAGTGCCTTTTGTGGCGGCCGGGGAGGCTCCGAGTGCCTTTCGGGGCGGCCTGGGAGGCTCCGAGTGCCTTTCTGTGTGGCCGGGGCTCCTCCGGGTGCCTTTCGGGGCATCCGGGGAGGCTCCGAGTGCCTTTCAGGGTGGCCGGGGAGGCTCCGAGTGCCTTTCGGGGTGGCCGGGGAGGCTCCGAGTGCCTTTCGGGGTGGCCAGACAAGCCCCGAATGCCTTTCGGGGTGGCCGGGGAGGCTCCGAGTGCCTTTCGGGGTGGCCGGGCAGGCCCCGAATGCCTTTCGGGGTGGCCGGGCAGGCTCCGAGTGCCTTTCGGGGCGGCCGGGGCGCCTCTGAGTGCCTTTCGGGGAGGCTGGGGAGGCTCCGAGTGCCTTTCGGGGTGGCCGGGCCGCCTCCGAGTGCCTTTTGGGTTGGCCGGGGAGGCTCCGAGTGCCTTTCGGGGTGGCCAGACAGGCCCCGAATGCCTTTCGGGGTGGCCGGGGAGGCTCCGAGTGCCTTTCGGGGTGGCCGGGCAGGCCCCGAATTCCTTTCGGGGAGGCCGGGGAGGCTCCGAGTGCCTTTCGGGGAGGCCGGGGAGGCTCCGAGTGCCTTTGTGGTCGGCCGGGGAGGCTCCGAGTGCCTTTCGGGACGGTCGGGGAGGCTCCGAGTGCCTTTCGGGGCGGCCGGGCAGACTCTGATTGCCTTTCGGGGTGGCTGGGGCGCCTCCGAGTGCCTTTTGGGGTGGCCGGGGAGGCTCTGAGTGCCTTTCGGGGTGGCCGGGCCGCCTCCGAGTGCCTTTCAGGGCGACTGGGGAGGCTCCGAGTGCCTTTTGGGGCGGCCGGGTTGCCTCCGAGTGCCTTTCGGGGCGGTCGGGGAGGCTCCGAGTGCCTTTGGCGGCGGCCGGGGAGGCTCCGAGTGCCTTTTGGGGAGGCCGGGGAGGCTCCGAGTGCCTTTCGGGGAGGCCGGGTCGCCTCCGAGTGCCTTTCGGGGCTGCCGTGGAGGCTCCGAGTGCCTTTTGGGGCGGTCGGGGAGGCTCCGAGTGCCTTTCGGGGAGGCCGGGGAGGCTCCGAGTGCCTTTCGGGGTGGTCGGGCAGGCTCCGAGTGCCTTTCGGGGAGGCTCCGAGTGCCTTTTGGGGCGACCGGGCCGCCTCCGAGTGCCTTTCGGGGAGTCTGTGGAGGCTCCGAGTGCCTTTCGGGGTGGCCGGGCAGACTCCGATTGCCTTTCGGGGTGGCTGGGGCACCTCCGAGTGCCTTTCGGGGCGGCCGGGCCGCCTCCGAGTGCCTTGTGGGGCGGCCAGGCTGCCTCCGAGTGCCTTTCGGTGCGGCCGGGGAGGCTCTGAGTGCCTTTCGGTGAGGCCGGGGAGGCTCCGAGTGCCTTTCGGGGCGGCCGGGGAGGCTCCGAGTGCCTTTGGGGGCGGCCGGGCCGCCTCCGAGTGCCTTTCGGTGAGGCCGGGGAGGCTCCGAGTGCCTTTTGGGGCGGCCGGGGAATCTCCGAGTGCCTTTCGGGGCGGCCGGGCAGGCTCCGAGTGCCTTTCGGGGTGGCCGGGGAGGCTCCGAGTGCCTTTCAGGGAGGCCGGTCTGCCTCCGAGTGCCTTTCGGGGCGGCCGGGGAGGCTCCAAGTGCCTTTTGGGGTGGCCGGGGAGGCTCTGAGTGCCTTTTGTTGCAGCCGGGGAGGCTCCGAGTGCCTTTTGGGGTGGCCGGGGAGGCTCCGAGTGCCTTTTGGGGTGGCCGGGCCGCCTCCGAGTGCCTTTCGGGGAGGCCGGGGAGGCTCCGAGTGCCTTTCGGGGTAGCTGGGGCGCCTCCGAGTGCCTTTTGGGGTGGCCGGGGAGGCTCCGAGTGCCTTTCGGGACGGCTGGGGAGGCTCTGAGTGCCTTTTGGGGTGGTCGGGGAGGCTCCGAGTGCCTTTCGGGGTGGCCGGGGAGGCTCCGAGTGCCTTTCGGGGTGGTCGGGCAGGCTCCGAGTGCCTTTCGGGGAGGCCGGGGAGGCTCCGAGTGCCTTTTGGGGAGTCTGGGGAGGCTCCGAGCGCCTTTCGGTGAGGCCGGGCAGATTCCGATTGCCTTTCGGGGTGGCTGGGGCACCTCCGAGTGCCTTTTGGGGTGGCCGGGGAGGCTCCGAGTGCCTTTTGGGGCGGCCGGGTTGCCTCCGAGTGCCTTTCGGGGCGGCCGGGCCGCCTCCGAGTGCCTTTCGGGGCGGCCAGGCTGCCTCCGAGTGCCTTTCGGTGCGGCCGGGGAGGCTCCGAGTGCCTTTCGGTGAGGCCGGGGAGGCTCCGAGTGCCTTTGGGGGGCGGCCGGGCCGCCTCCGAGTGCCTTTCGGTGAGGCCGGGGAGGCTCCGAGTGCCTTTTGGGGCGGCCGGGGAGGCTCCGAGTGCCTTTCGGGGAGGCCGGGAAGGCTCCGAGTGCCTTTTGGGGTGGCCGGGGAGGCTCCGAGTGCCTTTCAGGGATGCCGGTCTGCCTCCGAGTGCCTTTCGGGGCGGCCGGGGAGGCTCCGAGTGCCTTTCGGGGCGGTCGGGGAGGCTCCGAGTGCCTTTCGGGGAGGCCAGGGAGGCTCCGAGTGCCTTTTGGGGTGGCCGGGGAGGCTCCGAGTGTCTTATGGGGAGTCTGGGGAGGCTCCGAGTGCCTTTTGGGGTGGTCGGGCCGCCTCCGAGTCCCTTTCGGGGTGGCCGGGGAAGCTCCGAGTGCCTTTCGGGGTAGCTGGGGCGCCTCCGAGTGCCTTTCGGGGCTTCCGGGGAGGCTCCGAGTGCCTTTCGGGGTGGCCGGACCGCCTCCGAGTGCCTTTCAGGGAGGCCGGTCTGCCTCCGAGTGCCTTTCGGGGCGGCCGGGGAGGCTCCGAGTGCCTTTCAGGGCGGTTGGGGAGGCTCCGAGTGCCTTTCGGGGTGGCCGGGGAGGCTCTGAGTGCCTTTTGTTGCAGCCGGGCAGGCTCCGAGTCCCTTTCGGGGCGGCCGGGGAGGCTCCGAGTGCCTTTCGGGGCGACCGGGCCTCCTCCGAGTGCCTTTCGGGGAGGCCGGGGAGGCTCCGAGTGCCTTTTGGGGCGGCCGGGGAATCTCCGAGTGCCTTTCGGGGCGGCCGGGCAGGCTCCGAGTGCCTTTCGGGGCGACCGGGCCGCCTCCGAGTGCCTTTTGGGGTGGCTGGGGAGGCTCCGAGTGCCTTTTGGGGTGGCCGGGCCGCCTCCGAGTGTCTTATGGGGAGTCTGGGGAGGCTCCGAGTGCCTTTCGGGGTGGCCGGGTCGCCTTCGAGTGCCTTTTGGGAAGGCCGGGCCGCCTCCGATTGCCTTTCGTGGCGGCCGGGGAGGCTCCGAGTGCCTTTTGGGGTGGTCGGGGAGGCTCCGAGTGCCTTTCGGGGTGGCCGGGGAGGCTCCGAGTGCCTTTTGGGGTGGCTGGGGCGCCTCCGAGTGCCTTTCGGAGTGGCCGGGGAGGCTCCGAGTGCCTTTTAGGGTGACCGGGCCGCCTCCGAGTGCCTTTTGGGGTGGCCGGGCAGGCTCCGAGTGCCTTTCGGGGTGGCTGGGGCAGGCCCCGAATGCCTTTCGGGGTGGTCGGGCAGGCTCCGAGTGCTTTTCGGGGTCTCCGAGCTGCCTCTGAGTGCCTTTCGGGGCGGCAGGGCCGTCTCCGAGTGCCTTTCGGGGCCGCCGGGCCGCCTTCGAGTGCCTTTCGGGGTGGCCGGGGAGACTCCGAGTGCCTTTCGGGGTGGCCGGGGAGGCTCCGAGTGCCTTTCCGGGCGTCCGGGGAGGCTCCGAGTGCCTTTCGGGGAGGCCGGGAGACTCCGATTGCCTTTCGGGACGGCCGGGCTGCCTCCGAGTGCCTTTTGTGGCGGCCGGGGAGGCTCCGAGTGCCTTTCGGGGCGGCCTGGGAGGCTCCGAGTGCCTTTCTGTGTGGCCGGGGCTCCTCCGGGTGCCTTTCGGGGCATCCGGGGAGGCTCCGAGTGCCTTTCAGGGTGGCCGGGGAGGCTCCGAGTGCCTTTCGGGGTGGCCGGGGAGGCTCCGAGTGCCTTTCGGGGTGGCCAGACAAGCCCCGAATGCCTTTCGGGGTGGCCGGGGAGGCTCCGAGTGCCTTTCGGGGAGGCCGGGCAGGCCCCGAATGCCTTTCGGGGTGGCCGGGCAGGCTCCGAGTGCCTTTCGGGGCGGCCGGGGCGCCTCTGAGTGCCTTTCGGGGAGGCTGGGGAGGCTCCGAGTGCCTTTCGGGGTGGCCGGGCCGCCTCCGAGTGCCTTTTGGGTTGGCCGGGGAGGCTCCGAGTGCCTTTCGGGGTGGCCAGACAGGCCCCGAATGCCTTTCGGGGTGGCCGGGGAGGCTCCGAGTGCCTTTTGGGGTGGCCGGGCAGGCCCCGAATTCCTTTCGGGGAGGCCGGGGAGGCTCCGAGTGCCTTTCGGGGAGGCCGGGGAGGCTCCGAGTGCCTTTGTGGTCGGCCGGGGAGGCTCCGAGTGCCTTTCGGGACGGTCGGGGAGGCTCCGAGTGCCTTTCGGGGCGGCCGGGCAGACTCTGATTGCCTTTCGGGGTGGCTGGGGCGCCTCCGAGTGCCTTTTGGGGTGGCCGGGGAGGCTCCGAGTGCCTTTCGGGGTGGCCGGGCCGCCTCCGAGTGCCTTTCAGGGCGACTGGGGAGGCTCCGAGTGCCTTTTGGGGCGGCCGGGTTGCCTCCGAGTGCCTTTCGGGGCGGTCGGGGAGGCTCCGAGTGCCTTTGGCGGCGGCCGGGGAGGCTCCGAGTGCCTTTTGGGGAGGCCGGGGAGGCTCCGAGTGCCTTTCGTGGAGGCCGGGTCGCCTCCGAGTGCCTTTCGGGGCTGCCGTGGAGGCTCCGAGTGCCTTTTGGGGCGGTCGGGGAGGCTCCGAGTGCCTTTCGGGGAGGCCGGGGAGGCTCCGAGTGCCTTTCGGGGTGGTCGGGCAGGCTCCGAGTGCCTTTCGGGGAGGCTCCGAGTGCCTTTTGGGGCGACCGGGCCGCCTCCGAGTGCCTTTCGGGGAGTCTGTGGAGGCTCCGAGTGCCTTTCGGGGTGGCCGGGCAGACTCCGATTGCCTTTCGGGGTGGCTGGGGCACCTCCGAGTGCCTTTCGGGGCGGCCGGGCCGCCTCCGAGTGCCTTGTGGGGCGGCCAGGCTGCCTCCGAGTGCCTTTCGGTGCGGCCGGGGAGGCTCTGAGTGCCTTTCGGTGAGGCCGGGGAGGCTCCGAGTGCCTTTCGGGGCGGCCGGGGAGGCTCCGAGTGCCTTTGGGGGCGGCCGGGCCGCCTCCGAGTGCCTTTCGGTGAGGCCGGGGAGGCTCCGAGTGCCTTTTGGGGCGGCCGGGGAATCTCCGAGTGCCTTTCGGGGCGGCCGGGCAGGCTCCGAGTGCCTTTCGGGGTGGCCGGGGAGGCTCCGAGTGCCTTTCAGGGAGGCCGGTCTGCCTCCGAGTGCCTTTCGGGGCGGCCGGGGAGGCTCCAAGTGCCTTTTGGGGTGGCCGGGGAGGCTCTGAGTGCCTTTTGTTGCAGCCGGGGAGGCTCCGAGTGCCTTTTGGGGTGGCCGGGGAGGCTCCGAGTGCCTTTTGGGGTGGCCGGGCCGCCTCCGAGTGCCTTTCGGGGAGGCCGGGGAGGCTCCGAGTGCCTTTCGGGGTAGCTGGGGCGCCTCCGAGTGCCTTTTGGGGTGGCCGGGGAGGCTCCGAGTGCCTTTCGGGACGGCTGGGGAGGCTCTGAGTGCCTTTTGGGGTGGTCGGGGAGGCTCCGAGTGCCTTTCGGGGTGGCCGGGGAGGCTCCGAGTGCCTTTCGGGGTGGTCGGGCAGGCTCCGAGTGCCTTTCGGGGAGGCCGGGGAGGCTCCGAGTGCCTTTTGGGGAGTCTGGGGAGGCTCCGAGCGCCTTTCGGTGAGGCCGGGCAGATTCCGATTGCCTTTCGGGGTGGCTGGGGCACCTCCGAGTGCCTTTTGGGGTGGCCGGGGAGGCTCCGAGTGCCTTTTGGGGCGGCCGGGTTGCCTCCGAGTGCCTTTCGGGGCGGCCGGGCCGCCTCCGAGTGCCTTTCGGGGCGGCCAGGCTGCCTCCGAGTGCCTTTCGGTGCGGCCGGGGAGGCTCCGAGTGCCTTTCGGTGAGGCCGGGGAGGCTCCGAGTGCCTTTGGGGGGCGGCCGGGCCGCCTCCGAGTGCCTTTCGGTGAGGCCGGGGAGGCTCCGAGTGCCTTTTGGGGCGGCCGGGGAGGCTCCGAGTGCCTTTCGGGGAGGCCGGGAAGGCTCCGAGTGCCTTTTGGGGTGGCCGGGGAGGCTCCGAGTGCCTTTCAGGGATGCCGGTCTGCCTCCGAGTGCCTTTCGGGGCGGCCGGGGAGGCTCCGAGTGCCTTTCGGGGAGGCCAGGGAGGCTCCGAGTGCCTTTTGGGGTGGCCGGGGAGGCTCCGAGTGCCTTTGGGGGCTGACGGGCCGCCTCCGAGTGCCTTTTGGGGTGGCCGGGCAGGCTCCGAGTGCCTTTTGGGGTGGCCGGGGAGGCTCCAAGTGCCTTTTGGGGCGGTCAGGCTGCCTCCCAGTGCCTTTCAGGGAGGCCGGGCTGCCTCCGAGTGCCTTTTGGGGCGGCCGGGGAGGCTCCGAGTGCCTTTTGGGGCGTCTGGGCAAGCTCCGAGTGCCTTTCGGGGAGGCCGGGGAGGCTCCGAGTGCCTTTCGGGGTGGCTGGGGCGCCTCCGAGTGCCTTTCGGGGTGGCCGGGGAGGCTCCGATTGCCTTTCGGGGAGGCCGGGGAGCCTCCGAGTGCCTTTGTGGGCGGCCGGGCAGGCTCCGAGTGCCTTTTGGGGCGGCCGGGCAGGCTCCGAGTGCCTTTCGGGGAGGCCGGGGAGGCTCCGAGTGCCTTTCGGGTTCTCCGAGCTGCCTCTGAGTGCCTTTCGGGGCGGCAGGGCCGGCTCCGAGTGCCTTTTGGGGTGGCCGGTCTGCCTCCGAGTGCCTTTCGGGGAGGCCGGGGAGACTCCGAGTGCCATTCGGGGCGGCCGGGGAGGCTCCTAGTTCCTCTTGGGGCGGCCGGGCCGCCTCCGATTGCCTTTCGGTGAGAACGGGGAGGCTCCGAGTGCCTTTCAGGGCGGTCGGGGAGGCTCCGAGTGCCTTTCGGGGTGGCCGGGGAGGCTCCGAGTGCCTTTGGCGGCGGCCGGGGAGGCTCCGAGTGCCTTTCGGGGCGGCCGGGGAGGCTCCGAGTGCCTTTTGGGGCATCCGGGGAGGCTCCGAGTGCCTTTCGGGGTGGTCGGGCAGGCTCCGAGTGCCTTTTGGGGTGGTCGGGCAGGCTCCGAGTGCCTTTCAGGGAGGCCGGTCTGCCTCCGAGTGCCTTTCGGGGCGGCCGGGGAGGCTCCGAGTGCCTTTCGCGGCGGTCGGGGAGGCTCCGAGTGCCTTTCGGGGCAGCCGGGCCGCCTCCGAGTGCCTTTCAGGGCGGCCGGGGCGCCTCCAAGTGCCTTTCGGGATGGCCGGGGAGGCTCCGAGTGCCTTTCGGGGTGGCTGGGCAGGCTCCAAGTGCCTTTTGGGGCGGTCAGGCTGCCTCCGAGTGCCTTTCAGGGAGGCCGGTCTGCCTCCGAGTTCCTTTCGGGGTGGCCGGGGAGGCTCCGAGTGCCTTTCGGGGCGGCAGGGTCGGCTCCGAGTGCCTTTCGGGGAGGCCGGGGAGGCTCCGAGTGCCTTTCAGGGTAGCTGGGGCGCCTCCGAGTGCCTTTTGGGGTGGCCGGGGAGGCTCCGAGTGCCTTTCGGGGCGGCCGTGCAGGCCCCGAGTGCCTTTTGGGGTGGTCGGGCAGGCTCCGAGTGCCTTTCGGGGCGGCCGGGGAGGCTCCGAGTGCCTTTTGGGGCGTCCGGGGAGGCTCCGAGTGCCTTTCGGGGTGGTCGGGCAGGCTCCGAGTGCCTTTCGGGGAGGTCGGGGAGCCTCCGAGTGCCTTTTGGGGCGACCGGACCGCCTCCCAGTGCTTTTTTTGGAGTCTGGGGAGGCTCCGAGTGCCTTTCGGGGAGGCCGGGCAGACTCCGATTGCCTTTCGGGGTGGCTGGGGCGCCTCCGAGTGCCTTTTTGGGTGGCCGGGGAGGCTCCGAGTGCCTTGTGGGGCAGCCGGGCCGCCTCCGAGTGCCTTTTGGGGCGGCCGGGGAGGCTCCGAGTGCCTTTCGGTGAGGCTGGGGAGGCTCCGAGTGCCTTTCGGGGCGGCCGGGGAGGCTCCGAGTGCCTTTTGGGGTGGCCGGGCCGCCTCCGAGTGCCTTTCGGTGAGGCCGGGGAGGCTCCGAGTGCCTTTTGGGGTGGCCGGGCAGGCTCCGAGTGCCTTTCGGGGTGGCCGGGGAGGCTCCGAGTGCCTTTCGGTGAGGCTGGGGAGGCTCCGAGTGCCTTTCGGGGCAGCCGGGGAGGCTCCGAGTGCCTTTTGGGGCGGTCAGGCTGCCTCCCAGTGCCTTTCAGGGAGGCCGGGCTGCCTCCGAGTGCCTTTTGGGGCGGCCGGGGAGGCTCCGAGTGCCTTTTGGGGCGTCTGGGCAAGCTCCGAGTGCCTTTCGGGGAGGCCGGGGAGGCTCCGAGTGCCTTTCGGGGTGGCTGGGGCGCCTCCGAGTGCCTTTCGGGGTGGCCGGGGAGGCTCCGATTGCCTTTCGGGGAGGCCGGGGAGCCTCCGAGTGCCTTTGTGGGCGGCCGGGCAGGCTCCGAGTGCCTTTTGGGGCGGCCGGGCAGGCTCCGAGTGCCTTTCGGGGAGGCCGGGGAGACTCCGAGTGCCATTCGGGGCGGCCGGGGAGGCTCCTAGTTCCTCTCGGGGCGGCCGGGCCGCCTCCGATTGCCTTTCGGTGAGAACGGGGAGGCTCCGAGTGCCTTTCAGGGCGGTCGGGGAGGCTCCGAGTGCCTTTCGGGGCGGCCGGGCAGGCTCCGAGTGCCTTTCGGGGTGGCCGGGGAGGCTCCGAGTGCCTTTGGCGGCGGCCGGGGAGGCTCCGAGTGCCTTTGTGGACGGCCGGGGAGGCTCCGAGTGCCTTTTGGGGCTGCCGGGGAGGCTCCGAGTGCCTTTCGGGGTGGTCGGGCAGGCTCCGAGTGCCTTTTGGGGTGGTCGGGCAGGCTCCGAGTGCCTTTCAGGGAGGCCGGTCTGCCTCCGAGTGCCTTTCGGGGCGGCCGGGGAGGCTCCGAGTGCCTTTCGCGGCGGTCGGGGAGGCTCCGAGTGCCTTTCGGGGCAGCCGGGCCGCCTCCGAGTGCCTTTAGGGGCGGCCGGGGCGCCTCCAAGTGCCTTTCGGGATGGCCGGGGAGGCTCCGAGTGCCTTTCGGGGTGGCTGGGCAGGCTCCAAGTGCCTTTTGGGGCGGTCAGGCTGCCTCCGAGTGCCTTTCAGGGAGGCCGGTCTGCCTCCGAGTTCCTTTTGGGGTGGCCGGGGAGGCTCCGAGTGCCTTTCGGGGCGGCAGGGTCGGCTCCGAGTGCCTTTCGGGGAGGCCGGGGAGGCTCCGAGTGCCTTTCAGGGTAGCTGGGGCGCCTCCGAGTGCCTTTTGGGGTGGCCGGGGAGGCTCCGAGTGCCTTTTGGGGCGGCCGTGCAGGCCCCGAGTGCCTTTTGGGGTGGTCGGGCAGGCTCCGAG
This sequence comes from Struthio camelus, assembly GCF_040807025.1. Taxonomy (NCBI): domain Eukaryota; kingdom Metazoa; phylum Chordata; class Aves; order Struthioniformes; family Struthionidae; genus Struthio; species Struthio camelus. Next base: position 2,195,824 of record NC_090968.1, on the reverse strand, counting down.
TGCCTTTCGGGGCAGCCGGGGAGGCTCCGAGTGCCTTTTGGGGCGTCCGGGGAGGCTCCGAGTGCCTTTCGGGGTGGTCGGGCAGGCTCCGAGTGCCTTTCGGGGAGGTCGGGGAGCCTCCGAGTGCCTTTTGGGGCGACCGGACCGCCTCCCAGTGCTTTTTTTGGAGTCTGGGGAGGCTCCGAGTGCCTTTCGGGGAGGCCGGGCAGACTCCGATTGCCTTTCGGGGTGGCTGGGGCGCCTCCGAGTGCCTTTTTGGGTGGCCGGGGAGGCTCCGAGTGCCTTGTGGGGCAGCCGGGCCGCCTCCGAGTGCCTTTTGGGGCGGCCGGGGAGGCTCCGAGTGCCTTTCGGTGAGGCTGGGGAGGCTCCGAGTGCCTTTCGGGGCGGCCGGGGAGGCTCCGAGTGCCTTTCGGGGTGGCCGGGCCGCCTCCGAGTGCCTTTCGGTGAGGCCGGGGAGGCTCCGAGTGCCTTTTGGGGCGGCCGGGCAGGCTCCGAGTGCCTTTCGGGGTGGCCGGGGAGGCTCCGAGTGCCTTTCGGTGAGGCTGGGGAGGCTCCGAGTGCCTTTCGGGGCAGCCGGGGAGGCTCCGAGTGCCTTTTGGGGCGGTCAGGCTGCCTCCCAGTGCCTTTCAGGGAGGCCGGGCTGCCTCCGAGTGCCTTTTGGGGCGGCCGGGGAGGCTCCGAGTGCCTTTTGGGGCGTCTGGGCAAGCTCCGAGTGCCTTTCGGGGAGGCCGGGGAGGCTCCGAGTGCCTTTCGGGGTGGCTGGGGCGCCTCCGAGTGCCTTTCGGGGTGGCCGGGGAGGCTCCGATTGCCTTTCGGGGAGGCCGGGGAGCCTCCGAGTGCCTTTGTAGGCGGCCGGGCAGGCTCCGAGTGCCTTTTGGGGCGGCCGGGCAGGCTCCGAGTGCCTTTCGGGGCGGCCGGAGTGTCTCCAAGTGCCTTTTGGGGCGGCCGGGGAGGCTCCGAGTGCCTTTCGGGCTGGTCGGGCAGGCTCCGAGTGCCTTTTGGGGTGGTCGGGCAGGCTCCGAGTGCCTTTCAGGGAGGCCGGTCTGCCTCCGAGTGCCTTTTGGGGCGGCCAGGGAGGCTCCGAGTGCCTTTCGGGGCGGTCGGGGAGGCTCCGAGTGCCTTTTGGGGTGGCCGGGGAGGCTCTGAGTGCCTTTTGTTGCAGCCGGGGAGGCTCCGAGTGCCTTTTGGGGTGGCCGGGGAGGCTCCGAGTGCCTTTCGGGGAGGCCGGGGCGCCTCCGAGTGCCTTTCGGGGAGGCCGGGGAGGCTCCGATTGCCTTTCGGGGCGGTCGGGGAGGCTCCGAGTGCCTTTTGTTGAAGCCGGGGAGGCTCCGATTGCCTTTCGGGGCGACCGGGCCGCCTCCGAGTGCCTTTTGGGGTGGCTGGGGAGGCTCCGAGTGCCTTTTGGGGTGGCCGGGCCGCCTCCAAGTGTCTTATGGGGAGTCTGGGGAGGCTCCGAGTGCCTTTTGGGGCGGCCGGGCCGCCTCCGAGTACCTTTCGGGGTGGCCGGGCCGCCTCCAAGTGCCTTTCGCGGCGGCCAGGCTGCCTCCGAGTGCCTTTCGGGGAGGCCGGGCAGGCTCCGAGTGCCATTTGGGGCGGTGGGGGAGGCTCCGAGTGCCTTTCGGGGTGGCCGGGGAGGCTCCAAGTGCCTTTTGGGTGCGGCCGGGGAGGCTCCGAGTGCCATTTGGGGCGGTGGGGGAGGCTCCGAGTGCCTTTCGGGGTGGCCGGGGAGGCTCCAAGTGCCTTTTGGGTGCGGCCGGGGAGGCTCCGAGTGCCTTTCGGGGCGGCCGGGGAGGCTCCGAGTGCCTTTCGGGGCAGCCGGGCCGCCTCCGAGTGCCTTTAGGGGCGGCCGGGGCGCCTCCAAGTGCCTTTCGGGATGGCCGGGGAGGCTCCGAGTGCCTTTCGGGGTGGCTGGGCAGGCTCCAAGTGCCTTTTGGGGCGGTCAGGCTGCCTCCGAGTGCCTTTCAGGGAGGCCGGTCTGCCTCCGAGTTCCTTTCGGGGTGGCCGGGGAGGCTCCGAGTGCCTTTCGGGGCGACCGGGCCTCCTCCGAGTGCCTTTCGGGGAGGCCGGGGAGGCTCCGAGTGCCTTTCAGGGTAGCTGGGGCGCCTCCGAGTGCCTTTTGGGGTGGCCGGGGAGGCTCCGAGTGCCTTTTGGGGCGGCCGTGCAGGCCCCGAGTGCCTTTTGGGGTGGTCGGGCAGGCTCCGAGTGCCTTTCGGGGCAGCCGGGGAGGCTCCGAGTGCCTTTTGGGGCGTCCGGGGAGGCTCCGAGTGCCTTTCGGGGTGGTCGGGCAGGCTCCGAGTGCCTTTCGGGGAGGTCGGGGAGCCTCCGAGTGCCTTTTGGGGCGACCGGACCGCCTCCCAGTGCTTTTTTTGGAGTCTGGGGAGGCTCCGAGTGCCTTTCGGGGAGGCCGGGCAGACTCCGATTGCCTTTCGGGGTGGCTGGGGCGCCTCCGAGTGCCTTTTTGGGTGGCCGGGGAGGCTCCGAGTGCCTTGTGGGGCAGCCGGGCCGCCTCCGAGTGCCTTTTGGGGCGGCCGGGGAGGCTCCGAGTGCCTTTCGGTGAGGCTGGGGAGGCTCCGAGTGCCTTTCGGGGCGGCCGGGGAGGCTCCGAGTGCCTTTCGGGGTGGCCGGGCCGCCTCCGAGTGCCTTTCGGTGAGGCCGGGGAGGCTCCGAGTGCCTTTTGGGGCGGCCGGGCAGGCTCCGAGTGCCTTTCGGGGTGGCCGGGGAGGCTCCGAGTGCCTTTCGGTGAGGCTGGGGAGGCTCCGAGTGCCTTTCGGGGCAGCCGGGGAGGCTCCGAGTGCCTTTTGGGGTGGCCAGGCCGCCTCCGAGTGCCTTTCGGGGCGGCCAGGCTGCCTGCGTGTGCCTTTTGGGGCGGCCGGGGAGGCTCCAAGTGCCTTTCGGGGAGGCCGGGGAGGCTCCGAGTGCCTTTGTGGGCGTCCGGGGAGGCTCCGAGTGCCTTTCGGGGCGGCCGGGGAGGCTCCAAGTGCCTTTTGGGGTGGCCGGGCAGGCTCCGAGTGCCTTTCGGGGTCTCCGAGCTGCCTCTGAGTGCCTTTGGGGGCGGCAGGGCGGGCTCCGAGTGCCTTTTGGGGTGGCCGGTCTGCCTCCGAGTGCCTTTCGGGGAGGCCGGGGAGACTCCGAGTGCCTTTCAGGGAGGCCGGTCTGCCTCCGAGTGCCTTTTGGGAAGGCCGGGCCGCCTGCGAGTGCCTTTCGGGGCGGCCGGGGAGGCTCCGAGTGCCTTTCGGGGCGGTCGGGCAGGCTCCGAGTGCCTTTCGGGGCGGCCGGGGAGGCTCCGAGTGCCTTTCGGGGAGGCCGGGGAGGCTCCGAGTGCCTTTCGGGGCGGCCGGGGAGGCTCCGAGTGCCTTTCGGGGTGGTCGGGCAGGCTCCGAGTGCCTTTTGGGGTGGTCGGGCAGGCTCCGAGTGCCTTTCAGGGAGGCCGGTCTGCCTCCGAGTGCCTTTCGGGGCGGTCGGGGTGTCTTCGAGTGCCTTTCGGGGCGGCCGGAGTGTCTCCAAGTGCCTTTTGGGGCGGCCGGGGAGGCTCCGAGTGCCTTTCGGGGCGGTCGGGGAGGCTCCGAGTGCCTTTTGGGGTGGCCGGGGAGGCTCTGAGTGCCTTTTGTTGCAGCCGGGGAGGCTCCGAGTTCCTTTCGGGGTGGCCGGGGAGGCTCCGAGTGCCTTTCGGGGCGACCGGGCCTCCTCCGAGTGCCTTTCGGGGAGGCCGGGGAGGCTCCGAGTGCCTTTCAGGGTAGCTGGGGCGCCTCCGAGTGCCTTTTGGGGTGGCCGGGGAGGCTCCGAGTGCCTTTTGGGGCGGCCGTGCAGGCCCCGAGTGCCTTTTGGGGTGGTCGGGCAGGCTCCGAGTGCCTTTCGGGGCAGCCGGGGAGGCTCCGAGTGCCTTTCGGTGAGGCCGGGGAGGCTCCGAGTGCCTTTCGGGGCAGCCGGGCAGGCTCCGAGTGCCTTTCGGGGTGGCCGGGGAGGCTCCGAGTGCCTTTCGGGGTAGCTGGGGAGGCTCCGAGTGCCTTTCGGGGCAGCCGGGGAGGCTCCGAGTGCCTTTCGGGGTGGCCAGGCCGCCTCCGAGTGCCTTTCGGGGCGGCCAGGCTGCCTGCGTGTGCCTTTTGGGGCGGCCGGGGAGGCTCCAAGTGCCTTTCGGGGAGGCCGGGGAGGCTCCGAGTGCCTTTGTGGGCGTCCGGGGAGGCTCCGAGTGCCTTTCGGGGCGGCCGGGGAGGCTCCGAGTGCCTTTTGGGGTGGCCGGGCAGGCTCCGAGTGCCTTTCGGGGTCTCCGAGCTGCCTCTGAGTGCCTTTCGGGGCGGCAGGGCGGGCTCCGAGTGCCTTTCGGGGCGGCCAGGCTGCCTGCGTGTGCCTTTCGCGGCGGTCGGGGAGGCTCCGAGTGCCTTTCGGGGCAGCCGGGCCGCCTCCGAGTGCCTTTAGGGGCGGCCGGGGCGCCTCCAAGTGCCTTTCGGGATGGCCGGGGAGGCTCCGAGTGCCTTTCGGGGTGGCTGGGCAGGCTCCAAGTGCCTTTTGGGGCGGTCAGGCTGCCTCCGAGTGCCTTTCAGGGAGGCCGGTCTGCCTCCGAGTTCCTTTCGGGGTGGCCGGGGAGGCTCCGAGTGCCTTTCGGGGCGGCAGGGTCGGCTCCGAGTGCCTTTCGGGGAGGCCGGGGAGGCTCCGAGTGCCTTTCAGGGTAGCTGGGGCGCCTCCGAGTGCCTTTTGGGGTGGCCGGGGAGGCTCCGAGTGCCTTTCGGGGCGGCCGTGCAGGCCCCGAGTGCCTTTTGGGGTGGTCGGGCAGGCTCCGAGTGCCTTTCGGGGCAGCCGGGGAGGCTCCGAGTGCCTTTTGGGGCGTCCGGGGAGGCTCCGAGTGCCTTTCGGGGTGGTCGGGCAGGCTCCGAGTGCCTTTCGGGGAGGTCGGGGAGCCTCCGAGTGCCTTTTGGGGCGACCGGACCGCCTCCCAGTGCTTTTTTTGGAGTCTGGGGAGGCTCCGAGTGCCTTTCGGGGAGGCCGGGCAGACTCCGATTGCCTTTCGGGGTGGCTGGGGCGCCTCCGAGTGCCTTTTTGGGTGGCCGGGGAGGCTCCGAGTGCCTTGTGGGGCAGCCGGGCCGCCTCCGAGTGCCTTTTGGGGCGGCCGGGGAGGCTCCGAGTGCCTTTCGGTGAGGCTGGGGAGGCTCCGAGTGCCTTTCGGGGCGGCCGGGGAGGCTCCGAGTGCCTTTCGGGGTGGCCGGGCCGCCTCCGAGTGCCTTTCGGTGAGGCCGGGGAGGCTCCGAGTGCCTTTTGGGGCGGCCGGGCAGGCTCCGAGTGCCTTTCGGGGTGGCCGGGGAGGCTCCGAGTGCCTTTCGGTGAGGCTGGGGAGGCTCCGAGTGCCTTTCGGGGCAGCCGGGGAGGCTCCGAGTGCCTTTTGGGGCGGTCAGGCTGCCTCCCAGTGCCTTTCAGGGAGGCCGGGCTGCCTCCGAGTGCCTTTTGGGGCGGCCGGGGAGGCTCCGAGTGCCTTTTGGGGCGTCTGGGCAAGCTCCGAGTGCCTTTCGGGGAGGCCGGGGAGGCTCCGAGTGCCTTTCGGGGTGGCTGGGGCGCCTCCGAGTGCCTTTCGGGGTGGCCGGGGAGGCTCCGATTGCCTTTCGGGGAGGCCGGGGAGCCTCCGAGTGCCTTTGTGGGCGGCCGGGCAGGCTCCGAGTGCCTTTTGGGGCGGCCGGGCAGGCTCCGAGTGCCTTTCGGGGCGGCCGGAGTGTCTCCAAGTGCCTTTTGGGGCGGCCGGGGAGGCTCCGAGTGCCTTTCGGGCTGGTCGGGCAGGCTCCGAGTGCCTTTTGGAGTGGTCGGGCAGGCTCCGAGTGCCTTTCAGGGAGGCCGGTCTGCCTCCGAGTGCCTTTTGGGGCGGCCGGGGAGGCTCCGAGTGCCTTTCGGGGCGGTCGGGGAGGCTCCGAGTGCCTTTTGGGGTGGCCGGGGAGGCTCTGAGTGCCTTTTGTTGCAGCCGGGGAGGCTCCGAGTGCCTTTTGGGGTGGCCGGGGAGGCTCCGAGTGCCTTTCGGGGAGGCCGGGGCGCCTCCGAGTGCCTTTCGGGGAGGCCGGGGAGGCTCCGATTGCCTTTCGGGGCGGTCGGGGAGGCTCCGAGTGCCTTTTGTTGAAGCCGGGGAGGCTCCGATTGCCTTTCGGGGCGACCGGGCCGCCTCCGAGTGCCTTTTGGGGTGGCTGGGGAGGCTCCGAGTGCCTTTTGGGGTGGCCGGGCCGCCTCCAAGTGTCTTATGGGGAGTCTGGGGAGGCTCCGAGTGCCTTTTGGGGCGGCCGGGCCGCCTCCGAGTACCTTTCGGGGTGGCCGGGCCGCCTCCAAGTGCCTTTCGCGGCGGCCAGGCTGCCTCCGAGTGCCTTTCGGGGAGGCCGGGCAGGCTCCGAGTGCCATTTGGGGCGGTGGGGGAGGCTCCGAGTGCCTTTCGGGGTGGCCGGGGAGGCTCCAAGTGCCTTTTGGGTGCGGCCGGGGAGGCTCCGAGTGCCATTTGGGGCGGTGGGGGAGGCTCCGAGTGCCTTTCGGGGTGGCCGGGGAGGCTCCAAGTGCCTTTTGGATGCGGCCGGGGAGGCTCCGAGTGCCTTTCGGGGCGGCCGGGGAGGCTCCGAGTGCCTTTCGGGGCAGCCGGGCCGCCTCCGAGTGCCTTTAGGGGCGGCCGGGGCGCCTCCAAGTGCCTTTCGGGATGGCCGGGGAGGCTCCGAGTGCCTTTCGGGGTGGCTGGGCAGGCTCCAAGTGCCTTTTGGGGCGGTCAGGCTGCCTCCGAGTGCCTTTCAGGGAGGCCGGTCTGCCTCCGAGTTCCTTTCGGGGTGGCCGGGGAGGCTCCGAGTGCCTTTCGGGGCGGCAGGGTCGGCTCCGAGTGCCTTTCGGGGAGGCCGGGGAGGCTCCGAGTGCCTTTCAGGGTAGCTGGGGCGCCTCCGAGTGCCTTTTGGGGTGGCCGGGGAGGCTCCGAGTGCCTTTTGGGGCGGCCGTGCAGGCCCCGAGTGCCTTTTGGGGTGGTCGGGCAGGCTCCGAGTGCCTTTCGGGGCAGCCGGGGAGGCTCCGAGTGCCTTTTGGGGCGTCCGGGGAGGCTCCGAGTGCCTTTCGGGGTGGTCGGGCAGGCTCCGAGTGCCTTTCGGGGAGGTCGGGGAGCCTCCGAGTGCCTTTTGGGGCGACCGGACCGCCTCCCAGTGCTTTTTTTGGAGTCTGGGGAGGCTCCGAGTGCCTTTCGGGGAGGCCGGGCAGACTCCGATTGCCTTTCGGGGTGGCTGGGGCGCCTCCGAGTGCCTTTTTGGGTGGCCGGGGAGGCTCCGAGTGCCTTGTGGGGCAGCCGGGCCGCCTCCGAGTGCCTTTTGGGGCGGCCGGGGAGGCTCCGAGTGCCTTTCGGTGAGGCTGGGGAGGCTCCGAGTGCCTTTCGGGGCGGCCGGGGAGGCTCCGAGTGCCTTTGGGGGCGGCCGGGCCGCCTCCGAGTGCCTTTCGGTGAGGCCGGGGAGGCTCCGAGTGCCTTTTGGGGCGGCCGGGCAGGCTCCGAGTGCCTTTCGGGGTGGCCGGGGAGGCTCCGAGTGCCTTTCGGTGAGGCTGGGGAGGCTCCGAGTGCCTTTCGGGGCAGCCGGGGAGGCTCCGAGTGCCTTTTGGGGTGGCCAGGCCGCCTCCGAGTGCCTTTCGGGGCGGCCAGGCTGCCTGCGTGTGCCTTTTGGGGCGGCCGGGGAGGCTCCAAGTGCCTTTCGGGGAGGCCGGGGAGGCTCCGAGTGCCTTTGTGGGCGTCCGGGGAGGCTCCGAGTGCCTTTCGGGGCGGCCGGGGAGGCTCCGAGTGCCTTTTGGGGTGGCCGGGCAGGCTCCGAGTGCCTTTCGGGGTCTCCGAGCTGCCTCTGAGTGCCTTTCGGGGCGGCAGGGCGGGCTCCGAGTGCCTTTTGGGGTGGCCGGTCTGCCTCCGAGTGCCTTTCGGGGAGGCCGGGGAGACTCCGAGTGCCTTTCAGGGAGGCCGGTCTGCCTCCGAGTGCCTTTTGGGAAGGCCGGGCCGCCTGCGAGTGCCTTTCGGGGCGGCCGGGGAGGCTCCGAGTGCCTTTCGGGGCGGTCGGGCAGGCTCCGAGTGCCTTTCGGGGCGGCCGGGGAGGCTCCGAGTGCCTTTCGGGGAGGCCGGGGAGGCTCCGAGTGCCTTTCGGGGCGGCCGGGGAGGCTCCGAGTGCCTTTCGGGGTGGTCGGGCAGGCTCCGAGTGCCTTTTGGGGTGGTCGGGCAGGCTCCGAGTGCCTTTCAGGGAGGCCGGTCTGCCTCCGAGTGCCTTTCGGGGCGGTCGGGGTGTCTTCGAGTGCCTTTCGGGGCGGCCGGAGTGTCTCCAAGTGCCTTTTGGGGCGGCCGGGGAGGCTCCGAGTGCCTTTCGGGGCGGTCGGGGAGGCTCCGAGTGCCTTTTGGGGTGGCCGGGGAGGCTCTGAGTGCCTTTTGTTGCAGCCGGGGAGGCTCCGAGTTCCTTTCGGGGTGGCCGGGGAGGCTCCGAGTGCCTTTCGGGGCGACCGGGCCTCCTCCGAGTGCCTTTCGGGGAGGCCGGGGAGGCTCCGAGTGCCTTTCAGGGTAGCTGGGGCGCCTCCGAGTGCCTTTTGGGGTGGCCGGGGAGGCTCCGAGTGCCTTTTGGGGCGGCCGTGCAGGCCCCGAGTGCCTTTTGGGGTGGTCGGGCAGGCTCCGAGTGCCTTTCGGGGCAGCCGGGGAGGCTCCGAGTGCCTTTCGGTGAGGCCGGGGAGGCTCCGAGTGCCTTTCGGGGCAGCCGGGCAGGCTCCGAGTGCCTTTTGGGGTGGCCGGGGAGGCTCCGAGTGCCTTTCGGTGAGGCTGGGGAGGCTCCGAGTGCCTTTCGGGGCAGCCGGGGAGGCTCCGAGTGCCTTTCGGGGTGGCCAGGCCGCCTCCGAGTGCCTTTCGGGGCGGCCAGGCTGCCTGCGTGTGCCTTTTGGGGCGGCCGGGGAGGCTCCAAGTGCCTTTCGGGGAGGCCGGGGAGGCTCCGAGTGCCTTTGTGGGCGTCCGGGGAGGCTCCGAGTGCCTTTCGGGGCGGCCGGGGAGGCTCCGAGTGCCTTTTGGGGTGGCCGGGCAGGCTCCGAGTGCCTTTCGGGGTCTCCGAGCTGCCTCTGAGTGCCTTTCGGGGCGGCAGGGCGGGCTCCGAGTGCCTTTTGGGGTGGCCGGTCTGCCTCCGAGTGCCTTTCGGGGAGGCCGGGGAGACTCCGAGTGCCTTTCAGGGAGGCCGGTCTGCCTCCGAGTGCCTTTTGGGAAGGCCGGGCCGCCTGCGAGTGCCTTTCGGGGCGGCCGGGGAGGCTCCGAGTGCCTTTCGGGGCGGTCGGGCAGGCTCCGAGTGCCTTTCGGGGCGGCCGGGGAGGCTCCGAGTGCCTTTCGGGGAGGCCGGGGAGGCTCCGAGTGCCTTTCGGGGCGGCCGGGGAGGCTCCGAGTGCCTTTCGGGGTGGTCGGGCAGGCTCCGAGTGCCTTTTGGGGTGGTCGGGCAGGCTCCGAGTGCCTTTCAGGGAGGCCGGTCTGCCTCCGAGTGCCTTTCGGGGCGGTCGGGGTGTCTTCGAGTGCCTTTCGGGGCGGCCGGAGTGTCTCCAAGTGCCTTTTGGGGCGGCCGGGGAGGCTCCGAGTGCCTTTCGGGGCGGTCGGGGAGGCTCCGAGTGCCTTTTGGGGTGGCCGGGGAGGCTCTGAGTGCCTTTTGTTGCAGCCGGGGAGGCTCCGAGTTCCTTTCGGGGTGGCCGGGGAGGCTCCGAGTGCCTTTCGGGGCGACCGGGCCTCCTCCGAGTGCCTTTCGGGGAGGCCGGGGAGGCTCCGAGTGCCTTTCAGGGTAGCTGGGGCGCCTCCGAGTGCCTTTTGGGGTGGCCGGGGAGGCTCCGAGTGCCTTTTGGGGCGGCCGTGCAGGCCCCGAGTGCCTTTTGGGGTGGTCGGGCAGGCTCCGAGTGCCTTTCGGGGCAGCCGGGGAGGCTCCGAGTGCCTTTTGGGGCGTCCGGGGAGGCTCCGAGTGCCTTTCGGGGTGGTCGGGCAGGCTCCGAGTGCCTTTCGGGGAGGTCGGGGAGCCTCCGAGTGCCTTTTGGGGCGACCGGACCGCCTCCCAGTGCTTTTTTTGGAGTCTGGGGAGGCTCCGAGTGCCTTTCGGGGAGGCCGGGCAGACTCCGATTGCCTTTCGGGGTGGCTGGGGCGCCTCCGAGTGCCTTTTTGGGTGGCCGGGGAGGCTCCGAGTGCCTTGTGGGGCAGCCGGGCCGCCTCCGAGTGCCTTTTGGGGCGGCCGGGGAGGCTCCGAGTGCCTTTCGGTGAGGCTGGGGAGGCTCCGAGTGCCTTTCGGGGCGGCCGGGGAGGCTCCGAGTGCCTTTCGGGGCGGCCGGGCCGCCTCCGAGTGCCTTTCGGTGAGGCCGGGGAGGCTCCGAGTGCCTTTTGGGGCGGCCGGTGAGGCTCCGAGTGCCTTTCGGGGTGGCCGGGGAGGCTCCGAGTGCCTTTCGGTGAGGCTGGGGAGGCTCCGAGTGCCTTTCGGGGCAGCCGGGGAGGCTCCGAGTGCCTTTTGGGGTGGCCAGGCCGCCTCCGAGTGCCTTTCGGGGCGGCCAGGCTGCCTGCGTGTGCCTTTTGGGGCGGCCGGGGAGGCTCCAAGTGCCTTTGTGGGCGTCCGGGGAGGCTCCGAGTGCCTTTCGGGGCGGCCGGGGAGGCTCCGAGTGCCTTTTGGGGTGGCCGGGCAGGCTCCGAGTGCCTTTCGGGGTCTCCGAGCTGCCTCTGAGTGCCTTTGGGGGCGGCAGGGCGGGCTCCGAGTGCCTTTTGGGGTGGCCGGTCTGCCTCCGAGTGCCTTTCGGGGAGGCCGGGGAGACTCCGAGTGCCTTTCAGGGAGGCCGGTCTGCCTCCGAGTGCCTTTTGGGAAGGCCGGGCCGCCTGCGAGTGCCTTTCGGGGCGGCCGGGGAGGCTCCGAGTGCCTTTCGGGGCGGTCGGGGAGGCTCCGAGTGCCTTTCGGGGCGGCCGGGGAGGCTCCGAGTGCCTTTCGGGGAGGCCGGGCAGGCTCCGAGTGCCTTTCGGGGCGGCCGGGGAGGCTCCGAGTGCCTTTCGGGGTGGTCGGGCAGGCTCCGAGTGCCTTTTGGGGTGGTCGGGCAGGCTCCGAGTGCCTTTCAGGGAGGCCGGTCTGCTTCCGAGTGCCTTTCGGGGAGGTCGGGGTGTCTTCGAGTGCCTTTCGGGGCGGCCGGAGTGTCTCCAAGTGCCTTTTGGGGCGGCCGGGGAGGCTCCGAGTGCCTTTCGGGGCGGTCGGGGAGGCTCCGAGTGCCTTTTGGGGTGGCCGGGGAGGCTCTGAGTGCCTTTTGTTGCAGCCGGGGAGGCTCCGAGTGCCTTTCGGGGCAGCCGGGGAGGCTCCGAGTGCCTTTCGGGGCAGCCGGGGAGGCTCCGAGTGCCTTTCGGGGCGGTCGGGGAGGCTCCGAGTGCCTTTCGGGGCATCCGGGGAGGCTCCGAGTGCCTTTCGGGGTGGCCGGGGAGGCTCCGAGTGCCTTTTGGGGCAGCCGGGCAGGCTCCGAGTGCCTTTCGGGGTAGCTGGGGCGCCTCCGAGTGCCTTTTGGGGCGTCCGGTGAGGCTCCGAGTGCCTTTCGGGGCGGCCGGTCCACCTCCGAGTGCCTTTCGGGGCGGCCGGGGAGGCTCCGAGTGCCTTTCGGGGCAGCCGGGCTTCCTCCGAGTGCCTTTCGGGGTAGCTGGGGAGCCTCCGAGTGCCTTTCGGTGAGGCCGGGCAGGCTCCGAGTGCCTTTTGGGGCAGCCGGGGAGGCTCCGAGTGCCTTTTGGGGCGTCCGGGGAGGCTCCGAGTGCCTTTCGGGGCGGCCAGGCTGCCTGCGTGTGCCTTTTGGGGTGTCCGGGCCGCCTCCGAGTGCCTTTCGGAGTGGTCGGGCCGCCTCCGAGTGCCTTTCGGGGTGGCCGGGGAGGCTCCGATTGCCTTTCGGGGAGGCCGGAGAGGCTCCGAGTGCCTTTGTGGGCGTCCGGGGAGGCTTGGAGTGTTTTTTGGGGCGGCCGGGGAGGCTCCGAGTGCCTTTCGGGGAGGCCGGGGAGGCTCCGAGTGCCTTTCGGGGTCTCCGAGCTGCCTCTGAGTGCCTTTTGGGGCGGCCGGGGAGGCTCCGAGTGCCTTTTGGCGTGGCCGGTCTGCCTCTGAGTGCCTTTCGGGAAGGCCGGGGAGACTCCGAGTGCCTTTCAGGGAGGCCGGTCTGCCTCCGAGTGCCTTTCGGGGAGGCCGGGGAGGCTCCGAGTGCCTTTCGGGGCGGCCGGGGAGGCTCCGAGTGCCTTTCGGGGTGGTCGGGCAGGCTCCGAGTGCCTTTTGGGGTGGTCGGGCAGGCTCCGAGTGCCTTTCAGGGAGGCCGGTCTGCCTCCGAGTGCCTTTCGGGGCGGTCGGGGTGTCTTCGAGTGCCTTTCGGGGCGGCCGGAGTGTCTCCAAGTGCCTTTTGGGGCGGCCGGGGAGGCTCCGAGTGCCTTTCGGGGCGGTCGGGGAGGCTCCGAGTGCCTTTTGGGGTGGCCGGGGAGGCTCTGAGTGCCTTTTGTTGCAGCCGGGGAGGCTCCGAGTGCCTTTCGGGGTGGCCGGGGAGGCTCCGAGTGCCTTTCGGGGCAGCCGGGGAGGCTCCGAGTGCCTTTCGGGGTGGCCGGGGAGGCTCCGAGTGCCTTTCGGGGCATCCGGGGAGGCTCCGAGTGCCTTTCGGGGTGGCCGGGGAGGCTCCGAGTGCCTTTTGGGGCAGCCGGGCAGGCTCCGAGTGCCTTTCGGGGTAGCTGGGGCGCCTCCGAGTGCCTTTTGGGGCGTCCGGTGAGGCTCCGAGTGCCTTTCGGGGCGGCTGGTCCACCTCCGAGTGCCTTTTGGGGCGGCCGGGGAGGCTCCGAGTGCCTTTCGGGGCAGCCGGGCTTCCTCCGAGTGCCTTTCGGGGTAGCTGGGGAGCCTCCGAGTGCCTTTCGGTGAGGCCGGGGAGGCTCCGAGTGCCTTTTGGGGTGGCCGGGCAAGCTCCGAGTGCCATTTGGGGCGGCCGGGCAGGCTCCGAGTGCCTTTTGGGGCAGCCGGGGAGGCTCCGAGTGCCTTTTGGGGCGACCGGACCGCCTCCCAGTGCTTTTTTTGGAGTCTGGGGAGGCTCCGAGTGCCTTTCGGGGAGGCCGGGCAGACTCCGATTGCCTTTCGGGGTGGCTGGGGCGCCTCCGAGTGCCTTTTTGGGTGGCCGGGGAGGCTCCGAGTGCCTTGTGGGGCAGCCGGGCCGCCTCCGAGTGCCTTTTGGGGCGGCCGGGGAGGCTCCGAGTGCCTTTCGGTGAGGCTGGGGAGGCTCCGAGTGCCTTTCGGGGCGGCCGGGGAGGCTCCGAGTGCCTTTGGGGGCGGCCGGGCCGCCTCCGAGTGCCTTTCGGTGAGGCCGGGGAGGCTCCGAGTGCCTTTCGGGGTGGCCGGGGAGGCTCCGAGTGCCTTTCGGTGAGGCTGGGGAGGCTCCGAGTGCCTTTCGGGGCAGCCGGGGAGGCTCCGAGTGCCTTTTGGGGTGGCCAGGCCGCCTCCGAGTGCCTTTCGGGGTGGCCAGGCTGCCTGCGTGTGCCTTTTGGGGCGGCCGGGGAGGCTCCAAGTGCCTTTGTGGGCGTCCGGGGAGGCTCCGAGTGCCTTTCGGGGCGGCCGGGGAGGCTCCGAGTGCCTTTTGGGGTGGCCGGGCAGGCTCCGAGTGCCTTTCGGGATCTCCGAGCTGCCTCTGAGTGCCTTTGGGGGCGGCAGGGCGGGCTCCGAGTGCCTTTTGGGGTGGCCGGTCTGCCTCCGAGTGCCTTTCGGGGAGGCCGGGGAGACTCCGAGTGCCTTTCAGGGAGGCCGGTCTGCCTCCGAGTGCCTTTTGGGAAGGCCGGGCCGCCTGTGAGTGCCTTTCGGGGCGGCCGGGGAGGCTCCGAGTGCCTTTCGGGGCGGTCGGGCAGGCTCCGAGTGCCTTTCGGGGCGGCCGGGGAGGCTCCGAGTGCCTTTCGGGGAGGCCGGGGAGGCTCCGAGTGCCTTTCGGGGCGGCCGGGGAGGCTCCGAGTGCCTTTCGGGGTGGTCGGGCAGGCTCCGAGTGCCTTTTGGGGTGGTCGGGCAGGCTCCGAGTGCCTTTCAGGGAGGCCGGTCTGCCTCCGAGTGCCTTTCGGGGCGGTCGGGGTGTCTTCGAGTGCCTTTCGGGGCGGCCGGAGTGTCTCCAAGTGCCTTTTGGGGCGGCCGGGGAGGCTCCGAGTGCCTTTCGGGGCGGTCGGGCAGGCTCCGAGTGCCTTTCGGGGCGGCCGGGGAGGCTCCGAGTGCCTTTCGGGGTGGTCGGGCAGGCTCCGAGTGCCTTTTGGGGTGGTCGGGCAGGCTCCGAGTGCCTTTCAGGGAGGCCGGTCTGCCTCCGAGTGCCTTTCGGGGCGGTCGGGGTGTCTTCGAGTGCCTTTCGGGGCGGCCGGAGTGTCTCCGAGTGCCTTTCGGGGCGGTCGGGGAGGCTCCGAGTGCCTTTTGGGGTGGCCGGGGAGGCTCTGAGTGCCTTTTGTTGCAGCCGGGGAGGCTCCGAGTGCCTTTCGGGGTGGCCGGGGAGGCTCCGAGTGCCTTTCGGGGCAGCCGGGGAGGCTCCGAGTGCCTTTCGGGGCGGTCGGGGAGGCTCCGAGTGCCTTTCGGGGCATCCGGGGAGGCTCCGAGTGCCTTTCGGGGTGGCCGGGGAGGCTCCGAGTGCCTTTTGGGGCAGCCGGGCAGGCTCCGAGTGCCTTTCGGGGTAGCTGGGGCGCCTCCGAGTGCCTTTTGGGGCGTCCGGTGAGGCTCCGAGTGCCTTTCGGGGCGGCCGGTCCACCTCCGAGTGCCTTTCGGTGAGGCCGGGGAGGCTCCGAGTGCCTTTCGGGGCAGCCGGGCTTCCTCCGAGTGCCTTTCGGGGTAGCTGGGGAGCCTCCGAGTGCCTTTCGGTGAGGCCGGGCAGGCTCCGAGTGCCTTTTGGGGCAGCCGGGGAGGCTCCGAGTGCCTTTTGGGGCGTCCGGGGAGGCTCCGAGTGCCTTTCGGGGCGGCCAGGCTGCCTGCGTGTGCCTTTTGGGGTGTCCGGGCCGCCTCCGAGTGCCTTTCGGGGTGGTCGGGCCGCCTCCGAGTGCCTTTCGGGGTGGCCGGGGAGGCTCCGATTGCCTTTTGGGGAGGCCGGAGAGGCTCCGAGTGCCTTTGTGGGCGTCCGGGGAGGCTTGGAGTGTTTTTTGGGGCGGCCGGGGAGGCTCCGAGTGCCTTTCGGGGAGGCCGGGGAGGCTCCGAGTGCCTTTCGGGGTCTCCGAGCTGCCTCTGAGTGCCTTTTGGGGCGGCCGGGGAGGCTCCGAGTGCCTTTTGGCGTGGCCGGTCTGCCTCTGAGTGCCTTTCGGGAAGGCCGGGGAGACTCCGAGTGCCTTTCAGGGAGGCCGGTCTGCCTCCGAGTGCCTTTTGGGAAGGCCGGGCTGCCTCCGATTGCCTTTTGGGGCGGCCGGGGAGGCTCCGAGTGCCTTTTGGGGTGGCCGGGGAGGCTCCGAGTGCCTTTTGGGGTGGTCGGGCCGCCTCCGAGTCCCTTTCGGGGTGGCCGGGGAAGCTCCGAGTGCCTTTCGGGGTAGCTGGGGCGCCTCCGAGTGCCTTTCGGGGCTTCCGGGGAGGCTCCGAGTGCCTTTCGGGGTGGCCGGGCCGCCTCCGAGTGCCTTTCAGGGAGGCCGGTCTGCCTCCGAGTGCCTTTCGGGGCGGCCGGGGAGGCTCCGAGTGCCTTTCAGGGCGGTTGGGGAGGCTCCGAGTGCCTTTCGGGGTGGCCGGGGAGGCTCTGAGTGCCTTTTGTTGCAGCCGGGGAGGCTCCGAGTGCCTTTCGGGGCGGCCGGGGAGGCTCCGAGTGCCTTTCGGGGCGACCGGGCCTCCTCCGAGTGCCTTTCGGGGAGGCCGGGGAGGCTCCGAGTGCCTTTTGGGGCGTCCGGTGAGGCTCCGAGTGCCTTTCGGGGCGACCGGGCCGCCTCCGAGTGCCTTTTGGGGTGGCTGGGGAGGCTCCGAGTGCCTTTTGGGGTGGCCGGGCCGCCTCCGAGTGTCTTATGGGGAGTCTGGGGAGGCTCCGAGTGCCTTTCGGGGTGGCCGGGCCGCCTCCGAGTGCCTTTTGGGAAGGCCGGGCCGCCTCCGATTGCCTTTCGTGGCGGCCGGGGAGGCTCCGAGTGCCTTTTGGGGTGGTCGGGGAGGCTCCGAGTGCCTTTCGGGGTGGCCGGGGAGGCTCCGAGTGCCTTTTGGGGTGGCTGGGGCGCCTCCGAGTGCCTTTCGGAGTGGCCGGGGAGGCTCCGAGTGCCTTTTAGGGTGACCGGGCCGCCTCCGAGTGCCTTTTGGGGTGGCCGGGCAGGCTCCGAGTGCCTTTCGGGGTGGCTGGGGCAGGCCCCGAATGCCTTTCGGGGTGGTCGGGCAGGCTCCGAGTGCTTTTCGGGGTCTCCGAGCTGCCTCTGAGTGCCTTTCGGGGCGGCAGGGCCGTCTCCGAGTGCCTTTCGGGGCCGCCGGGCCGCCTTCGAGTGCCTTTCGGGGTGGCCGGGGAGACTCCGAGTGCCTTTCGGGGTGGCCGGGGAGGCTCCGAGTGCCTTTCGGGGAGGCCGGGGAGGCTCCGAGTGCCTTTCGGGGAGGCCGGGAGACTCCGATTGCCTTTCGGGACGGCCGGGCTGCCTCCGAGTGCCTTTTGTGGCGGCCGGGGAGGCTCCGAGTGCCTTTCGGGGCGGCCTGGGAGGCTCCGAGTGCCTTTCTGTGTGGCCGGGGCTCCTCCGGGTGCCTTTCGGGGCATCCGGGGAGGCTCCGAGTGCCTTTCAGGGTGGCCGGGGAGGCTCCGAGTGCCTTTCGGGGTGGCCGGGCCGCCTCCGAGGGCCTTTTGGGTTGGCCGGGGAGGCTCCGAGTGCCTTTCGGGGTGGCCAGACAAGCCCCGAATGCCTTTCGGGGTGGCCGGGGAGGCTCCGAGTGCCTTTCGGGGTGGCCGGGCAGGCCCCGAATGCCTTTCGGGGTGGCCGGGCAGGCTCCGAGTGCCTTTCGGGGCGGCCGGGGCGCCTCTGAGTGCCTTTCGGGGAGGCTGGGGAGGCTCCGAGTGCCTTTCGGGGTGGCCGGGCTGCCTCCGAGTGCCTTTTGGGTTGGCCGGGGAGGCTCCGAGTGCCTTTCGGGGTGGCCAGACAGGCCCCGAATGCCTTTCGGGGTGGCCGGGGAGGCTCCGAGTGCCTTTTGGGGTGGCCGGGCAGGCCCCGAATTCCTTTCGGGGTGGCCGGGGAGGCTCCGAGTGCCTTTCGGTGAGGCTGGGGAGGCTCCGAGTGCCTTTCGGGGCAGCCGGGGAGGCTCCGAGTGCCTTTTGGGGTGGCCAGGCCACCTCCGAGTGCCTTTCGGGGTGGCCAGGCTGCCTGCGTGTGCCTTTTGGGGCGGCCGGGGAGGCTCCAAGTGCCTTTGTGGGCGTCCGGGGAGGCTCCGAGTGCCTTTCGGGGCGGCCGGGGAGGCTCCGAGTGCCTTTTGGGGTGGCCGGGCAGGCTCCGAGTGCCTTTCGGGGTCTCCGAGCTGCCTCTGAGTGCCTTTGGGGGCGGCAGGGCGGGCTCCGAGTGCCTTTTGGGGTGGCCGGTCTGCCTCCGAGTGCCTTTCGGGGAGGCCGGGGAGACTCCGAGTGCCTTTCAGGGAGGCCGGTCTGCCTCCGAGTGCCTTTTGGGAAGGCCGGGCCGCCTGTGAGTGCCTTTCGGGGCGGCCGGGGAGGCTCCGAGTGCCTTTCGGGGCGGTCGGGCAGGCTCCGAGTGCCTTTCGGGGCGGCCGGGGAGGCTCCGAGTGCCTTTCGGGGAGGCCGGGGAGGCTCCGAGTGCCTTTCGGGGCGGCCGGGGAGGCTCCGAGTGCCTTTCGGGGTGGTCGGGCAGGCTCCGAGTGCCTTTTGGGGTGGTCGGGCAGGCTCCGAGTGCCTTTCAGGGAGGCCGGTCTGCCTCCGAGTGCCTTTCGGGGCGGTCGGGGTGTCTTCGAGTGCCTTTCGGGGCGGCCGGAGTGTCTCCAAGTGCCTTTTGGGGCGGCCGGGGAGGCTCCGAGTGCCTTTCGGGGCGGTCGGGGAGGCTCCGAGTGCCTTTTGGGGTGGCCGGGGAGGCTCTGAGTGCCTTTTGTTGCAGCCGGGGAGGCTCCGAGTGCCTTTCGGGGTGGCCGGGGAGGCTCCGAGTGCCTTTCGGGGCAGCCGGGGAGGCTCCGAGTGCCTTTCGGGGCGGTCGGGGAGGCTCCGAGTGCCTTTCGGGGCATCCGGGGAGGCTCCGAGTGCCTTTCGGGGTGGCCGGGGAGGCTCCGAGTGCCTTTTGGGGCAGCCGGGCAGGCTCCGAGTGCCTTTCGGGGTAGCTGGGGCGCCTCCGAGTGCCTTTTGGGGCGTCCGGTGAGGCTCCGAGTGCCTTTCGGGGCGGCCGGTCCACCTCCGAGTGCCTTTCGGGGCGGCCGGGGAGGCTCCGAGTGCCTTTCGGGGCAGCCGGGCTTCCTCCGAGTGCCTTTCGGGGTAGCTGGGGAGCCTCCGAGTGCCTTTCGGTGAGGCCGGGCAGGCTCCGAGTGCCTTTTGGGGCAGCCGGGGAGGCTCCGAGTGCCTTTTGGGGCGTCCGGGGAGGCTCCGAGTGCCTTTCGGGGCGGCCAGGCTGCCTGCGTGTGCCTTTTGGGGTGTCCGGGCCGCCTCCGAGTGCCTTTCGGGGTGGTCGGGCCGCCTCCGAGTGCCTTTCGGGGTGGCCGGGGAGGCTCCGATTGCCTTTCGGGGAGGCCGGAGAGGCTCCGAGTGCCTTTGTGGGCGTCCGGGGAGGCTTGGAGTGTTTTTTGGGGCGGCCGGGGAGGCTCCGAGTGCCTTTCGGGGAGGCCGGGGAGGCTCCGAGTGCCTTTCGGGGTCTCCGAGCTGCCTCTGAGTGCCTTTTGGGGCGGCCGGGGAGGCTCCGAGTGCCTTTTGGCGTGGCCGGTCTGCCTCTGAGTGCCTTTCGGGAAGGCCGGGGAGACTCCGAGTGCCTTTCAGGGAGGCCGGTCTGCCTCCGAGTGCCTTTTGGGAAGGCCGGGCTGCCTCCGATTGCCTTTTGGGGCGGCCGGGGAGGCTCCGAGTGCCTTTTGGGGTGGCCGGGGAGGCTCCGAGTGCCTTTTGGGGTGGTCGGGCCGCCTCCGAGTCCCTTTCGGGGTGGCCGGGGAAGCTCCGAGTGCCTTTCGGGGTAGCTGGGGCGCCTCCGAGTGCCTTTCGGGGCTTCCGGGGAGGCTCCGAGTGCCTTTCGGGGTCGCCGGGCCGCCTCCGAGTGCCTTTCAGGGAGGCCGGTCTGCCTCCGAGTGCCTTTCGGGGCGGCCGGGGAGGCTCCGAGTGCCTTTCAGGGCGGTTGGGGAGGCTCCGAGTGCCTTTCGGGGTGGCCGGGGAGGCTCTGAGTGCCTTTTGTTGCAGCCGGGGAGGCTCCGAGTGCCTTTCGGGGCGGCCGGGGAGGCTCCGAGTGCCTTTCGGGGCGACCGGGCCTCCTCCGAGTGCCTTTCGGGGAGGCCGGGGAGGCTCCGAGTGCCTTTTGGGGCGGCCGGGGAATCTCCGAGTGCCTTTCGGGGCGGCCGGGCAGGCTCCGAGTGCCTTTCGGGGCGACCGGGCCGCCTCCGAGTGCCTTTTGGGGTGGCTGGGGAGGCTCCGAGTGCCTTTTGGGGTGGCCGGGCCGCCTCCGAGTGTCTTATGGGGAGTCTGGGGAGGCTCCGAGTGCCTTTCGGGGTGGCCGGGCCGCCTCCGAGTGCCTTTTGGGAAGGCCGGGCCGCCTCCGATTGCCTTTCGTGGCGGCCGGGGAGGCTCCGAGTGCCTTTTGGGGTGGTCGGGGAGGCTCCGAGTGCCTTTCGGGGTGGCCGGGGAGGCTCCGAGTGCCTTTTGGGGTGGCTGGGGCGCCTCCGAGTGCCTTTCGGAGTGGCCGGGGAGGCTCCGAGTGCCTTTTAGGGTGACCGGGCCGCCTCCGAGTGCCTTTTGGGGTGGCCGGGCAGGCTCCGAGTGCCTTTCGGGGTGGCTGGGGCAGGCCCCGAATGCCTTTCGGGGTGGTCGGGCAGGCTCCGAGTGCTTTTCGGGGTCTCCGAGCTGCCTCTGAGTGCCTTTCGGGGCGGCAGGGCCGTCTCCGAGTGCCTTTCGGGGCCGCCGGGCCGCCTTCGAGTGCCTTTCGGGGTGGCCGGGGAGACTCCGAGTGCCTTTCGGGGTGGCCGGGGAGGCTCCGAGTGCCTTTCCGGGCGTCCGGGGAGGCTCCGAGTGCCTTTCGGGGAGGCCGGGAGACTCCGATTGCCTTTCGGGACGGCCGGGCTGCCTCCGAGTGCCTTTTGTGGCGGCCGGGGAGGCTCCGAGTGCCTTTCGGGGCGGCCTGGGAGGCTCCGAGTGCCTTTCTGTGTGGCCGGGGCTCCTCCGGGTGCCTTTCGGGGCATCCGGGGAGGCTCCGAGTGCCTTTCAGGGTGGCCGGGGAGGCTCCGAGTGCCTTTCGGGGTGGCCGGGCCGCCTCCGAGGGCCTTTTGGGTTGGCCGGGGAGGCTCCGAGTGCCTTTCGGGGTGGCCAGACAAGCCCCGAATGCCTTTCGGGGTGGCCGGGGAGGCTCCGAGTGCCTTTCGGGGTGGCCGGGCAGGCCCCGAATGCCTTTCGGGGTGGCCGGGCAGGCTCCGAGTGCCTTTCGGGGCGGCCGGGGCGCCTCTGAGTGCCTTTCGGGGAGGCTGGGGAGGCTCCGAGTGCCTTTCGGGGTGGCCGGGCCGCCTCCGAGTGCCTTTTGGGTTGGCCGGGGAGGCTCCGAGTGCCTTTCGGGGTGGCCAGACAGGCCCCGAATGCCTTTCGGGGTGGCCGGGGAGGCTCCGAGTGCCTTTCGGGGTGGCCGGGCAGGCCCCGAATTCCTTTCGGGGTGGCCGGGGAGGCTCCGAGTGCCTTTCGGGGAGGCCGGGGAGGCTCCGAGTGCCTTTGTGGTCGGCCGGGGAGGCTCCGAGTGCCTTTCGGGACGGTCGGGGAGGCTCCGAGTGCCTTTCGGGGCGGCCGGGCAGACTCCGATTGCCTTTCGGGGTGGCTGGGGCGCCTCCGAGTGCCTTTTGGGGTGGCCGGGGAGGCTCCGAGTGCCTTTCGGGGTGGCCGGGCCGCCTCCGAGTGCCTTTCAGGGCGACTGGGGAGGCTCCGAGTGCCTTTTGGGGCGGCCAGGCTGCCTCCGAGTGCCTTTCGGGGCGGTCGGGGAGGCTCCGAGTGCCTTTGGCGGCGGCCGGGGAGGCTCCGAGTGCCTTTTGGGGAGGCCGGGGAGGCTCCGAGTGCCTTTCGGGACGGCCAGGTCGCCTCCGAGTGCCTTTCGGGGCTGCCGTGGAGGCTCCGAGTGCCTTTCGGGGCGGTCGGGGAGGCTCCGAGTGCCTTTCGGGGAGGCCGGGGAGGCTCCGAGTGCCTTTCGGGGCGGCCAAGCTGCCTCCGAGTGCCTTTCGAGGTGGCCGGGGAGGCTTCGAGTGCCTTTCGGGACGGCCGGGGAGGCTCCGAGTGCCTTTCGGGGAGGTCGGGGAGGCTCCGAGTGCCTTTCGGGGTGGTCGGGCAGGCTCCGAGTGCCTTTCGGGGAGGCTCCGAGTGCCTTTTGGGGCGACCGGGCCGCCTCCGAGTGCCTTTCGGGGAGTCTGTGGAGGCTCCGAGTGCCTTTCGGGGTGGCCGGGCAGACTCCGATTGCCTTTCGGGGTGGCTGGGGCACCTCCGAGTGCCTTTCGGGGCGGCCGGGCCGCCTCCGAGTGCCTTTTGGGGCGGCCAGGCTGCCTCCGAGTGCCTTTCGGTGCGGCCGGGGAGGCTCCGAGTGCCTTTCGGTGAGGCCGGGGAGGCTCCGAGTGCCTTTCGGGGCGGCCGGGGAGGCTCCGAGTGCCTTTCGGGGCGGCCGGGCCGCCTCCGAGTGCCTTTCGGTGAGGCCGGGGAGGCTCCGAGTGCCTTTTGGGGCGGCCGGGGAATCTCCGAGTGCCTTTCGGGGCGGCCGGGCAGGCTCCGAGTGCCTTTCGGGGTGGCCGGGGAGGCTCCGAGTGCCTTTCAGGGAGGCCGGTCTGCCTCCGAGTGCCTTTCGGGGCGGCCGGGGAGGCTCCAAGTGCCTTTTGGGGTGGCCGGGGAGGCTCTGAGTGCCTTTCGTTGCAGCCGGGGAGGCTCCGAGTGCCTTTTGGGGTGGCCGGGGAGGCTCCGAGTGCCTTTTGGGGTGGCCGGGCCGCCTCCGAGTGCCTTTCGGGGAGGCCGGGGAGGCTCCGAGTGCCTTTCGGGGTAGCTGGGGCGCCTCCGAGTGCCTTTTGGGGTGGCCGGGGAGGCTCCGAGTGCCTTTCGGGACGGCTGGGGAGGCTCTGAGTGCCTTTTGGGGTGGTCGGGGAGGCTCCGAGTGCCTTTCGGGGTGGCCGGGGAGGCTCCGAGTGCCTTTCGGGGTGGTCGGGCAGGCTCCGAGTGCCTTTCGGGGAGGCCGGGGAGGCTCCGAGTGCCTTTTGGGGAGTCTGGGGAGGCTCCGAGCGCCTTTCGGTGAGGCCGGGCAGATTCCGATTGCCTTTCGGGGTGGCTGGGGCACCTCCGAGTGCCTTTTGGGGTGGCCGGGGAGGCTCCGAGTGCCTTTTGGGGCGGCCGGGTTGCCTCCGAGTGCCTTTCGGGGCGGCCGGGCCGCCTCCGAGTGCCTTGCGGGGCGGCCAGGCTGCCTCCGAGTGCCTTTCGGTGCGGCCGGGGAGGCTCCGAGTGCCTTTCGGTGAGGCCGGGGAGGCTCCGAGTGCCTTTGGGGGCGGCCGGGCCGCCTCCGAGTGCCTTTCGGTGAGGCCGGGGAGGCTCCGAGTGCCTTTTGGGGCGGCCGGGGAGGCTCCGAGTGCCTTTCGGGGAGGCCGGGAAGGCTCCGAGTGCCTTTTGGGGTGGCCGGGGAGGCTCCGAGTGCCTTTCAGGGATGCCGGTCTGCCTCCGAGTGCCTTTCGGGGCGGCCGGGGAGGCTCCGAGTGCCTTTCGGGGCGGTCGGGGAGGCTCCGAGTGCCTTTCGGGGCGGCCAGGGAGGCTCCGAGTGCCTTTTGGGGTGGCCGGGGAGGCTCCGAGTGCCTTTGGGGGCTGACGGGCCGCCTCCGAGTGCCTTTCGGGGTGGTCGGGCAGGCTCCGAGTGCCTTTTGGGGTGGCCGGGGAGGCTCCAAGTGCCTTTTGGGGCGGTCAGGCTGCCTCCCAGTGCCTTTCAGGGAGGCCGGGCTGCCTCCGAGTGCCTTTTGGGGCGGCCGGGGAGGCTCCGAGTGCCTTTTGGGGCGTCTGGGCAAGCTCCGAGTGCCTTTCGGGGAGGCCGGGGAGGCTCCGAGTGCCTTTCGGGGTGGCTGGGGCGCCTCCGAGTGCCTTTCGGGGTGGCCGGGGAGGCTCCGATTGCCTTTCGGGGAGGCCGGGGAGCCTCCGAGTGCCTTTGTGGGCGGCCGGGCAGGCTCCGAGTGCCTTTTGGGGCGGCCGGGCAGGCTCCGAGTGCCTTTCGGGGAGGCCGGGGAGGCTCCGAGTGCCTTTCGGGTTCTCCGAGCTGCCTCTGAGTGCCTTTCGGGGCGGCAGGGCCGGCTCCGAGTGCCTTTTGGGGTGGCCGGTCTGCCTCCGAGTGCCTTTCGGGGAGGCCGGGGAGACTCCGAGTGCCATTCGGGGCGGCCGGGGAGGCTCCTAGTTCCTCTCGGGGCGGCCGGGCCGCCTCCGATTGCCTTTCGGTGAGAACGGGGAGGCTCCGAGTGCCTTTCAGGGCGGTCGGGGAGGCTCCGAGTGCCTTTCGGGGCGGCCGGGCAGGCTCCGAGTGCCTTTTGGGGTGGCCGGGGAGGCTCCGAGTGCCTTTGGCGGCGGCCGGGGAGGCTCCGAGTGCCTTTCGGGGCGGCCGGGGAGGCTCCGAGTGCCTTTTGGGGCTGCCGGGGAGGCTCCGAGTGCCTTTCGGGGTGGTCGGGCAGGCTCCGAGTGCCTTTTGGGGTGGTCGGGCAGGCTCCGAGTGCCTTTCAGGGAGGCCGGTCTGCCTCCGAGTGCCTTTCGGGGCGGCCGGGGAGGCTCCGAGTGCCTTTCGCGGCGGTCGGGGAGGCTCCGAGTGCCTTTCGGGGCAGCCGGGCCGCCTCCGAGTGCCTTTAGGGGCGGCCGGGGCGCCTCCAAGTGCCTTTCGGGATGGCCGGGGAGGCTCCGAGTGCCTTTCGGGGTGGCTGGGCAGGCTCCAAGTGCCTTTTGGGGCGGTCAGGCTGCCTCCGAGTGCCTTTCAGGGAGGCCGGTCTGCCTCCGAGTTCCTTTCGGGGTGGCCGGGGAGGCTCCGAGTGCCTTTCGGGGCGGCAGGGTCGGCTCCGAGTGCCTTTCGGGGAGGCCGGGGAGGCTCCGAGTGCCTTTCAGGGTAGCTGGGGCGCCTCCGAGTGCCTTTTGGGGTGGCCGGGGAGGCTCCGAGTGCCTTTCGGGGCGGCCGTGCAGGCCCCGAGTGCCTTTTGGGGTGGTCGGGCAGGCTCCGAGTGCCTTTTGGGGTGGTCGGGGAGGCTCCGAGTGCCTTTCGGGGTGGCCGGGGAGGCTCCGAGTGCCTTTTGGGGTGGCTGGGGCGCCTCCGAGTGCCTTTCGGAGTGGCCGGGGAGGCTCCGAGTGCCTTTTAGGGTGACCGGGCCGCCTCCGAGTGCCTTTTGGGGTGGCCGGGCAGGCTCCGAGTGCCTTTCGGGGTGGCTGGGGCAGGCCCCGAATGCCTTTCGGGGTGGTCGGGCAGGCTCCGAGTGCTTTTCGGGGTCTCCGAGCTGCCTCTGAGTGCCTTTCGGGGCGGCAGGGCCGTCTCCGAGTGCCTTTCGGGGCCGCCGGGCCGCCTTCGAGTGCCTTTCGGGGTGGCCGGGGAGACTCCGAGTGCCTTTCGGGGTGGCCGGGGAGGCTCCGAGTGCCTTTCCGGGCGTCCGGGGAGGCTCCGAGTGCCTTTCGGGGAGGCCGGGAGACTCCGATTGCCTTTCGGGACGGCCGGGCTGCCTCCGAGTGCCTTTTGTGGCGGCCGGGGAGGCTCCGAGTGCCTTTCGGGGCGGCCTGGGAGGCTCCGAGTGCCTTTCTGTGTGGCCGGGGCTCCTCCGGGTGCCTTTCGGGGCATCCGGGGAGGCTCCGAGTGCCTTTCAGGGTGGCCGGGGAGGCTCCGAGTGCCTTTCGGGGTGGCCGGGCCGCCTCCGAGGGCCTTTTGGGTTGGCCGGGGAGGCTCCGAGTGCCTTTCGGGGTGGCCAGACAAGCCCCGAATGCCTTTCGGGGTGGCCGGGGAGGCTCCGAGTGCCTTTCGGGGTGGCCGGGCAGGCCCCGAATGCCTTTCGGGGTGGCCGGGCAGGCTCCGAGTGCCTTTCGGGGCGGCCGGGGCGCCTCTGAGTGCCTTTCGGGGAGGCTGGGGAGGCTCCGAGTGCCTTTCGGGGTGGCCGGGCCGCCTCCGAGTGCCTTTTGGGTTGGCCGGGGAGGCTCCGAGTGCCTTTCGGGGTGGCCAGACAGGCCCCGAATGCCTTTCGGGGTGGTCGGGGAGGCTCCGAGTGCCTTTTGGGGTGGTCGGGCAGGCTCCGAGTGCCTTTCAGGGAGGCCGGTCTGCCTCCGAGTGCCTTTCGGGGCGGTCGGGGTGTCTTCGAGTGCCTTTCGGGGCGGCCGGAGTGTCTCCAAGTGCCTTTTGGGGCGGCCGGGGAGGCTCCGAGTGCCTTTCGGGGCGGTCGGGGAGGCTCCGAGTGCCTTTTGGGGTGGCCGGGGAGGCTCTGAGTGCCTTTTGTTGCAGCCGGGGAGGCTCCGAGTGCCTTTCGGGGTGGCCGGGGAGGCTCCGAGTGCCTTTCGGGGCAGCCGGGGAGGCTCCGAGTGCCTTTCGGGGCGGTCGGGGAGGCTCCGAGTGCCTTTCGGGGCATCCGGGGAGGCTCCGAGTGCCTTTCGGGGTGGTCGGGGAGGCTCCGAGTGCCTTTTGGGGT
This sequence comes from Struthio camelus, assembly GCF_040807025.1. Taxonomy (NCBI): domain Eukaryota; kingdom Metazoa; phylum Chordata; class Aves; order Struthioniformes; family Struthionidae; genus Struthio; species Struthio camelus. The sequence goes on along the minus strand of NC_090968.1, from coordinate 2,170,148 downwards.
GGTCGGGCAGGCTCCGAGTGCCTTTCAGGGAGGCCGGTCTGCCTCCGAGTGCCTTTCGGGGCGGTCGGGGTGTCTTCGAGTGCCTTTCGGGGCGGCCGGAGTGTCTCCAAGTGCCTTTTGGGGCGGCCGGGGAGGCTCCGAGTGCCTTTCGGGGCGGTCGGGGAGGCTCCGAGTGCCTTTTGGGGTGGCCGGGGAGGCTCTGAGTGCCTTTTGTTGCAGCCGGGCAGGCTCCGAGTGCCTTTCGGGGTAGCTGGGGCGCCTCCGAGTGCCTTTTGGGGCGTCCGGGGAGGCTCCGAGTGCCTTTCGGGGCGGCTGGTCCACCTCCGAGTGCCTTTTGGGGCGGCCGGGGAGGCTCCGAGTGCCTTTCGGGGCAGCCGGGCTTCCTCCGAGTGCCTTTCGGGGTAGCTGGGGAGCCTCCGAGTGCCTTTCGGTGAGGCCGGGGAGGCTCCGAGTGCCTTTTGGGGTGGCCGGGCAAGCTCCGAGTGCCATTTGGGGTGGCCGGGCAGGCTCCGAGTGCCTTTTGGGGCAGCCGGGGAGGCTCCGAGTGCCTTTTGGGGCGTCCGGGGAGGCTCCGAGTGCCTTTCGGGGTGGTCGGGCAGGCTCCGAGTGCCTTTCGGGGAGGTCGGGGAGCCTCCGAGTGCCTTTTGGGGCGACCGGACCGCCTCCCAGTGCTTTTTTTGGAGTCTGGGGAGGCTCCGAGTGCCTTTCGGGGAGGCCGGGCAGACTCCGATTGCCTTTCGGGGTGGCTGGGGCGCCTCCGAGTGCCTTTTTGGGTGGCCGGGGAGGCTCCGAGTGCCTTGTGGGGCAGCCGGGCCGCCTCCGAGTGCCTTTTGGGGAGGCCGGGGAGGCTCCGAGTGCCTTTCGGTGAGGCTGGGGAGGCTCCGAGTGCCTTTCGGGGCGGCCGGGGAGGCTCCGAGTGCCTTTGGGGGCGGCCGGGCCGCCTCCGAGTGCCTTTCGGTGAGGCCGGGGAGGCTCCGAGTGCCTTTTGGGGCGGCCGGGCAGGCTCCGAGTGCCTTTCGGGGTGGCCGGGGAGGCTCCGAGTGCCTTTCGGTGAGGCTGGGGAGGCTCCGAGTGCCTTTCGGGGCAGCCGGGGAGGCTCCGAGTGCCTTTTGGGGTGGCCAGGCCGCCTCCGAGTGCCTTTCGGGGTGGCCAGGCTGCCTGCGTGTGCCTTTTGGGGCGGCCGGGGAGGCTCCAAGTGCCTTTGTGGGCGTCCGGGGAGGCTCCGAGTGCCTTTCGGGGCGGCCGGGGAGGCTCCGAGTGCCTTTTGGGGTGGCCGGGCAGGCTCCGAGTGCCTTTCGGGGTCTCCGAGCTGCCTCTGAGTGCCTTTGGGGGCGGCAGGGCGGGCTCCGAGTGCCTTTTGGGGTGGCCGGTCTGCCTCCGAGTGCCTTTCGGGGAGGCCGGGGAGACTCCGAGTGCCTTTCAGGGAGGCCGGTCTGCCTCCGAGTGCCTTTTGGGAAGGCCGGGCCGCCTGTGAGTGCCTTTCGGGGCGGCCGGGGAGGCTCCGAGTGCCTTTCGGGGCGGTCGGGCAGGCTCCGAGTGCCTTTCGGGGCGGCCGGGGAGGCTCCGAGTGCCTTTCGGGGAGGCCGGGGAGGCTCCGAGTGCCTTTCGGGGCGGCCGGGGAGGCTCCGAGTGCCTTTCGGGGTGGTCGGGCAGGCTCCGAGTGCCTTTTGGGGTGGTCGGGCAGGCTCCGAGTGCCTTTCAGGGAGGCCGGTCTGCCTCCGAGTGCCTTTCGGGGCGGTCGGGGTGTCTTCGAGTGCCTTTCGGGGCGGCCGGAGTGTCTCCAAGTGCCTTTTGGGGCGGCCGGGGAGGCTCCGAGTGCCTTTCGGGGCGGTCGGGGAGGCTCCGAGTGCCTTTTGGGGTGGCCGGGGAGGCTCTGAGTGCCTTTTGTTGCAGCCGGGGAGGCTCCGAGTGCCTTTCGGGGTGGCCGGGGAGGCTCCGAGTGCCTTTCGGGGCAGCCGGGGAGGCTCCGAGTGCCTTTCGGGGCGGTCGGGGAGGCTCCGAGTGCCTTTCGGGGCATCCGGGGAGGCTCCGAGTGCCTTTCGGGGTGGCCGGGGAGGCTCCGAGTGCCTTTTGGGGCAGCCGGGCAGGCTCCGAGTGCCTTTCGGGGTAGCTGGGGCGCCTCCGAGTGCCTTTTGGGGCGTCCGGTCCACCTCCGAGTGCCTTTCGGGGCGGCCGGGGAGGCTCCGAGTGCCTTTCGGGGCAGCCGGGCTTCCTCCGAGTGCCTTTCGGGGTAGCTGGGGAGCCTCCGAGTGCCTTTCGGTGAGGCCGGGCAGGCTCCGAGTGCCTTTTGGGGCAGCCGGGGAGGCTCCGAGTGCCTTTTGGGGCGTCCGGAGAGGCTCCGAGTGCCTTTCGGGGCGGCCAGGCTGCCTGCGTGTGCCTTTTGGGGTGTCCGGGCCGCCTCTGAGTGCCTTTCGGGGTGGTCGGGCCGCCTCCGAGTGCCTTTCGGGGTGGCCGGGGAGGCTCCGATTGCCTTTCGGGGAGGCCGGAGAGGCTCCGAGTGCCTTTGTGGGCGTCCGGGGAGGCTTGGAGTGTTTTTTGGGGCGGCCGGGGAGGCTCCGAGTGCCTTTCGGGGAGGCCGGGGAGGCTCCGAGTGCCTTTCGGGGTCTCCGAGCTGCCTCTGAGTGCCTTTTGGGGCGGCCGGGGAGGCTCCGAGTGCCTTTTGGCGTGGCCGGTCTGCCTCTGAGTGCCTTTCGGGAAGGCCGGGGAGACTCCGAGTGCCTTTCAGGGAGGCCGGTCTGCCTCCGAGTGCCTTTTGGGAAGGCCGGGCTGCCTCCGATTGCGTTTCGGGGCGGCCGGGGAGGCTCCGAGTGCCTTTTGGGGTGGCCGGGGAGGCTCCGAGTGCCTTTTGGGGTGGTCGGGCCGCCTCCGAGTCCCTTTCGGGGTGGCCGGGGAAGCTCCGAGTGCCTTTCGGGGTGGCCGGACCGCCTCCGAGTGCCTTTCGGGGTGGCCGGGGAGGCTCCGATTGCCTTTCGGGGAGGCCGGGGAGCCTCCGAGTGCCTTTGTGGGCGGCCGGGCAGGCTCCGAGTGCCTTTTGGGGCGGCCGGGCAGGCTCCGAGTGCCTTTCGGGGCGGCCGGAGTGTCTCCAAGTGCCTTTTGGGGCGGCCGGGGAGGCTCCGAGTGCCTTTCGGGCTGGTCGGGCAGGCTCCGAGTGCCTTTTGGAGTGGTCGGGCAGGCTCCGAGTGCCTTTCAGGGAGGCCGGTCTGCCTCCGAGTGCCTTTTGGGGCGGCCGGGGAGGCTCCGAGTGCCTTTCGGGGCGGTCGGGGAGGCTCCGAGTGCCTTTTGGGGTGGCCGGGGAGGCTCTGAGTGCCTTTTGTTGCAGCCGGGGAGGCTCCGAGTGCCTTTTGGGGTGGCCGGGGAGGCTCCGAGTGCCTTTCGGGGAGGCCGGGGCGCCTCCGAGTGCCTTTCGGGGAGGCCGGGGAGGCTCCGATTGCCTTTCGGGGCGGTCGGGGAGGCTCCGAGTGCCTTTTGTTGAAGCCGGGGAGGCTCCGATTGCCTTTCGGGGCGACCGGGCCGCCTCCGAGTGCCTTTTGGGGTGGCTGGGGAGGCTCCGAGTGCCTTTTGGGGTGGCCGGGCCGCCTCCAAGTGTCTTATGGGGAGTCTGGGGAGGCTCCGAGTGCCTTTTGGGGCGGCCGGGCCGCCTCCGAGTACCTTTCGGGGTGGCCGGGCCGCCTCCAAGTGCCTTTCGCGGCGGCCAGGCTGCCTCCGAGTGCCTTTCGGGGAGGCCGGGCAGGCTCCGAGTGCCATTTGGGGCGGTGGGGGAGGCTCCGAGTGCCTTTCGGGGTGGCCGGGGAGGCTCCAAGTGCCTTTTGGGTGCGGCCGGGGAGGCTCCGAGTGCCATTTGGGGCGGTGGGGGAGGCTCCGAGTGCCTTTCGGGGTGGCCGGGGAGGCTCCAAGTGCCTTTTGGGTGCGGCCGGGGAGGCTCCGAGTGCCTTTCGGGGCGGCCGGGGAGGCTCCGAGTGCCTTTCGGGGCAGCCGGGCCGCCTCCGAGTGCCTTTAGGGGCGGCCGGGGCGCCTCCAAGTGCCTTTCGGGATGGCCGGGGAGGCTCCGAGTGCCTTTCGGGGTGGCTGGGCAGGCTCCAAGTGCCTTTTGGGGCGGTCAGGCTGCCTCCGAGTGCCTTTCAGGGAGGCCGGTCTGCCTCCGAGTTCCTTTCGGGGTGGCCGGGGAGGCTCCGAGTGCCTTTCGGGGCGGCAGGGTCGGCTCC